>NC_063185.1:22822202-23138036 GCF_023159225.1 Perognathus longimembris pacificus
GGAATTAGAAAAGCTCACACGCGGAAGTCCCTAGGTTCTTTGAAATTTGCAGTGTGCACATTCATGTAAAATAGTTAGGCACTGTCTGGCCCCAAGTAACTGCTCAGGAAATGTTAGTCTGTTATTACAATGGTTAATGCTAAGGTGCCAAGGTGTGTGCCTTTCACACGTATTCTAGTCGTAGTTTATCATACTCATCTACCACCACCGACGTGTTAAATTTCATAATGAGTAGTTCCATGTTTCAAGGCTCTGTGGGCTTTGGAGCCATAGTTCATCTTCAGAAGGGGCTTCTAATGAAGGAAATGATAAGCACATTTAGTTGGAAAATTAGTCTAGATGATTGAACCCAGAATTCTTAAGCACTTCCCCCCACCCTCCGCTAATCATAAACACCTTGACCATTTTCTAATGGGATGCATGCAGATTAAGTCCTTTGTTTATTGATTGGCCAAATATATGCTGAGGGGAATGTATGCTACTCCAGCCTTGGCTCTTCCGCAGAGAATGTTACCATAGTAACAAATGCATCCTTTGACTCCCGTTTCTACAGAGTTACAGAAATGCTTCTTTAAAAAAAAATACGACAATATTTAATGTCGAATCTAAAGTAATTTTTCTCATTGTTTGAGGAGTAAAATTGCTTTTCGCTGGGCAAAGTTTGTTTGGCTGTCCAAATGTACTGTTTATAGTAATGTGTTCCACCAAATTTCTTTAAAAGCCAGTTAAACGTATTTTGTCTTAACTTCTAATCTAATTTCGTCATTTGGAAGTGCTTCTTGCTACACTATGCCTCTTTTGATTTGGAAATAGCACCCTTTCCATCTCTGCTCTGTCAGAGTCAGGTAGAGGAGAACAGAATAAATCATTTTATTTCTTCTATCAGGCAGGGAGAGGAAACTCAGGCATCGGTATATTTAAGAGTCTGTGGCTTATAGTAAAGCTGAGATTTCAGGTGGCAACTCGTGCCTGGTTTATAAATCCAGTGGTTCAAAACCCAGTCTTTACCAAGAGGCATCTGTTGTTGTTTTTTTTACTTTTTTTTTCAAAATCAAAAATAACTTTCATTGTTCTCATTACCAAGACAATACAGGATCATTTCGTAAGATTCAGAAACTATAAATCAAGGACAAGCGTACACCTAACCACACTTGGTAGGGATACTAGATGCTCTTTGAGTAGCTTGTGTATGTGTGTGTATATACATATATATCTACACACATATATGTACACACACAATCATTTCACAGAATAAGACCTGCCTGTTTCGTAATTCCCTGTTTGAGTTTATCTTCACGCTGGAATTTCTGACAGGTTGAAGCGTTCCTTTCTAAAATTCTGTGTATCAAACTGAGGAGCTGTAAGATGATTCTTTACTGGAATTCATGTTCATTTCTTGATTTTAGATGTTGGTCTGATTGGAGCGAGCAGCCGGGTTTATTTACCTTTCCATGCACATCCAGTAGCCAGACGTGATGGAGCCCGGGCCCAGGTCTTGGGGAGGAGGAGGCTGGCGGAGACAGCCCTGCAGTCCACATTCCCCAAGGGCATCTCTGGCCTGGACACACAGGAACTTGACCTCAACTCTCCCTCGGTGACCTTGAGCTTTTCCCACTGTAGAATCCAGCTTCACCTTCATGGAATCTTGAGAGGAATTTTTATTTCTTTCCTTCATTTGGATTCCCCCCCCCCCGCCCCCCGAACGTTTATTGGAGATCGATTGTGTTTTTGTCACCTGCCTCTACCCTATCGCTAAGGACCAGTGCACGGCCATGGTCGTGAGTGTGTTCATGTGTGGGGTGTAACACGGCTTGTTCTTACAGTTCTGAGAATCGCAGGTCTGTGTCTCAAGTTTCTTACTAAGAGTTAATTAGTACTCCTGAGGCTCTGTTTCCTCGTGTTTAAAATGGTAAAATAAACAAAACCAGCTCCGTGGTGGTTTTACCTGTCGCAAGGTTGCAGGGGGAGATGAGGAGGTGGACAGGTGCTGACCAGAGGGCCAGACAGTCAGACCCCGACCTTGTATCATCAAGAGCCCCAAGTCCTTCATCTGTGCCCCTCCGGATGGGCTAGTCTCCCTCGACAGAGCTCACCCGCTCTCCAACAAAGCTGCAGTCCATTCACGGCTTTTACCCAAGTGCCCAGAGCCCCCCCCCACCCCCACACCCATAGCAAGGGTTGATTCCTCCACGAAGTACTTGGGGAACAAGTTGGAAGATGTGGTGGGAGGGAGATTGGAGAGAAGACGCAGGGGTGTATGAAGATCAGGAACCGCCCCTCCCTCCCCGGGACTCAATACCTGGGGTGCAGGATACAGGCAGAGTCCGTCCGGGGAGATCCTCCCCCCCGGATGGGGTCAGGGAAGCCTTCCTGCTGGAGGAGTGGCTAACAGAGGGTACCTCCTATCGCCAGGGGAACAGGAGAAGAGGGGCCAAGCAAAGGGAAAGAATGTTCTAGGCAGAAGAGAAATCCCTTTCACGGCTTTACAAGGGTAGGAGGGAAGTGAGCTGTAAGGAAATAAAGATGGGTAGACGGTCAAGAAGTGAGTGACCCCATCAAGAATACTTGCGCACCATCTTGTGCTGCTTTTGAATCTGCATCGTCCTTGTGATGCCCTCTGCTCAACCACCCTTGTGTCCTGGAGTCCTGGCTGTTGAGGACCTTGAAGCATAGAGTTCAGACACACTGGCCTTTAGTTCACCTAATTTTTGGTCTAACTTCTTGGGATTGTCCCATCCTCATCTCGTTCTCTTTCGAGCTGTCACCTTTGCATCACTATAGCCATCGATTTCAAGATGATACTGGTCACGAATATCAGAACCCCCCCTCACCCCCCCTCCTGTTAAAAAAATAAACCTCTGTCCTCATAAAAATGAAATGTCAAAAGAAAATGAAGGCAAAAACCAAAGGGCGGGGCTGGGGATATAGCCTAGTGGCAAGAGTGCCTGCCTCGGATACACGAGGCCCTAGGTTCGATTCCCCAGCACCACATATACAGAAAACGGCCAGAAGCGGCGCTGTGGCTGAAGTGGCAGAGTGCTAGCCTTGAGCGGGAAGAAGCCAGGGACAGTGCTCAGGCCCTGAGTCCAAGGCCCACGACTGGCCAAAAAAAAAAAAAAAAAAAAAAAACCAAAGGGCGAGACCTAACTGTTAACAGTGATGCCGACCACCAATCTCTTATAGTTGCACCCTTGTGTATAACTATGAAATAAGTGAATGCATGTCACCTAGCATTGTCCTATGTTCTTGCACGTTGCTTATTAGTTTCAAAATGGAAAACCTCTGGCAGTAATAAGCATACATATATGTATATATATATATGTGTGTGTGTTATATATGTGCATATATATATATATACACATACACACATGCACACACATAGACGAAAATCGGAATGGTGTAATGAAACCATAGAAGAGAGTTGAGAGATTTATTGAAAAAACTAGATCCCCGCCCCCCCCCCGTTCTCCCAAAAATTGGAGAAAAGAAAATCGAAAGTTGTGAGTAATCAGGACATAGAATAAAACTTTAATCAACATCAGAGCTAATCACCTCATTTGGTAACTGACAGTTCAATGAAGTTTCTGTTTAAAATCATGGGCAAAGCAGGCTGCCAAGTTTGATTTGTCATTGGATATAAGTTGAGCTCCAGTCTGAGATGGTGGAAACCTTTCTGGTTGGATTTTACCTCTTTAATCTCAAATGAAAACTGGCACTCCATCTGGGTAATGTCCAACGTAACGCATTCGGGGAGCCATCAACTACCTAGCCTTACAAATCAAGAACACTGATTAAATAATCAAGATTTCTGAAAAGCCTTGAGGGAGATCTACGTTTTTTGCATCAGCGATTGCCATTCTCTTTGAGACCTAAGATGTTTTTTTGAGCGTTGGATGAAAACTTGTGTTTGACATACCAGCTTTGAGTATTCTATTTGTGAGCTAGCAGTAGTCTGATATCTTTAGAAATAATAGGATTGCAAATATGGAAATTGTGGGATTTAAAAAAAATGTCTTGAACTAATGAAATTTGTCACTAAGAAAATGAAACAAGATAAGTAATTGTTTGCTTATTTATTTTGAGGGAGAGAGTGAAGGATGATGGTATTTTGCTGAGCGCTTATTGAAATAGGAGTTGCTGTTGTTCTTTCTGACGGTATGTGGTATGCAAGAGATATCTACATAATTCTTAATTCGCTATATGCAAATTAAAAAGTCACTTCTCCTTATGCTAAGTAGAAGTGGAAAGAGAGAAAATTCCTCCTGTGACACATGTTCAACCACACCTTTGTGGTGATTTTAAATAACCATTGCTCAAATTATCCAGACATTGATTAGAATCATATCTGATTTCCCAGAATTGCATGCATGAAGGAACAGTTCTTTCATTAGAGATGTCAAAATTAGCCCAGAAAATATCAATGAGCATTATTAATGTTACATTCAGCTTTGGCTCCAGGCGAAATTGTCAATTTGGAGACGTTATTCTTTGCGTTCTCTCCAAACCCCTTTGAAGGATTCTTATTTATGCCACTATTTCAGTCATTTATTCGCTCGACAATTTTTCTTTTTTTTTGCATTCAGTGCCAGCTATCTGATGGCAGGCGTAATTCCCAGTGCTGAAGAAGAGCCAGTCATTGGGTATGTGGAGTTTGCACCCTGGAAATCAGAGTGGAGTCAGGCACGGGTGATTCCCTGCCGGAATCCCAGCCTCCCTGGAGACAGAGGCCTGGGACTCACGGCGGGGAGCCAGCCTGGGCAGAGCCGGCCAGCCGCCCAGGAGATCGCACCCCTGCCTAACCAGCAACAGCCAGGCTGCGGACTGGCAGTCCTAAGAATCACATGTAGAATGCATTCACCTTGTACATGTCTCCAACTGCATTGAGCTTATTGTGCGGTCGCGATCCGCACTGACCGCGGAGTGAGCACACGTGGGATGCGTAGGTACAGCTGCCGTCCCGTTCTGCTTTCAGTGCTCTGCACACAAGGGAAAAAAACAAAAACCAGAGCCAGTCCATTGGAGATGTTTCTAGAATGGCTGTCATCTGGTGGTCAGGGATGACCGCACTTGTGAGGAGAGACCTTTGGGGTGACCGTGGGGGAGAATGGGAAGGCCTCATTACAAAATTTGTCATGATTTGACAAATGCAAAGAACGACGAGGTCATGGGACCGAGTCCAGGGACGTGCTTAGAATTGGGTGGGCAGGAGGAAGACCGGCTGGCGTGACAGCACCGCGGTGAACGCAGAAAACAGCACTCCTGGGGGGCCACAAAGCAGGCAGGGCTGCGGGCCTCCGGGGACCGGGATCAAAGTTACACCTCCAACCTGATGGGAAAGCACAGCCACGTTTTAGGGTCTTTCTTCTTCCGTCCCTGCCCCTGAGAACACCCGTGCCCTTGTTTCTGAGAGTCTCCGTGCCTGTCGTCCTATCATTCCCTAGGCCTAAGATCTTTCCCCATCTCTTCTCGTCAAAGGGAGCTTCCAACTTTTTCCTCTCTCAGTACGAGCCTGGTAATTTGTAATCTCATCTGATGAGTCACAGATGACCTAGGGCGCGCCATGGTGAATGGGACTTAGAATGGTACCCTTCTGAGATGAATGACAATCGCTGTCGTCGGCGTCCTGTGTTTTCTGCGCCTCGGAAACGACAGCCCTTTAAAAGAAATAAAAAGGAGAATTTTAAGCAGCTCCAGCTTTCCCTCTCCTCTTCAAAGAAAATATCCCTGATTTTGTGAACTCTTTCGTGGAGTTAGGGGAGAAATGTACCAAAAAAATGGAGTGTACCGCCTTTGATTTCCTTATTGCTGTGATAAAAAATAGTCCTTCCTTTAGGACAGCCGTAGTACTAGACACTGGCAATCTGGGATTTCATTGGGTTAACCTTCTGATCCATGGGATAGTTCATGGAAGGGAAGAGGGAATTCACCCAGGGAAAGAGCATGTTTAGACAGGGGGCAGGTTCCTTCTACTACCGCTCGTCCCCAGCCCCACTCATTTTCCAGCCCTGAGAAGGAATTGGACGCATCTCGAGTGGTAATCAGATGATTAGATAAGTACGGCGTGATCATAATGTTATTTTGATACAATCAGAATGTGCCCAAAGGTGTTTACAAGGAACACACACACTCACGCACGGGAAAAGTCTGTAGAAAGCACAGAGAAGCCCAGCTGTTTGCCGCCAGTCAGTATTTATAACCAGGCGAGCTTGTTTTTGGGTGATGTTCAATATCGTACCACTTACAAAGAAAATCCCCCTGTGGTGTCTCAGAATGTGATAAGAGTTATCTTCAAGGAATACAATTTTGTTCTTTGATTTTCAGCTAGATCTACACATCTCTGTCAGAAGCTGAACCGGTGCCAGAGCCCCTACAACAGAAAGAACACACACGTGGCTCTGATTTGTCTTTCTCAGAAACCATACTGAACTTGTGCACGAGCGCTCTCCTAGTAGGATGGTGCTTGTGTTTGTGCTGGAGATTTGAACCTAAGGCTACATGAGAGGACACTTCCCCCAAAGGTGTGCAAAACGCTTATCCCTCATGTGACCCAGTAGGAAAAGAAAAACATTTGCAGTCACACTTCTTGGCACATCACGGGAAAATATTATTTAAGAAAATTCCAAGAGCTCCGAGTAGAGCGCTGCTCTTCTCTAATACCTGGGACCCTAGAGCCACTCGGAGGTACAGAATGGGAAACTGGTAGTTCAAAGCCAACCTAGGCGAAAGGCGCTCTTGGAAGTCCTTCTCCAGGAATAGCAAACCAGGAGTAGTGGCTGCAGCCTGGGACTCAGCCTGTCAGGAAGCATAAACAGCAGGGCTGCACTCCAAGCCAGTCCAAGCAGAAAGCGAAACTGTGTCTTAAGAACAGCAAGAAAAATTCAACTTGGTAGAACACTTACCTAACAAGTATGGCACCTGGAGATCAAACCCCAGCACCTCCCCCGCCCCCCCCCAAAAAAAAGACTCTAAGGGGCTCTAAAAAAATCAATAATACAACAATAATCCCAACTGATGTAGCTACTATGTACACTGACCGCTCCGTATCCCTATCATTTCCCATACTGTAATTCATAGCACACATAATATCCTGTGTGGAAGTGCTGACTTCGGTCCGCTCTTTGGCCCCCGATGGGGAAGGAAGTTACGTACGCCTGTATAAAAGCCATGATAACGCTAGTGACCCACGGAATGGCATATAAGGCTTTAGAGGAAGGTATTCTGCGTGGCTTCTGTCTTGTCTAAGTGAAGGCAGTAGAACACAGCAGGACACAGGTGGTGAGCCTACCTCCCGTGCCACCGTGACAGGAAGACACTTCAGTGCTTTGACCCTGGCCAGTAGGTAGCGCCTCACTCAGTAGAGATAATATAAACCAAGTGCCCGCGTGGTGCGTGCCAAGTGTAAGCACTCACTCAATATGGAGAAACAGTTTTGTGCCTCCCCGCCCCCCTCCAGTAGACCCCTCTCTTTATCAGGGTGTACGTTTCTGAGAAGGCCAAGTGGGCCTTAACTGTGTCATCTCTAGACCTCATTAGTACAATTCACCCACCAAGACAAGAGTTTTATGGGGACAGAAGGGAGAATTATGTCTCTCGTGTTATCCGCATTCTTCTCTAGCAATAATCTACAGTTAAGTGGCACTTTGAAAAAGCTATTAGCACCAAAAAAAAAAAAATCACTCAGATTAAAACCGGCCTTACCATTAAAATCAGTTTTATATAAAAATTCTATGAATATCTTTTAGGTAGTCAGAAAACCTGTGTGAGGATGTACCCTTTAAAAACCAAACGAGATCTCATAAAACAGTCTCCTGCGCAACGTAGTTTCATGACGTTATAGACGGATTTAGCCGTAAGCACGGAGGACGGACTGCCAAACACACGTGTGTGTTTACAGATACACACGTCACTGGTGGACCGTGAACCGGGCATTCTAAGTGATCTGGGTCTTTTGTTACTCAAGCATCTGTAAATGACATAGGTAAAGGGGGAAAAAAATCCCACTACAGATACACAGAAAGATTTTGCACTTAAGTTCACGACGACTACAATTGGATTACTACACTTTATGTTAGATTTATTATTTATTTTTTTCGGGCAGAACATGACAACAGTTATTAATATTTTAGAGTGACTATATATTATTAATCTTGTTATTCCTCTGCTTCAATCCAAAGGGGTCTCATCTCATCCAGCATGAAAGTGAAAGTTCTCGAAATGGGCTTCGAGGTTCTTTGATCTCATCTAACGTCCCCTCTCTACGCACTTGTTCAGCCTATAACCCCAGCTCGGTGCTTCTCAAGCCATGCCTTGCTCCTGCTATACACCTTCACATTTGCTTTTCTTTGTCTCTTGAAATTCTCTTGTATCAATGCTCAAAACATTCCCACCCCCCCCCCCCACCAGTTCTTCAAGTGTTCACACTGGTATCACTTGGACCGCCTCTTAATGAACCACTGTGGCCTGCCCCAGAATTCCATCTCGTTCATCCCTCCATGAGAGATCTCTCCAGTTCTCTATCTCCAATTCCATATGACAGTTCTGTGCATGCTCGCTGGGGTCAGTCACTAGATTTTCCAGAATTTTGCTAAGCGATTGTTTAGTAAACAATTTAAACGTGAAACTAGCCAGGGTTGCGCATATTTATACCACGGATATTGGCAAGTGCTACTAATCGAGACTTTGATTCGATTTTGAAGAACTGGTTTGCCAAAGCATCACAAGAAATAAGACGTAGTTATTTCCTTACGTATTCACAGATTTTCACCACTATTCTCTAAGCCAGTTGGGGTGAGGAATTGGTTCTGTTCACCCACTACTGTTTATCTTGTGTTCTAGGCAGTCTCTGACATCAGACAATTAATGAATGAAGATATGTTGAATCAACGTGGGACTACACATTAAGATTTTATCGTCTTTGGTATCTGTGAATTGTAGGATTTGCTTTCTCATAGGTTCACTAATTTAGTCGTTCAGTGAATCTTTTTGAGGGCTCATATACTAGATATTAATACTGTTCTAGAACCTAGAGATATTTTAATGAGGGGGGGGAATGATAGTGAGGCCGAGATAGAGAAATAATCGTGACTTAGATGGGAGCTCATGTTTCTGTAGTGGATAAAACAACTGAAGTAACACACCAAAAAATCGATTTGTAAATAACATAAAGGTATAGCTAATGGGTAGTCAAACACAAAGTCCTTGCCGAAAAAAAAAAAAAAACAACAAAAAAAACAAGTGGATGCTCTCCATAGTCAAATCGGGTGGCAGAAAGAATGTTCGGAACGGGGGTGGGTGGGAGGGGCTCAGCACCGCCCTCCGCCCGCACACAGGAGGCTATGGGCTCCGTATGCTTGAAGCACACGTGCAGAACAGGTTTCTAATACCAGCTTCCGTTGGACAGACAGTGGTGGCGAATGAGTTTAGAAAGAGGCAGAGCGCTTTTGGCTTTGTCAGGTCCACCGGCCCTCCCGATATCACCGTCCCCAGAATGAGCTTTCAGCCTACAGGCTTTGGGGGTACAATGTCCACATTCCGCCCATAGCAAGTCCGGTCTCACACAGCGCCACAGTATTCCTTTACCGCATGGCGTCGGTCCTCGCTCGGGGGATCTGGAATTGCTGTGTGGTCTCCATCTTGGCCTCCTGGGCTTGCTTAGGTGGATCCAGCCTCTTACTTTGGTGAAGTTATGAGGGGCACTCTCGTCCTTCGTCTAGAAAGCTTTATTACTGCTAGGTTCTTTGGAAAATCAAGCCTCTTACCTCTTACCTCTACAAAGACCCTCCCCCTTGCCTTTGCCTCTCTGCGGCACCTATCATCTTGCAAAAGTGCTGCACATTTACGTATTATTCGCACTGTCTGTTGGCCCCGGCCCCGGCAGGAACGCAAGCTTCACGAAGGCGAGGCAAGTGTTGTCCACCGATGACTCTGTGAGCATCCACAAGGCACCCGGAAATAGTGGGTGTTCAGTAAGCACTAGATGAATCAATGAATGAATAAAACAATCAATAACAATGCAGAGACGTGAAAAGTCTTCCAGTGGAGCAAAAACACCTAAATGAACAATAAATACAAGAAAACAGCCAACCTAATAAGAATCAAGAAAATCAAAACCCGAATTAAGGCAGCAATTATTTCCATCTGACAGACAAAAACATGTTCAATTTGATAACACAAAGTACTGGTGAGGGTTTGCAGAGGCAAACTGCCATGGTCCGACTGTCCATTTCAATGAGTATTCTGCGGTTCATTTTCGTAATACTGAATAAAAGTAGCCAGGGTCTTCAACCCCGCTCCTGAGTGGGAGTTCCTATAGTGACGTGCTCTCGAAGCCACAAGTCTGGGAAAGAATGCATCTACAGGAATGAACTCTGACAAATCCCACGAAAGCCCTGGGACCAAGTTCACTGTCAACAGCGTTAAGCCACCGTCGGGGCGACGGCATGTGCAGAATGCTTTGTGGCCGCTACTCTTCAATCGCAACTTAAATAACGCCCAGAATCCTGGCTAGTAATCATTTGTCAATACCGACGCATCCATCTTATCAAATGTACCCAAGTTGTGCAAGAGTCACTGATACGAGAACTGGGCGTGGACGTCTGGAAGCTGTCTTTCTTCACAATTTTTGTGCAGTCCTCAAAGAGCTCTGAAGAAATAAAAGCCGATTTTAGAAAATACTCTTCTGAACGTTTAAATGGCTGACACTGAAAGCTAACGCATTCAAACAATGCTATTTTTATGGACAATTGTTTGTTTCTGATTTTTATCTCTTACAGAGCGTGCTTCAGTAAAGCTCTATTGTCAATCTTTGTGCATCTGAAGTTATTGAATAAAATGGAATAACTACGAGAAGCACCTCTGAGGCGCTCGTGCCATTAACATACTCACGGAAACACATGGAAGCCCAATCTTCCTTCCCTACGAGAAACAATGAATGCTATCATCTATTTTATCAGGGCTAATTAAATAGGGGAAATCATCCTTCATTTTACTTTGAGCAGTACAATTTTAAAAAATATTTTATTGGCCATTTAAATTTATCCCTTTACACATTTCAAGTTGATTTTAAATATAGATTTAATGAACTCTCACTCTTGTTCTGGAAATCCTTCCCATCCGTGCTCCTACATTATCTTTATTATCTTTTGCATCTGGCTGCAAGTAAGAAAGCTCAATTAAATCTGGCTTAAACAACAAGAAGGAGCTATTATCTCCTGCAAGAAGAAACCCGTAGGGAAGGGGCTTGCTGCAGATTCCACCTGCTTACGTGTCAAGTTTCTGAGGGTCTCAGCAAGACTCTCCCTTCATTCATACAGGATGGGACTGGAAATCCCAGAAAGCAAGAAGGGAGGAAGAAGGAAAAAAAAACAAACAAACAAAAGCTCCCTGTCAGCGTCTCATTTCTCTTTCTATGGGAATGAGGAAAATTCCCCTGGAGCTCACCGCCCCTGGGGGACGGCCCTGCCTAACGGAGAGGTCAGAAATGCCTTGCCCGCTGCGGCCCGGACGGGTGGGCTGATTTCATTAGACAAGGCGAGATTGGGGTCCACGGAAGGGATTCGCCAAGGATGAGCAGAACCCCTGAAACACGGAGCCCAGTGGAAGACAATGAGGAGGAACAGCCCGGTGGTGGATGAGCAGCCAAGAATCCTGCTTGTTGTTAGGGTGACGACTTCCGAAGCTGGGGTGATTCCAGTCCTTGCCCACTGTTGATGGGGGTTAGAAATGCCATTCCCTTTACAGTCGTGATGAGAGCGGAGGTATAGAAGCCTACAGGGACAAATCCCGGCGGGTGGACTGGAGGCGGCGTTGCTCATGCCAGTCCAGCGCTGAAGGCTGAGGTGTTGGGGGTTAACCTTTCCTGTGGGAGTGTCTGAACTGGTCTTCCGTCGGCACGCATGCTCCCTGCTTAGGGTACTGAGGTAACCCCCCCCCCCCAAGCTGCGGCAGGAAGGGGACAGAAACCCATCAGTCCCTCAGCGAGGTAGAGGAATGGCTTCAGGTGCCTTCAGGGAGCTGGACAGGAACAAGGGATTTCATAAATCTCTCAGTACTCTGGGAAAATCAAGGTAATTCCAACCCAGCTGTACAGATTCTCTTATCCTTTAGTTCCAGGTCAAGGGGAAGGAGTGGAATCTGCTTCATTCTACACACGGCATTTTATCCTGTTCCCAAGACAGTGTGGGCAGCTCCCCCCTGGAGAGGAGAAGCCAAGAGCTCTACTCCCCGAGGCAGGCCAGGAATCCCGGGGAAGAACGTGCATTGTGTGCTCCCCGGAAAGGAGCTAGGGGCGCTGTAAGACAGTGGGCCTAACGTGGGTTAGTTTCAGTGGAATCTGCCGGCAGGCCATTCCCTTGGCGTCCCCTACCTGTGTGCTGATTACCTGGAGGGTCACGGCCCAGAGCCGTCAGAGGTGTGAACTCCATTGCCTCCTCTGAACAGGGAGCCGACCCGCCTGGACTCAGATCTCCACACTCCAAGACAGTATTAAAAAAAAAAAAATAGAGCTCTACAAACTGCAGGTAGATCCAGGGAAAGTCCTTTCTATGTCCCAGCAGCCTCTACTCACTGGTGAGAAGGGACCGTGGTCTCCATTGTAGCCACTGAGTTTACTGAAAGAGTAAACAAACTTAAACCTCAAGCTAAAAATAGTTAGGTTCTGAGATAAGTTTTTATCACTTTCAACGCCACAAGAAGCAAACGTTACTTATAGCGTATCAATTAAACATCTTTATTTTAAATAGGTACGAGGCAACACTTATCTGAAAGAAAGATAGCAAAATTACTCTCTCCATTAATTATATTAATGTTTGGTTTAGCACCGTTCACAAATTGGAGACTGGGTGGTTTTATTTACCAACAGTATTTTACTTGGAAATCATTAAATTCTGGTCTGCTAGCACTAATGTCAAAGCAGGTTTCATGTGGAGACGTGGAGGAAGAGAAGGAGGCTGAACTTGGGGGCCCTGAAGGTTAATACGAAGGTGTCAGAGGAAAAGCCAGCTACTGGAGAGCCAATGGTGTCAGCCATCACCAAGCTAATTAGTTCTTGGGTTTACTAATATAAATGGTGCTGTAATGAATAGGGAAAATTATGGAGACAAGGGCAGGTAGTAAAATTCTGTAGTTAAGTATATGACTCTCCATCTGTCTAAATGGCTTATATTGACCTAAATTCTAATATGAATAAAACATTCACTAAGATCGATATCTAGTCTATGTTCCAACCCAAACGTGACAATAATCTATTCATGGTAGCATTTATTTGATCAAACTCTTTATAGTTACTCCATCTATTTAACAAAAAAAAGCAATAACATTTGACTGAAAATTGAATTAGAGGTTTAAATGCAAGGTAATACTCTTTCTAAAAGTATTTTGGCAAGAACCCTCCATTCCGACAGGGACTTCTTTCTCTAATGGTATGTAGTACTCACGGCACTTAGAAGGCATTTCCACGTTCCAAGTGTTTCACTAACACCAATTAATTACTTTTAATTTTATTGCAACAAAACAGGAAAATGCAAGTTGAGGGAGAAGCTATATTTTTCCAGACCAGATGGCAAGGTCAATGTCAAAATTTAAATTATGCTTACGATTTGGCCTTCAGCCCTGTGTTCTGCTCATTAAGTGAAAAAAAAAAAAATACCTACCTTGGTATTGTCAAATGCTGGGAAGGCATATCTTTCAAAACAGCAAAATGAAAGAAAAGTAAATTCCAGAAACAAAATAGAAAGATTGTTTCCATTTTTATGACATCTCTATAAAGACAAAGGGGGGGAGGGAGGAGGAGGAGGAGGAGGAGGAGGAGGAGGAGGAGGAGGAGGAGGAGGAGGAGGAGGAGGAGGGGGAAAGAAGAAGAGGAGGAAGAGGAAGAAGGGAGAGAGGAAGGGGTAGAAGGAGACAGAGAGGGGCTGGGTAAAACAAACAAAAAAAGAAAGAAAGTAGGAGAGTAGACCTTTCCTTTTGCTCTTGATAAGCAAGCATTACCCTACTGCTGATGGTTAATTGTAGTGCCTACAATACAAAGCATGGTTGTTTTCAAATTATCTTTTAAAGGACAAAATATTTTTCAACAAAGTGTTGGTAAGAACATACTGACAAGAATCCATGTGCAAAGTGTGCTAGAGCTCAAGGATATCTTAACACAAGAGAATTCTTCTCAAATATACTTAGCTGCAAGGTAGCTGTATACACCTAAGACTAAACAACAACCACAAAAAAAAAAACCTATATCACATGTTTGAATAATGAAGGCATCCTTTTTGCCACAGGATTGCATTCATTCTATAAATAATAAGTATCCCTCAGTGCCAGCCTTCAAAAAAGCCACCTGTTGATTTCAGACTGCAATGAACAGCAATGTGTGCACTGTCTCTGTGGGTATGTCTGCATGGGAAACGCCACTTCGTCCGTGCTACACAAACCCATTTTCCCAAGTCGTACTTGCAAAACGGAGGCGTGGGAAAGTTTGAAGAAACGTTTCCTGGCGGACTTGGAAACCCTTCAGCCTTAACTTTCTGTGCAGAGCTTGGTAAACCAGGACACAGCCTCCAACGTGAACCCAACAGAAAGACCTAAGTCCCCGATCCTAGCAGGAGATGCGAACGACCCACCAGTGTCGTCTTGGGTTCTCTTCCAGCTCCGCGAGTCATACAGCAATCCCTTCCTTCTCCAAGTTTATATATAATCCAGGGGCAGTGAGGAATAACCGGTGAGAGCCCGTGATACGTGAGTTCTATAAATTAAGTACTACAAAGGATGAGCTATATAAACGTGAGGCGATCGGACATGTAAAGGAGGGGGTCAAGGCGGAAGCCAGAGCTGCTGGTTGCAGGGTGTGGAGTGGGGGCACCACGTCTTGGAGTTCACCGCCACTCTCCGTTCAGGGGCAGTTCCGTCCGTGAGGAATCCAGCCACTTAGATCCCGGACGACAGGACGTCCCAGCCAGATCCCCAAGCTAACTGATGGAGACAGACAGCCCACAGCGGAGCCCAGTCCAAATGGAAGATGGGCAGGCAGACACCGATGGGGAGCATTGCAAGCGAGGTCGTCCTCATCCAGGGCTGCGGAGAGGTCTCTGTGTAGAAAGAGCCTGCGAGAAGGACTGCGTCCCGGAAAACAGAGCTCGGTGCCCTCAGCTGGGGGTGCTGAGCTGCCTCTGAAGGAAGCCAGGAAAGTGCTTTGTACTTGGTCTTCAGGAAAAGCGGAAGCATTAAAACGCCGTAAATTAACAGCGCACGTAGGTCTCCTTCTAGCTATAGATCCAAACAAAAACTCCATGTGAATATCTATCAGGGAATTACATAGTCCACGGTGGCAACCAACCCAAATGTCCATCAACTAAAGGACAATGAGAACCTGATACCGTTTGCCAGTCCCAAGGACAAAAGAGGAATGGATTCTCGGTATCCACTACGGCATGGGCTAACGTGACCACGCCTGGTTCAGTAATAGAAGGCCTTCAGAAACACATTTTGTATAGCTCCATTCCAGTGAAATGTGCGGAGTGAGGAAGGCTACAGAGATCTGGGCAGAAGACAGGGAAGGAGATGGAGGAGGAGGAGGGGGAGGGGACCCCAGTTTCGCTTTTAACTCCTGTGACCATGCCACAAACCATTGACCCTGCATCCTATGACGAGATGAATGACGTAGTTCCTGCAGTAATGACACCGTGGTTTCTTTTTAACGTCTATTCTTGGGTAGGCATGCATAACTAGAATGTTAGATAAATCAGATAGAATCAGGCATTAGCTCAGTTCAACTCCAGGTCTGATTGTGCCCGGGAAGCCCTGACCCCAGGGTCCCTTCACGGCGCTTTCGGTAGATGGAAGCCTTCTGGAAGGACAATCTGGACTGGTTTGTTTGGTTCAATCCAGAAGTGGAATAACGCACCATGGGAAGCTTGAGGACTCTTAGTCCCTTCTGAAGTTTCCAGATCTTTCTGTCTCAGTCCTCCTCGACAGTACTCGCCTCCATTCCTACCGAGTTGTCTCGGGGTTCCTCAGAACTGCCTTCTTGTTCTCTTCCCCCTTCCTCCTCCGCCGCCATCTCCTCCTCCTCTCTCTCGTTTCCCGTCATGTACCCGGCTTGGCCCCGATGTCCTCCTCCCTAAGGTCTCATCTGCCCACCCAGCCACCCAGGGCAGACCAGCGGAAAATGGCAAGTGCGGAGCACCGGGGCTTATCTTCCCGTGGCGCGAGGAGGAAATGCATGCTGTACGCAGGTTTCCGAATACAGTAAACGCTGTGATTTCCACGTAGAGGTCATCTCCTCCTTTTCTTTGCAAAATTAAATTGCTTCTGCTGTAAATCCCCAAGTTAAATCTCTCTGTCTCTGACAGTGTGAAAGCTATCTTAAGGAGACACGGGGGAGAAGGCACAGGCGGGATGCTGATAAGTTGATCAACTTGCGTTTCCTAGAGGTGGCTATGAAAATGAAGCCCGGCCCGTGGGAGACACCGGGAGGGAGCCTGCAGGTGTGCCTGCCATCCCATCTCGAGTGGATCCGGTCCTTCCCTCAGAGGCACGGCCGTCGAGCAGGGGCCGCGTTCTACCTGAACCCCCATCCCCAGGAAAGCTGGCCGGCCTACCACGCAAGGGTAGGGAAGAATTGACAAATGCATCCGCAGCCATTGCCTTAGGCAGTCATTCTCAACGTAGCAGTTACTCCCTAGGCCTTGTTTGTTGTTTTTTTTAAATAAGTTTTTATTGGCCTATTTATTGTTCTTTCTTTCCCTCTTTCCAAACAGTGTGTGAAGAAGGCCTTCTCTGCACAATTAAAAAAAAAAAACAACAAATTTTGGTAATGGGAAAATGCCAGGCTAGAAAGTGGTATTTTAAAATGTGCAAATGTTAAAATATATTCTGTTTTAAATATAATACCAGTAAAAAAAAAAAAAAAAGAGGAGAGAGAGACCATTGGAAAAAAAATAAAATATGTTTAGGGGTTCTTAATCTGTTTCATCCATATGCTTAATGCGATGTGAATTCAGTCCGGATTTTGTAATTCTGGAACCTTTTCCCGTATTCTTTCTCCAGTCACCAACCTGTATTTACTCAGAATATCAATCAGCTGTGATTTCTTCCGGGCGTGTGGAAAACACTGCCTAATTAAGCTTTATTTAATTTGTGGGAGCTCGGAATGCCTCGGTGGCGTGGTAGGGCGGGGCGGGGGTGGGGTGGGGGTTATTCCTGACAGTCCCCTCTCCTCAGAACTAGGGGACCTGGGCGTGGAGTGTGTACCCCGGCTCACCAGACAGACAGGTAAGGTTTACGTGAACCCTCCATCTCCCCGCTGCTTTGTAGCCCTTCCCCGAGGGAGGACACCCGTGGGGATGAGGTCCCAGCGTCCGGGCCTCCGCTCCTCCCCGCCCCCCCCCCCGTAACTCCAGTCCTCCAAAATGTCACCGAGCTGTGGGCTCCCACGGGACAGATGGCCCCTCTTGATGGATGAAAAGCAGATACAATTGATTGTCTGATCTCAGCCTGCACTCCCAAGCAACCTCCGTAGCCTTTGGATGTTTGCACTGATTAACTGGAGTGGCGGCGGCGGCGTCTTTATTTGTGGTCTCCACCCGGCTCTCCGTGGACAGACTCAAGTGGTGTCCCCAGCGCACGGTCACGATCTGGGCGACGCGCTCCCCAATTCCCCCTCGTGCTGAGCCGTCGAGGCGGCGGTGCCCGTCATACTGGGGAAAAGCTGGCTTTCCCCCGCCGGGGGCCGGAACATTCGTTTCTTGGTGGAGGGCGGTGGATGTGCTTGAGATGTCTCCTGGGTGAAAGGCGTTTTCCATGTTTACCGGGGGTCGAGGTGTTTGGCGTTCGCACGGTAAAGGTCGGTCTGTAGTAGAAGGCGTGGGTAACCCCGCCCACCCTCCTCTGGAAGTTAAAAATAGGTCCAGGGGCTGGGAATAGGGCCTAGTGGCAAGAGCGCTTGCCTCCTACACATGAAGCTCTCGGTTCGATTCCCCAGCACCACATATATGGAAAACGGCCAGAAGGGGGCGCTGTGGCTCAGGTGGCAGAGTGGGAAGAAGCCAGGGACAGCGCTCAGGCCCTGAGTCCAAGGCCCAGGACTGACAAAAATATATATATATATATATATATATATATATATATATATATATATATATAAATAAATAAATAAAAATAGGTCCATGTATTGTCTGATGTTCCCCGTGGACCCAAATGTGCTCCAGGTGAGATCAGCTCCACTCATCCATTCTAGGTGGGGTCATGGGTCATCCATTCTAGGTGGGGTCATGGGTCATCCATTCTAGGTGGGGTCATGGCAGTCATGGCTGAGGTTTCTTGAGCAAAGAGTTTCAGGTGCTTCTCCCTGGATTTGACTTTCAAAAAAAAATCAAAAACCCAGTGACTCTGTTCCATTTGCCGATTTCTTATACCAGGTTATTTTGGATGGCCTGTTGCCTATAAGCCCCCAAAGCACCCCGGAGTAAGACGTTTCATGCTGTCACCCACAAAACAGCAGTGTAAACCCTCCCTGGAAATCTGTTCCGGATTTACACTTAGGGAAGACTTATTTCCCAGGGTGCTGAGAGAAGTTGGCTGACGGAGGCTAGCTGGAAAGCTCAGCCTTTTGCGTTTTGCTTCTCAGTGGGTCTTAGAAAATGGTTGCCACTGTAGTTGTAAGGAAAAGAACTACCTCAAGGCCCCAGTCAGAAAGGCTCCTATCCGAGAGATGTGGAGCTTTTTGGGGTTCTGTATTCGGGATGTTTTAGATGGAGCTGATTCCCGGAAACCAACTTCCCCCAGTCCATTTGCAGGGACAGGCTGAGCCCACTGAGTTGTCTCTGTATTCCTGACGCAAATGGCTACTTGCCCATCCACTGCTGAGACGGGTCGTGTAACTGGTGGACATTGTGGATGCCACCTGTATCCTTAATCTCTCTGGGATATTCCAGGAACACAGTTATTTGATATGAGAGCCTTTGATATTACAAGTTGTGTTTAACATTTCAAGCCTCATTTACATCCATTCAGTTCAGTGGGTTTCTAAGCTCACAGGACAGTGTGTCAGTAGCCTCGGGGTATATTACATGAAATCATAATAAGCAAAATGCTGGAGAATATCTAAAATTGATTGGCACCAGGGACAGGAGATGAGGTGGTTGTCCTGGGATGTCTTTCCAGGCAAGTAAATAATTTTGAAATGATGGATAGGAGCTGAGCAGTGATAGCTCACACCTAGAATTCCGGCTCCTCCAGTGGCTGAGAACTGAGGACCTCAGTTTGAAGCCAGCCTAGGCCGAAAAGTTCTAGATACCCTTACATCCAATTAGCTAGCAGAAAGCCCAACGTGGAGATGTGTCTCAAATGGTAGAGCACCAGCCTTGAGTGAAAAAGCTAAACAAGAGCACCCAACCCTCAGTTCAAGTCTCAGTACTGGTACCAGAAAACAAAGCAAAAGAGGTGACCGAAGTTGTGACCATAAGTAGAATTTCTTGACACTTAGAACATCTACGAGCTGAATATGGGCCATTCTGCTGTGATTCACCCGCCTAAAAACCAGGTTGTCAAATCTGTGGATCTGAGTGTTTTTTGTTTTTTATTGCAAGTCAGGAAAGTCTTTGATAATTTCCATATGGGTAAGAACAAGGGACAAGCCAGCAAACAGCTTGCGCATGCATCTAGCAGAGAGTCACTAACAGTTGTGGCCCAAACGCCTGCTAATCTGCCTCGGTGTGAGCATTTACCCATTATTTCCTCAAGGCAGAGGTAAATGAATACACAAACTTTCACCAGCCATATTACACGAGTTTGGGGGGGGTGGCATTACGAGTAGCAGCACAGATCCTTCTTCAGTGACTTCTTTTGTTTTTAATCATTATTGGTGGCAGGCTGGGATGTATCTGCTCCGTGTTCCTGGGGGGCTGGTGTCAGAGCCCTCACGACCACGGGGCGGTGGGCCTTTGCTCTTGCACAGAATCCTGTGAGAAAATCGGCTTCTAATCCTCCAAGAGTTTTAAAATGGCATTACAACAAGGATGGATGTATTAAACACCTCAGCTGTCAATGAGCAGAATCAATAACCGTGGGTACATAGCTTACATTCTGTCTACTTGCACAGGGTTTGCCGTGTTTGGAAAAGAGAGTAGACTTGCTTTTGACAAGCTAGTACAAGCTGATTCAGGAAATAATACAGCTGTATAGCTCTCACACGCCTGCCTCCTCTTCCATAGTGTTAAGAAGAAAAAGAAAATGGTGTAGAACTGGTGATCAGATAGGGCAGGGCATTGCTGAGGGTACTATCAGGAGCGGTGTTTGCATTTGCGTATTTTCCATGTTTTCCGATTCAATTACCAATGAAAGTGCAAAACAAGAATTGGAGGTTGGCCAGGCGCCGGTGTCCCAGGCCGGTAATCCTAGCTAGTCAGGAGGCTGAGGTCTGAGGATTGAGGTTTGAAGCCACAGCCCCCAGGGCAAGAACGTCTGTGAGTCTCCTATATTTCCAAGGAACGGCCAAAAAGCCCTAAGTAGATGTGTAATGGAGGTGGTCGAGGGCCAGCTTTGGATGAAAAGGCCAAGTGAGTGTGTTGGGGCCCTGAGTTCAAGCCCCAGTACTGGTACTAAATAAACAAATAAATAAATAATGAGAATTAAAGGGAATGGAATCTCCAGCTAGCCTTCTCAGTATTTGAAAATGAGAAGGGAACGGTGGTTCCGTCTATAGACGATATCAAGTATATGGTTCCAAGTTGGATGGCATCCAGTAATAAGCAATGCTTCCCAATGCGGGTTTTGATTGGTTTGATGGACAGTTGGAAGGCCACATTTTTCTGTAATTTTTTTTCAAGATGAAATTTGTTCCACTTGTTAAACATCCTTGCCTCCTCTAGTGCAGCCTTTCCGAACAAGCCAATCACGGAAGCCTACCTACCCCGGCCATGAGAGCTTATCAAAGAAGAAGGAGAACTCGGAAGGACAGTGATTTTCTTTTCAACATTTTTGTTACTGGGAAGTCTTAGCCTTTCTTTTCTAGTACTCATAATTAAACTCTATAGTCGAGATAGACAAAAGGAAGATTCATTACTACTTAGGTGCAGAACATTTCTCTCCATTTTGGTTTTCTTGGAAGAGGAGGGCACTGTGGTTTAGGGCAAAAAAAAAAAAAAAAACCCCAAAAACTGCTGATAGTGCTTCACGTTGTCCACAAACATCGCTTTCCTAGCTGCAAACCCGATTGCTAAGTTCTTTCGTTTGTTTAAATGAAATTACACCTTCCAATCTCATCCATGCGGCAGACACGCCATTGAAACCAAAGGTCCCTCAACCCCGGGTGGAAATGGACAGCAAACGCGTGAATAAACGAAACACTGAAGTGCGGTGCTCACTGGCTAGGAAGGATCAGCGGAGGTGACCGGGCACAGGGAGAGGAAGACTGAGATCTGCCCACCTCCTGAGCTCAGCAGGCCGCCCTGGAGGGGTCGCCCACCTAAGGGGAGGCGGGGTGGGCGGAGGTCACCGGAGGAGGAGGAGGAGGAGGAGGAGGAGGAGGAGGAGGAGGAGGAGGAGGCGGCGGCGAGGGCCGCACCACCTGAAGTCTCCTAAGTCCACCGAGGACCGTGGGAAGTCGCGGGAGGGTTTTCAGTGCAGACAGTGCCCCGATCAGATGGAATTCTTAAAATCGTATTGATTGCGTGGGAGGCGCGTGGAGAGGGCAGGCGGCCCGGGGCAGTTCCTGGGGCAAAGGTCGACGGTGTAGCTGGCCGGGATGACAGCTGTAGCATTAGTGAGAAGTCCTCAGATCCCAGTGACTTAAGACATTTCTTTGGCTGCTTGATTTTATTCTTGTGGGATGTAAGACTATCGAACATTTTGTTTAGAGTTGAAAAGTGAATTCCTGACTGATTATCTAGCCTTGCCAAAAATGAAAGGCACACAATGGCATGTGAGTGTCTATGTATATATATATATATATAAATATATATATATATATTTTTTTTTTCTGGGCAGCTCTAGCCACCTCTATCTCAATACTTAGGGTGTAATCAATAAACATAACAGAGACTATTCATTCCCTCAGGATGGAGTGCTACAAAAGAGCTCTATTCACGTTGGTAATAGGCAGGCCTCTCCCATTGCCTGGCTTTGTGTATTATGGGAGAGGTCTTCAGTCGCCTACCTCCGCTACAGTTCCGGCGTGATTAAATGCTCTGTGGAGATAGCAGTGCTCACAAAGCTGAGCTGTTTACACTCGTGCTGGCTCAGACCCTGTCCCTGCAGTGCCGGCTAAGACACGGTTGATTAAAGGGGGGGGGATAGACATGTGTTTTTCAAGGTCATGAAATCCAAGTGCTTAGGGAAGGCTCGGCTGACGTGTTAAGGATGTTCTCAAAAAAGAGGAATATGATCAAAGCAAATTGCTCTGGTGTCTGTGAATTTGTTTAGTGGCATTTTAGTGGGTACCCGCTAATGAAAATGTGTTGTGTTTTTTTTTCTTAATCCTCTCTGAGTTAGTGGTCATTTTCTTTTCCATCACCGGGAGGACCCCATCTACCTTTTGAGTTAGGCTGTGAATTCCTGAGGACAATGGCTATAAAGATACCGGCAAGTACTTGTAAATAGTTAACGTTCATTAGAGTGGATTTCGCAGTAGAGGGCTGGCTGCTTTGCTTTTATTTTAGAGCAATTAAATATGATTTATTCTTCATCCTTTATTGACTTGTTCATCCAGCAAATGATTATTGACTGCTTACTGCAATGTTAGACAATATGAAGCCCACAAAGAAGGCTAATTAATAATAATAATGGCTCACATTTTGGAGAAGACATTGTGAGTCAGCACCCCGGCTTTCCACGCTTTATCTCATTTGATCACTGAGTCTACCTTTTGAAACAGCTGGTTCTAGCTCATGAAGAACAAAACTGAGGCAGAGACAACCAAAGCCCGTGGAATAATGTGGTACAGGATCAGCCTGGAAAATGAACCCAAAGACTCTGGCAGAACTCCCCACAGAGCTGCTGAGATGCTCATTCAACCTGCCACACAACGCCCAAAGGCGTGTTCTCGAAATGCTTTCCGACTAGTGGCAAAAGTAAGGCTTCTCAAAAGATCCTATTTTTTACTTAATTGACCCGGCATTCACACTACAGCTGGAGTTTGACATTCCCCGCCCCCTTCCCCGGGGGAAATGGGGGGGGAAGCTATAAGGGCTAGGGTAAATGTTAGGAAGGGGACAGACTCGGAATTAATTGTGCAAGAGTAAGTAACTTTTTGAAAGGTCAGGAATATCCAAGTCTGAGGATGGAAGTGTGTGGTATATTGGGAGTCGGAATACAGCAGCTCCTTAGTATTCAGATTGGGGTCCCAGGACCGGCAGTTTGGGGAGCACCACAGAACTGGTTAGAAATGTGGGGGTCACTGGTTCTCTCCCAGAATCCCCTGGGTCAAAAGCCACATCCTGGCATGTGTGCAGCGGAGATCCAAGGGCCCCGGCACAATCGAGATAATCAACGGAAGAATGCACAGGGGTGCTCGGGACTGGAAAAAGGGGGCCGCTATAGATAGGAGGAAGGAGAAGTAGACGTCACCGGGACCCAGACAGGGCGGCTCACGAGATGCCTCGAGTGTACAGCGCACAGGGAGCCAGATCCTCTTCTGTGGGAAGATGGAGGTCCGTAAAGTTTCAGGTAAACGCGCTGTGTTTCCTGACTATAACCTCGTGGCTGTCTGCCAAGCAGAGGTGGGAAGAGAGACGGCAGGTGCGCGGCGGTTCTGAGAGCAGCTTCCAGGAGGACTCTCCATGCACAGAAAGCAGCGTGAGACTCGGGCCGGGGTGCAATTCAGGAGGCCAGTTCTTATCTCCCCAACACATTGTTTTACTTTGAGGACTTCTTATCTCCTCCAGCAGCCTGACTGTGCAGCTACATGATGTATCTGAATAGAGATGGAGGCTACATGTTACTCTTGAGTGGCAGCCAGCGTATGGAGAAGAACTTTCTTATTTTATCCATAATATACTTCCTCCAGAATATTGGAGTCCGTGTAGAGGAACAGGAGATGAATTGAATGCTAATGGTGCATACGAGGCATTTAGCTTTATCTAGCGGTAATGTTCAAACTGTCGGAGCATAAAATTTCCGTGTGATCGTGTAGTCCAGGGAGCTGGATTTGGTAAACTAGCCTGATTGAGGGTGATTATTAATAATTCTTGAGGAAGGGTATTTTTATATACTCCACAGCTGAATGTTCTTAATCTAGCATGATTATCATTATATTAATGCATAATTAAATATAATCGATATATATTTATATTGGTATATATAATTATATATAGATATATATTTGGTAAGCCTTTCAGATTGATAGCAGCTTCACTATCTGAAGATCATGGCTAAAACAGTAAGTAGCTGCTTTATAGTTAGGAATGTGCCAATTTATGAACATTCTTATTGGTCAAATGAGAATGTATTATTCATGGGGCTAAAAGAATTATTTCACCTGAGAGGAAATATTCACAATGCAGTGCCTGTCACGTCGTGTTGTGTAGATTCATCTGTTAAAGGGAGAAAGGCAAGGGTTGTATACGAAAGGATTTTGCGTTATAAACAGGCTGACATCAGTCTACCCTATAAAATTCACAGAAAAGTAAAGCGCATCCAACCAAAAGGATACTTTTAAGTTGAAACTGACCATTAGAAACGGAATTAATAGATGCACTGAAAATACCTGAGAAGTTACCTGCTAATCATCAGTTTTAAAATACGCTGCCAAAATTATCACAGACGGGTTGCTTCTGGTTGAATCCCTATTTGTAAATGCAAACTTCCTGGGAGAAATTTCCCATCTAGCCAAGCCTTATAACTTGATACTGCAATTTGTCAGTGGCACCACCAGGGGGTGCCGTGGCCGTGATCATGTGATTTGTTCCCTCGAACCCACTAGCTGCACTGATTCCTAAACTGTGATGAATGCTCAAGTCTTTCTGCATGTGGGGGGAAAAACAAAAATGGATTTCTTTCTCCAGCCAGGCATTCCAGGTATAAATAAGAAAAAGAAAACATGGAGCTATGCCTTTAAATAATCCAACAGTTAGGCAAGATGGTAGCCGAGGTCATGATTAAGATTTCAGAAATTATAGACTAGAAGGATTGGGGTAGAGAAACCCGCAAGACAGACTTCTCAGTTTTACCTGGAGGAACCTGGTGATATTTCAAAAGTAATGTTATTTTACTAGGCAGAATTTGAAAGGAAAAAAAAATAATAGTTGACCCCAAAGTAGAGGAGAGTGAGATTGAAGAAGGGGCGGAGGTGTGCTGGGACAGGGCACCGCGTGTTTGGATAGAGATGATAGATCCGTGCACTCAGAGTGGCAGGTCTGTGGGTGGAAGGGAGACAGCCCTTGACTGTGAGTTTAACATAGACGATCAGTGTCAAAGCATGGTATACGGTTGGGTTTGAACCTCAAATGATAGGCAGAAGGGGCCTGGTTAAATATATATATATATATCATATATATGATTTATATATATATCATGTATATATATATGATGGCATGATAAGTACATGCATTGAAGAGAATCAAAGAAATAAACATAAGTATGTAATTTTTTGGCATTAGGAAGAATCCTAGCTTGTAAAGACAGCCTTGGTGAGACCATCTTGTCAAAAAGAAGGTTCTGATAGCATAACTCACAGAAACAAAAACAGTAGCTCATACTCCTCATCCTAACCCCAAAGGCAACGTGAATAGAAAAACTGCTGTCTGGCTGGTTGGTCTGGACAAAAAGTGAGATACTGTTTGCGAAATAACGGAAAGAGACAGGGGCTGAGGGCGTGGCTCACATGGTAGAACACCCAGCAAGCACGAGGCCCTGAGTTCAAACCATAGCACCACCAATGGGGGAAAAAAACGTATAACAAAAAAGAACGAGAGAGCCGGGTGGGTGCTCTGGGCTCTCGTCTGTCACCCTAGCTACTCAAGAGGCTGGGATCTCAGAATCACCGTTCCAGGCCAGCCTATGGAAGGAAAGCCCATGAGACTCATACCTCCAACGAACCCCTAAAAAATGGGCAATGTGCCGTGGCTCAAGTGGTAGAACACCGGCCTTGAGCACAAAGTGCTCAGGGACAGTGCCCAGGCCCTGAGTTCAAGCCCCATGACTGACAAAAAAGAAAGAAAGAAAAGAATAAGAGGAGATGAGAAAGGGGACATTTGATTGGAGCCTGTTCGATGCCCGTATGGCCGTTTCTCAGTGAAGGCCCCTTTGGCGTACGATTAATGTGTGCTATTAACGACAAAACATAAAAGAGCGAGAATCCCCCACTGGTCTCTGAGCTCCTCCGCTGTCCTGCCCCGGGGCTTAGCTAGCCCCCCACTTCTGCATCTTTCCTCCCCTTCCTCCCCTTCCCTCCCTCGTGAATCCAGCTCTGGCAGTGGCCCTGCTTCCCAGTTCTTCTCCTAAGCCCCCAGGAACCGTGTGTGAGGCCTGGGGCAGCTGGAATTCTCTGGAAAGGTTTGGAACCCATTTGGCCTTCGGTGGGGGGTAAGAATGGGGTAATTACACACCCTAATCTCAATCCCTTAATGGCTGCAGCTTAGCAGCTGTGGCTTTACCTCCAATGCCTGGTCAGTCATCAGAATTGGGGGGGGGGGGGTTGGGAGGGTTGGGGGGGGCAGGGAGACTGTGTGCCCCTTCTGTTCCCTTCTAAGAATAGGTCTGCTCTCAGGGGGGTGCTAAACACTGCCCAAGCCCAGCTCCCCTAGAATAAGGGCCTCTCCATTTTCCTTACTGAACCTGCTCCGCGGAGCTGGCTTGGCTTTCCCCAGGCTTTCCCGGGCTTTGCCAGGAGACCCAGGGCTCCCAGTGCGGTCACGGATCACGCCAATCCCGCCTGACAATTACCTGGCGCCCTTTGCCCTTAGACTCTCTTTGCAGTGCTCCTGGTTGGAGGAGGAGGAGGAGGAGGAGGAGGGCGGCAGTCCTGGGATTGGGTCTGGCCGTGAAGGAAGGCGGAGTCCTGTGCACCTTAGAACCAGAACCCGGCCTCTGTCACCAGGAAAGGCGGATGCCCGTAGGGCCCTTCCAGGGCTCCCGGAAGCCCAGGCTGGCAGCGGCTCTTTAAGCAGCGCCCTAAGGTCTGGAAGATGTAGCAGATGTGTTCTCTTATTCTAACTGTGACCCAGCGGGTTTCTGGGAAGAACCCTAGCTTGCCCTTAACCTGTGACTTCTCTGGAACCTTCCAGAGGCTTTGGGGAAGGAGGGAAAAAATGAAAGAAGGAAAGGGGAAGTTGAACTCCAGTCCATTCCACCTGTCCTGTTGGCGTCCACCTGTCCTGTTGGCGTCCGCCTGTCCTGTTGGCGTCCACCTGTCCTGTTGGCGCTAGCTCGCTGGCCTGCCTGCCTTCCCCATCGGCGTGTGTGAGGCGAACGGAGCAAGGGAATGAATGTCCTGAGCGCTCTGGAAAGCTCCAGAGCTTTTCAAGATCTGTATTCCGTGAGTGTGTGTCTGCAGCATTAGCTCTGAGCTCCCAGCCTTGTGCTTGCAAGGCAGGTGCTCTTTTGTTGGCTTTTAAAGACATTGCTGCATGCGGGCTCTTGGCTCTTGGTGACCGTCACCTCACCATCATGTGCCACCATTAAACACACACCACACACACACACACACACACACACACACACACACACACTATGAAATAACGAAGACAGGTTTTGTATTGGTGGTGGTGGTGGTGTGTGCGTGTGCGTGTGCGTGTGTGTTGTGGAGTACCTAGTCTGGTCCCCGCCATTCCCCCCCCCCCCCCATCAAGCACACACCAAGTCCCAGAGGGAAATAGCCACTTTGGGTTTAAACTTGATAAGGTAAGAAGCCCCATGCACCAGTCGGGTGGGCCTGGCCGCCGCCTCGGGGGCTTCCTCCTCTCTGTTCACCCCAGAAGGAGAGGCCTGGGACTCGTGCAGACGGGGGGCTTGGCTCAGAGGAAGGGGCCAGCGGCACGGCTGGCTTCCCACGGGGAGCGTTCTGATTTCTGTGGCCGCCTCTGGGAAGGGGTTTGGCCCCTGTGGAGCACTTTGGAGAGAGTAAGGAGTGAGGGACAGGAGAGGGGGAGGTGGGCAGACCTGACGTCTCAGCCCCCTTCCAGGGAGCTCAGATGCCCTTCAGGGCCAGGGGCCCAGCCCGCCCAGCGCCCCATGGGGGTCACTTTCTATCTTCACCACATGTCCATCTAGCATTACAATGACTGCTGCTATTTCCTAAGTGACCTACCAGATAGACATTCCTCCCTCCCTCCCTTCGCCCTCCCTCCCTTCATCCTTCCCTCCCTTCTTCCTTTCCTTCCTCCCTCCCTCCCTCCTTTCTTTCCTTCCTCCCTCCCTCTTTCCCTCCCTCCCTTCCTACCTTCCTTCCTCCTTCCCCCTTCCTCCCTCCCTCCTTCCCTCCCTCTCTTCTTCCTTCCCTCTTCACTCTTTCCCTCCCTCCCTCCCTCACTCCCTCCCTCCCTCCCTTTCTCCCTTCCTTCCTTCTTCTTTGCTTCCTTCCTTCCTTCCTTCCCTCCCTCCCTCCCTCCTTCCTTCCTCCTTTCCTCCCTCCCTCCTTCCCTCCCTCTCTTTTTCCTTCCCTTCTTCCCTCTTTCCCTCCCTCCCTCCCTCCCTCTCTTCTTACCTCCCTTCTTTTCTTTCTCCCTCCCCTACTTTCCCCCTTCCTTCCTTCCTTCCTTCCTCTTTTCTTACCTCCCTTCTTTTCTTTCTCCCTCCCCTACTTTCCCCCTTCCTTCCTTCCTTCCTCTTTCCCTCCCTCCTTTCTTTCCTTCCTCCCTCCCTCTTTCCCTCCCTCCCTTCCTGCCTTCCTTCCTCCTTCCCTCCCTCTTTCCCTCCCTCCTTCCCTCCCTCTCTTCTTCCTTCCCTCTTCCCTCTTTCCTTCCCTCCCTCCCTTCTTTTCTTTCTCCCTTCCTTCCTTCCCTCCTTCCTTTTCTCCCTCCTTCCTTCCTCCTTTCCTCCCTCCCTCCTTCCCTCCCTCTCTTCTTCCTTCCCTTCTTCCCTCTTTCCCTCCCTCCCTCTCTTCTTACCTCCCTTCTTTTCTTTCTCCCTCCCCTACTTCCCCCCTTCCTTCCTTCCTTCCTTCCTTCCTTCCTTCCTTCCTTCCTTCCTTCCTTCCTCCCTCCCTCCCTCCCTCCCTCCCTCCCTCCCCCCTCCCTCCCTCCCTCCCTCCTTCCCCACACCATGCAGAGTGCATGCCTGACGTGCCCTCTGTGGGCTGCATAGGGCCTTGGGGGAGCAGCTCAGCATCTCTCAGCAACATTTTCCCCAACTGTGAGATGTTCGTAATAATAGCGCCTCACACGGTTGTTTGGAGGAGAAAATGCATTGATACCTGCAAAGTCCTCGAATACAGAGAGCACCTAGTAAGAGTTCCTCACCAGCATTCCTCACTATACCAGTGTGGATGCGGGCTTTGGGCAGGCTCCAGGGTGCTTGGCTGGGGTCAGAGTCCTCCCTCGTAGTGGCTTCATTTCCAGCATCTACTAGCATGATTGGATTTTGAATGTTTTTCAGAGTTCCTTTTCCCCCTTTCGTTGTTATTCTATACTCATCGGCAAGTCCTGTCTCTGTCTCTGTTTCCTGTGCGTGTTCTGCGCCATGGCCCCTGCAAGGGAAACAGAAGCAGTAGCGTGGAAACCCCAAGGCACACGGAGAAAATAAAAATGACGGAGCCCTCATGCAATGTTTTTTCATCTTGAAAGTGCTTTGAAAACATTAACTAATTAATTAATCAAAAAGAATTTCTACCAATCAGTGTAAAATGCTCTTTACAATGTATTAAGCCTCTTGAAAGGTATTATTTATTCAGCAATGTTTTCTCTTTCCATCTTAAAGAAATCGTCATTTTTTTTT
Source organism: Perognathus longimembris pacificus (assembly GCF_023159225.1). Lineage (NCBI taxonomy): Eukaryota > Metazoa > Chordata > Mammalia > Rodentia > Heteromyidae > Perognathus > Perognathus longimembris. The sequence goes on from NC_063185.1 coordinate 22,852,059, forward strand.
CTTTTTGAGACATTTCTGATTTTGAGTAATTTCTGCCCCATCCCCCTACGCCGTACACAACTTGGCAGGTTTGGGTGTGTGAACACACATGCACGTGCGTGTGTAACAAACACAGATGGTTCCTACACGGTCGTGTCTGCTGGTAGCTTGTGCTTTCTCGTCCACTGTATCTCTTGGGTTTTTCTTGACCTGCCAAGACAGTTAACGCAGACATTTTCTGTAGAATCTCATGAATCATTGTTACCCATCGAGTCCATCTACTTTTCTTTGCTCTCTCCTGCCGCCTCACGACCGTGTCACTCTAGAGCTGTTCCTGGTTCACCAACTCCTTAGAGGAGTTCATCCACTCGAAGAGTGTCCAAATTACCTCTCTTTTCTAGCCTACAAAAATGTAACTCCATCTGCTCGTGACAGAGCAGAAGTAATAATCATCTGATGTCCATTAATTCAACCAATATTGAGCACCTGCCATTTATTTACTTATATATTCCTACAGCTCCGGCTTCATTCAGTGTAAGTCTTTGTGTGAGTCACAGTGACGGACTGAAAGACCATCCAGACAGTGTGATTGCATTCAAAGAGTCTGTTACTCCACAGAGAAGAGAAGGCCAAGAGCATCAATAACTTTAAAACCAGAGAGACAGGATGAGACCGGCTTGTGGAAAGGGTGAGGAGGGAGTGTTGTTCAGAAGGAGGCAAAGTCAGAGCGGGGGAAAGATGGCTGAAGGAGAGCGTGGAGAGTGAGTGGGCACCGTTGACTTTGATTGCTACAGGTGGACCTAATTTATGAAGGATGACTTGGACCGATGTTTGGGAAAGGCATGGTGTTTGTAGGACAGTACTTGGTCCCAAACAGACATCACCAATCAATCTCATTACTACACTTGGTCCCGAACAGACATAACCAGCCAAGCTCCACACTCAGAGCAGTGTCAATCATGGGTGTCATCCCTTCTGAATCCCACTGGAGACCCCTTTCCATACAACCACTCCCACGGGAGTGCTGCAAGGTGCTAGCCTAGTCCATTCCAAGGCTGAAGTAGCAGGTCTGACCTGACATAGTGATTGAAGCATGATTTCAGATTCAACACCATTAGCATCATTTGATATTCCACACTATTATAATCCAAATAGGCTACCGGCGGGCTTTTCTGCACCTTAATCAAGACTTTCAAATATTTTATGGAAAAAAATTTAAATCTTATCTAGCTGCTTCTCTGTCAGTCTCTGTTTCTTGCTGTTATCAATTTTCTAATAATAGGAGTTTACCTCTTGTTTCTTAATTCCCTCTAGGCTTGTAAATTACGCCTTGTTAAAATTCTTGCCTAAAATGGAAGTCCATAGGTCCTAAACCACAATGCAGGGAATGTGTCAGAATTGAAATTCAGCTGTGATTACTCTTTTGTGAGCTGCGTAGACCTCATTTCTTTTCCCTGACTGATTTCTAAGAGGATAAATGGTTGTCATATAAGATGTGGTACAAAATCTCTACCTTTATTTACACATCCAAGCCTTTGTTATCTTTTTTGTGTATAAGGTACCCTAGGAGAAAGGCAGATACTGGCACATGAGAGAACCACATGCTACCAGGCCGACCTGGCTGGTTGGGGCTCACGTTCTGAAGGGTTGTTCCTGTCAGTGTCTCCTAGGTGGGAAGGAGTAGTGAATGTGAAATCATCTAAGAGAGGCATAAAACATTGGAACCAAACAGGGAGAACTCTAGTCATTTTAAAGTACTCAGTTCATTCCTGCATCTCAGTGTCCCATCCTTATGCAAGTGGAAATCTTTTGGTCTAATCCTGTAAGAGTTTCTCCACAGTTGAAGAGGCTGTCCATTGAGTGCAGGTGAACCTGCAAAATGGCCCACGACTCAACTAAATAAGGATAATGGAGTTCATTCATTAGGACTCAGAAACACTTGTCTTGGTGATACTTTGGTTGGTTGCCATCTGTCCTGCCTACCTAGTACCATGTACAGTATTTTTTTTAATTCCACTGCCTGGTGACTAGAAGTGACATCACAGATTGCCAGCCAAGGGGCTCTCAAGAAACACAGGAATTCTTCTGCCTCCTGGAATATTCGTCCAGGGAACACATTCCCTCATCAAGGACAGGGAGGAGGTATTAACATTGACTCTTTTGAGACCTACTTCATTCATAGCATTTCCGTGTAGAGCAAGTGAATGGGCATACGATTGCAGTAGACAGATCCATAGTTGGGTGTCTATGCCCATAGCCATGAGGTATGTACATAGAATGGACCCAAGTTCAGGATGTGCCGACCTCCCGGAGAAGATGGAATAGGAAAATAAATGCTGCACACAGAGCTGAGAGTGGGTTGTTTTCTGAGTCCAAAATTGTATTCTTTCAGACTTGATTGGTGTAGGCTTGGGACCTCAGCAAAGGGCTCCAGCCAATGGTGTCACATGGCCATTATTCCAAAATGGAAAGGTACTTAACAAAAGCTCACTATTTGTGATCAGAGATTTCTTTCTCTTCTCACTGAGCCTGCCTGGAGCCTGTTCGAAGCAACACTGTACAAAGGGCAGTGTTTCCCCTCTACGGTGTATCTGTAGTCACCGCTGCTGCTGTTCATAGCAAGGTGCGGAGGTCCTGGGTTCAAGGTCAGGTTTGGAAAGGTAGAGAACAGGGCAGAACAAAGATGGACCTTGACAGTCTGATCCTGGGTAGGGAGCATGGGGCATGGGGCGGGGGGGTTGCTTGGCTTCCAGAAACACTTCCTTTCAGAGTGAGGATGCCCCTCTGTCATTAGGATGTCCCCTGGGTGACAGAGGCCTGCCTTTAAAGCGTATCTCTGCCTCATGACTCTGCCTGTGACCCTGGCACAAACCTGAATCTCTGATTTCGTATAAAATTTACAACTGGCATGGCTTTTCATTTCATGAAGAGGGCACACTAGTGAGGTTCATCTGCAACCCACACTGCAATCTGCCTCATCCCTCGTCTTCATCTACTCGGAATCCATACAGATGTGGGTTCAAATCCCAGCTCTTCTACTTACCAGTTTTACGATAATAGTCAAGTTGGTGTGTATGTATGGATGTGTTCTCTGTGTGTGTGCGTGTGTGTGTGTGTGTGTGTGTGTGTGAGTGACTGTGTATAGAGAAGGAGAGGGAAGGACAGGGAATGAGTTTAATGGCTGCCAGGTTTCTATGGGATGAAGTAAGTCACTGTCCTATTGGAATTTCGTGGATTTGGGTTTGTTGGGAAACCTCGTTCCTTATGTATAGAAGGGATAATAGCACCCAGAAGAGTTACCGTCTAGGTTAAAGTAAGAAGAGATTCGAGCAGGCTGTCTGGTGGCAAGAAAGGTGTTCACAAGTATGTCACGGTGATTGTACTGCTTCCCTTTTGAGTTTCCGCTGTATTGATGTGTTCATCTCCACATTCTCCTACGTCACCATCTCCCACCTCCCAGTCTACTTCACTTCTGGGGGGTGGGGTGGATTTCTTCCTGTAATCTGATTTGCTGTAGGTGATGGGGTGGGGCAAGGTGGCCTGTGGCCAACCCTGGGGATCTTGAGTACCAGCCCCCACAGAGCTGAATTCCTTGTCACCCAGGGGTGTGACTTGGGACAAGCTACTCAGCCTCTCTCTCAAGGTAATGGTTATTCCTATTCCAAGAGGCACGTGTGTTTGTGCACCTGTGTAACAGAGACAGAGAGAGTGAGCTAGATACCCAGCAAGTGTGAGGGGATGCACGGAGAATAAAAGTAGTCATATCTTACTCCTCGGGACCTTTCGGTTTAGAGGGTCTGGATGATTCTAGAAACCCAGTCCCCCTAAATCGGGGCGGAATGATGGGAGAAGTGTGCAGTTACAGGATGTCCTGGGAGTTTGTAGTAGGAAGGGGTTAGCAGGAGCCAGAGGGAGATCACAGTTAGCTTCCCTGCCAGGCTGACACGGAGCAGGGAATGCAGGGTGAGCAGGAGTTTGCCAGATGAATACACGTGTTAGCGCCAGAGGCCTGGGGTCACCTTCCAGGGAGAAGGTGGGCGTGTGCGGCCATGACCTCTCAGAGCCACGAGGAAGGCAAATGCCCTGAGACAATTGGTGCATTGATGGAGTGAAATTAGTAACTCCTAGTCTTCAGCTCACAGTGTTCCTCGGCGTGCAATAGAGACAGTCACCTATGTAGTTGCGCGCACAGACAGTATGGTTGGAAACATCCATGCCGTGTGCGCTTACACCCACACGTCATCAGGCCTTTCACGCCTGTTGGACTCACACCAGTTCCAGGTCTCTGGAGTAGAATGGGGGTCAGGGCTCAAGTGTAGGGTTAGGGCAAAGAAGCATCATTTGTGTCATGATTAGGATAACATCGGCACATCGCGGGCAAGGTCGGTCTGGTCTGGGGGAGCGCAGAGGATGCTCGGCCTGTCTTTCCTGTCCCAGGCTGGGAGCCTGGGGCTGGGGAGCGCTCTGCAGGCGGCCTCCGGGCTGGGCTGGGTCAGACTGCGGGGGTTTGGGCCCCCAGGCTTGGTTAGCCTGTTAGCAGGTACTTCCAGGGCTGGTTTCCTTCTGGAAGGAATCCATCCTGGTGTTTAGATGGAAGAAAACCAGGTACCTCGTGGCCAGCGCATGGCGAAGGGCCTGGCCCAGGCAGGCGGGAGGGTGGACTTGGCTGCTGGGGGGGTAGGGGGGGGCTAGGTTTTGGTTGGGGTTTTGTTGGCAGTTACTCTGGGGGTGAGTCCGCCTTCCCTGGCTTGGGGTCCCCTGCCAGTCCTCGGTGATGCGCGCGCCCCGCCCGGGGTCCCCGGCCCGGCCCCCGCGGGAAGCAGGTGCGCCCGCCCCGGCGCCCCGCCCCGGCCGCCCTCCCGGGCCCCGGCCGCCCCTGCCCCGCGGGCCCCGAGCTCCGAACCCCGGCCGGAGCGGCGAGCACTGGGCATGCTCAGGAGCCGGACCCGCCGCCCGGCCGGGGCTTCCGCAGGACGCGCGTCTCCAGGCCAAGCTCCCCGCTTCGCAGCGCCCCGCGGGCGGCCGGGCGGCGGGCGGGCGGGCGGCCTCGCTGCGTCGGGTCGGGCCGAGCCGAGCCCTCGTGCGGGGTGCGTGCAGCCAGGGACCCCCTCCCCTCCCTCCCCTCCCTCCCCACCCCACCCCGAGTCCCCCCAGGAGGAGCTCCGTCCCCAGCCCAGCGCCCCGCCGCCCAACTCCGCGGCCCGGCCGGCCCGGGGGGGGGGGGGGCGCGCTCCGCATCCGCGACTGGGAACGCCCGCCCGGCGGGGGTCAGCGCGGCTGCAGACAAAGGGGCGGCCCGCGCCCCCACCCCCGCCCGGGGCCTCTGCCGGCGGGGACCCCCGCCCCCACCCCCCACGCCCGGCCGCCACCCGGGGCCGGGGCCTGCGGGCGCGCTCGGGGCGGGCGGGGCTCCGGCGGCGGCGGCGGGGGAGCGGCTGCAGGGCGGGCGGTGCTGTGTGTGCCTGCGTGTGCATGCATGCATGCGTGAGTGTGTGCCTGCGTGTGCGTGTGCATGCATGCGTGTGCGTGTGCATGCATGCGTGCTGGTGTGCATGCACCCCCGCGCGCGCGCGTGTGTACGGTGTGCGCGCCCGCGGGCGCGCGTGTGTGCGCGCGCGCAGGAGCCGGTGTGCCCGTGTGTGCCCGTGTGTGCGCGCGTGTGCGTGTGCGTGTGCGTGTGTGTGTGTGATGGGTTTGATTCCAGAGCAGGTTGAACGTGGGTCCTGGGTGGCTGGCAGGCTCAGGTCGCGCTTGGGCGTCCTCCTCCCTCGCCTCCTCCCCTCCCTCCTCCCCTTCCTCCCCCTCCCTCCTCCTCCTCCTCCTCCTCGGTTCCCAAGTAGCAGCAGCAGCAGCAGCAGCAGCAGCGGCGGCGGCGGCGGCAGCGGCGGCGGCGGCGGCAGCAGCGGCGGCTCCGGAGCTCCCCGGCGGCGGCGGCGGCCGGCAGGCAGGCAGGCAGGCAGGCGGGCAGCCTGGGCCCCGGGCGGCCGGGCGCCGGGCCCCCCCCTCCGCCCCGCCCCGCCCCGCCCCGCCCCGCGGCAGCCTCCCCGGGGCCGGCGCGAGCCGCGCTGCGCTCCGGGGGCGCGAGCCAGCCCGGGGAGGGCGGGCGAGAGGGAGGAGGGGGCGCAGCCCGCGGGGCGGCTCTTCGGGGTCCCCCCCCTCCCCGCGTCTCTCCCTCTCCCTCCCTCCCCCCTTCTCTCTCTCTCTCTCTCTCTCTCTCTCTCTCTCTCTCTCGGGAGGGTGCGCGCAGCCCCCTCGAAGTGAAGGAATTTGGCTCCCGCGCGAGCCGGGAGCGAAGACTCCGGGCTAAGTTGTCTCCTCTCTGTAGATGCTGCCGCTGCCAGGGAGAAGCCGCCGACCCGGCCGCCGGTAAATGCTTTTCACTTCTTACTCTGGGATGCTTACGGCTTCGCCCCCCTCCCTCCCTCCCTCCGTGCCCCCGGGCGGCGCCCCCCGCGCCCCCGGCCCGCGCCCCTCTCCTCCTCCTCCCCGGGTGGGCTTCCTCTCTGTCCGCTCTTCCTCCCGCAGTCGCTCCTGAGCCCGGCGTCCTCCGCGCCCCTCGGCTTGCATTTGTGCAGTCGGCAACTTGTCTCACGGTGCTCGGTGTGGCGGTGGTGCCGGTGGCGGTGGTGGCGGTGGCGGTGGTGGCGGCGGTGGTGGCGGTGGTGGTGGTGGTGGTGGTGGCGGTGGTGACGATTTTCTCCTCCTCTCGCTTCATCCTCAGACGAAGGCTGGACCATGTAGAACCCCGCACTTTGGGAGGTCATCCTGAGTTGCATGAGTTTTTTTTCCCCCCACCCCAGGGGGGGGAGGAAGGAAGGGGAGAGAGAGCCTTGGTGTGGAGCTGAGCGGTTATTTCCTTGCAGAAAAAACAAAAAACAAAACAAAACAAAACAAAACAAAAAAGACTGCCGGTGTCTCGGTCGTGTTCCTCGCGATGATAAGGAATTTTCTTTTAGGGGTGCATCTTAACATTGCATTGCTGTTTTAAAGGTTGCCGTTTTTGCAGGATGTGCGGTGCATTTGTGACTCAGTTTTGACAGCATGACAGGATGCGATGCGGGTGACCCCAGAACTCCTGTATGGTACATGCTAGCTAAAAAAAAAAAAAAAAAAAAAAAAAATCTTCCCAATTGCAGGAAGGATCATTTGCATTCCAAAAGAGAATTTCTTTAGGGGGAAGGGGAAAAAAAAAAAAAACCACCACGCTGTTTTGCATCACATTGCTGGGGATTTGCAGCTAGCCATAATAGACACCACTCCTCAGGATGCTTGCACCGATAATCACCGTAGACAGGGTTTAGTGCATCCTCTACTGTCCTGTTCTGCCGAGATTGAGCCAATGCTCAATTGACTTAATAGTAAATTTAGGGCTTTGGAGAAAGAGGGAGATGGCCGGTATTGTTCGATTCAAAATCGTGAGGCATAGAGCAATGGCTAACCTCAAACCAACCCTCTCCCTCTTAGGTCTGAACTCCAAGTGGATTTTGTCGGTTGGGGGCAAGGGCTGAGCAGTGTCAGGCAGACACAGGGAATAAAATTATGTAAAATAGCCAGCAGAATACCTGCAAATTGGACTCTAACTATCTTAAAAACAAACAAACAAACCCCCCCCAAAACACCCAGAACTCACTCTAACTCTTATTGCCAGAGTCTGTTTTGAAATATCATTTAAGAAATAATATAGAAGATATTACAATTCTTAACATTTCTCTAGTGCATTCATATGTTTAACTTTGGGGAGGGGGGGAGGATTCTGAGTGAGACACCAACCAGGTTTTGTGTGATTTGCTCTTACCGCCCCCCCCCACCCCTGCCCCCCACTCTTTAAGTTTTTTAGTTCCCATTTCAGTAGGAACACGGTAGTACCGGTGAAGGCAAGGCAAATCAGCAGCTTAGGAAGCAGTTGGATTTCTCCTGGTAAAATTCCTGCTAAGCCAGGGGAAAATGAACTGAGCGGTGACAGCTTGCGTGTGAGAGGGGTGGGGACCACACGGTAGGGCCGGCTGCAGAATCGGATGGCATTCTAGCACACGAGGAGTCCCTGGCTGGCAGCTCAGGTGGGGCTGTGCGGTTCAGGAATATCTGCAGGCACCAGCATCCTTGGGTCGAGATGCCCGCTCCTGCTACCTGCTAGCCACAGCCTAACGTAGTAAGTTCCCAGGGTGGGCAGGGGACCAGGGGGAAATCACTCTGAAACTTTGTGTTCATGCGTCGTCTGTAGCGGATGTTAGAAGAACCTTACAGCCCGTTCCATACTGCAGAATGAAACAAAGTGTAACAGTCATTCCTCTAGTGAGACTTGGGATTAAAAAAAAAAAAGGAAGGAAGAACCTGCCCTGAAATGCCATGGGTGTTGCTTGCCCTGTTCTCTGAGCGGTGAGCCGAATGAAGGAAGCCTTCCTTCAAATCGTGGGCAAGGATTCCTGAGACCCAAAGCTTATTTTTTTTTCTTTTGTGGTCTGCTGATGAGAAATTGGTCATTTTGTGGGGAATCAAAGCTCGGCTTCTTTGTAAAGCCCCTTGAGGTGGAAATGTTGCCATTTTAAAATATTGCCATGGACTCTTGGAATGACTGTTCCGATCCAGGTGGGGAGAAAATTCTGAGCTTCCTCCACTGAGATCACAAGTGCTTTGCGTGAAGCTTTTGTCCCCTGTGGATGATGAAGAAAAATGAATTACACGCTAGACTCCAGCTCTGTGATACCAGGTGGCTAAGACATTGTGGTTTCTCTTTCTGTTACCACCCAACCCAGCCATGCCAAGTGTCTATCTACTTTCTAGCATATTCTACAATCGTGCATACCTGGGAGAAAACTGACCAGATTAAGGAATTTTCTTTTTTTTTTTTTTTTTTTTTGGCTGGGTCTAGGGAGCAAGATTTCTAATTGCTATATAATATATGGAAAGCATGCATTTGACAAAAAAAAATGAGCTTTACTTTGTCCTTTCCTTGCTAGATGTGTGGAGCCCGATTGTGTTGAAAGATCATTTCCTTTCCTGCTGAGGTTGCTTCGTGGCTACTCACCCACCCTTCTTTCTACTAGTTTCCTGGCAACTTCTGAAAAGCTGTCATGATCAGTGTTAAAATATTAAACGTGTCTGTGTTTGGAATACCATTCATTCAGTTACCTAGATCTGGATTCCTTTCACAGGGTCCCGTGTCATGTCTTGTTGGTTGGCTTGTTGGCTTGTTGGAGCTTTATTTAATCACCGAGTGCATTATGAAACCCTAACTAAGCTCATTTTCATGTTTGGTGCCTGGTGCTGATGGGAGGTTAGTATATCAAAAATAATCTCATTGCCTTGGTAGACTTGTGGGTGAGCAAGATAGCTTACTTCCAGTTGGTCCTCCAGTTGATTCTTCGGGTGTCTGTCAGAGTGTGCCCCTGGAACTCTTGGGGGAAGGAGGGATGTCTTTGGTGGCCAGCCTACCCAGGCTGACTCTGGATCCTCGGATTTAACAATCCTGTGCCACTGTGCTGTAAGAGTTCCCAGGTCCATTCTGATAAGAATGGAAGTTTCTCTGCCTGTTCAGAGTGTTGATTAGAGCTACTAAAAGCATCTTCAGATTAGTTGCCACCTCTTGCCTTGTGGAAACGAGAGGAACTTTGAACTCCTTTGTGATTTTTTAAGGAAACATCTGTAGCTCTTTCATTTTTTGCTCTCCCATGCAGACTGATTTTGAGAGAAGATTTGTAGTGAAATATTGGTCAAGGGCATTTCCAAGGGCTTTGGTGTCCCTGCCCTCTGTGAGAGCTCAAATGTCACCTGGTCATGGGATCTAGAGAAGCAAAACTTGGTGTAAAGCTAGTCACCTATCTGAAAAGCGGATGCATTTTTTTTCCTTTCTCATTACTTAGTGTGAAGCAACAGTTTTGTTCTTTGGAATGATGGCTCTTGCTAGCTTTGATGCAATCACAGAGGAAAAATAATCCTGCAGCCTTCATTCACCGTCTATGCAAGAGATTCATAACCTTCAGGAGTCATTGTAAGAGCTGCTTCGTCGTTGTTGTTGCTGTTGTGGTTTTTGTTTTTATGTTTCCTGAAAGTAGGAGAGGTCTTTAAAATGTGCTCCGTGAAAGAAAACATAGCAAGGCCTGATTAAATCGGACACATTTTTTTTTTTTAAAGGTAACACCCCACTAAAGATGGTGTGAAACCAGGAATCATTTATTTTATTGCAGGACCCAAGTAGGAGCTTTGTTAAAATATCCCTTCAATTCCTGGCTTCCATTTTGCTACAGAAAAGGAACAATCAGATGGTTTAATACTGTATACCACTAGTAATATACTTTTTGATCATCTCGGGATGTATTCTCTATTTAGCAAAATGAAGAACTACTTAACATAGTCATTTGGGTGAGGATAAGAGGAAGGCTCTGTCCCACTCTTGTTTCTAACAGACCACAGAAAGCTACAGAGGTAAAGAATGCTTTCCCTAAAAGCCACATTTCTCCCTGTAGCAGTATATTTAATCTGTTGCATAGTATAATGTGATTCTAAGTTGGCGACATTATATCTTTTTCTATCAGTCTTTAGTGTGTGTGGGGAGAGAGAGAAAGACAGACAGACAGACACATAATGCAACACCTTAAGAAAGAGTTTGCAAATAAAGTTCCTTTGTGTTTCCTGGGAGACTTTCATGGGCCTACCACCCTAACTGGAGAATTAGGAGCCTCGGATGCAACACAAATGATCAAGGGCACAGCAGTTGTGTGGTTCTCAGCTACACCCTGAGTAAAAGGGATGCATGTGTTTAGGACAAGGAGATTTAAACAAAACCACGCAGCTCGTGTAGTAAAGGCAAATCTATTTTCTACAGTTAAGAGATGGTGTTCCCCCTGAGCCATGGGAATCGATCTTTGACTCTGATGCCTGGATGGACAGAATCCCTCACCCCACCTCACAGGCTAGCTCCCAGGCCAGGCGCTCCAGGGGGCCAGGAGACCGCAGAGGTCCGCTGTGTGTGTTTTGGGGGAAGCCAGCAGGAGTTGTTCCTGTTTGGGAAGAGAGGTAGAGAGGCTCAGGACTTGACTGCACATTGCTGCATCAAGGACCTGTGGACTCTACCCCACTCTGCCTGGGCTTCCATTCAGGTTTCCGCAGGGCTTCGGAGACCAAATATGAGGTTAGATGTTCAGCCCGTTGGTCTTACGGCAGTGGTTGTGATAATTGACGATTTCTGGAGCAGAACCCAGGTCTGCAGAAGTTGGGAACCCCGCTTACCAAAAGGCAGTCTGTCTTAGTGTTCTGATGACTACCTTATGGAACAGAAGGTGAACGTCAGTTTATTAAAAAACAAAACACGGTTAGACATTTTGTATTATCCATTTCTGTGTAATAGGACCTTTGGGGCTTCGTTCATATTTATATCAGAGGGAGTTATGGACCCTGCTAAAGAAGAATTGATCAACCCACTTGTTAAAAGAGTAACTCATTTCTTTCATTTAGGAATTTTGCCTCACGTTTAATTTTCTTATTAGGAGGACGAGACTAAGGTTGGAGAATATGGTCCACAGGATGAGGCTGAAAATCCCTGTTAATGACAATCTAGTAATCCTACATCTCTAGGGAAGACCTTCTGTAGAGGATGTTTTTGATAAAGGGTTCTGTTTAAATATCATTCTGATTATTGTTTCGGGCCTCGCTGATAATATTTTGACATCTCTCTGACTTACAGTAAGAGGAATAAGGTTATTTGTAGAGAAAAGAAGGAGACCATTAAAGAGAAATTGTTTTGGCAGAGATTAAAAACATCCTTTAATGTAAAATAACTCTTTTCAGTAGCTCACAGGTAGTTTTATTTTCTTCTTCTATATTTGGAATATGCTTTGGATGCCACTTGAAAATTCTCCTGTAAAACTTGACAACAGCCAGGTTGGGTCCTTAACTTATTTTCAGAAATGAAGCTGAACCATCTGAGATGATAGTTATATTCACATTACAGTGCTAATCCAAAATATATATGTAGGTAAAATCATTTGTTATTAGAGAATGTGTTGCAACTGACTTTCTGATATTAACTATGGTAATTTTTCTAAGCCATTTCAAATGTTATAGTATTTGGTTATGTCAAACACATTTCAGTAGAAATTACTTGGGAGAGACACAGGCAAGTTGAAATTGCAGAAAAGTATATTTCAATCTTTATTATTTTATTCCTTCAATAAGTAGTTTGGGGGTTTTGAAGACAAGCCATTTTGATGCCAAAATGATATCTAAGAAATCAAATGGGATAGAAGTGGATACTTGCCTTATAATAAAGATAAATTTTGTTCTTTGTATCTGGAAATCCTTAGAAGAGTGGTTTAATTTCATTCCATTTCAGTGTTTGCTGAGACAGTAAATATCTGCAAATAGCTTACCATGCTCTGTGGTCTAATGTTCCCAAGTCATTTCTGTTCATGGGAGACCAAGGCTAAGGTTCTGTTGCGGATGTATGGGTTCAGTGGAGGTTCCAGGAAATGGTAGAGTTAATGGAAGCAGATAAGGAAGATGAGAGAACCCGTCCTGTAGCTGACTACCATTTTCTCACAGTAATCATCTTGCTACCAGTTTTATCTTTAACCCCGGGGCTTCTGGAGAAGGCACAAACCCGCTTCTCTACATCTTCACCCTAAGAATGATAACATAATTATTACAGAAACAGTTTGCTGTGTGAGTGCTGCACAAGTTGTGTGACCCAGCATCTAATTTTTCTCCTCTAATCCTGTTTCTATATCCCTATGCACAATCAGACTCAGTGAGATGAAGCCAATTACGAAGGGAGAAAAAAAATCAAATTTATTTATTATATTTATTGGATGTGTCTGGTGCTTAATTATCCATTGGCAAATTTACATGTGGCCACAGAACAGGCTATGGATGGGTGTGGAAAAATAATCAATCATCTCATCCCAGTGTGCAGAGGAGACTGCCAAGAAAATAAGGGGGGAAATGTAGCCTTTCTCATTGCTATTCAGGTGAGGCTCATAAACCTGAACGATATCACACATACACAAAAGATGCTTTTGTCTTAAGAAAAATCCAGAGTTGGGAGCTATTCGCATCTTCTCTAAGCAATTGCTATGTGGAAGAATTGCCAGATATCCTGTACTCTTGGAAACAAATTATTAGATGTTCAAAGCTGTGTTTAAGAAGACAAACTCGAATTAACCAACAAAGCAATTGACCAGGCCTCTTTTCTTGGGAAGTGGGTTGGGAAAAAAAAGCCAAGGGGTTGAATGGTGAGCTGGGGTAGGGTTGGGCTAGAGTTGAAGAGTAAGGTGATAGGCAAGGAGGTGTTTATAAAGTTTCACTGATCATTACAAGTAAATGAAGTTACCCAATGCTGAGACACATTGCTACAACAGGGAATTAAGCTAGATCTTGTATTCAGCCTTGGTGAGTCAAAGCAAGGGCAGAATATTTTCCTCCCTCTTGTGTGTTTTCATTTAAAACTCTTTGGGTTTGCTTCTGGTTTTATCCCCTAGGTTTAATGGGATAGCCTTGAGTAGCACTTAGGTCCCGTTCCTTTTCCACTTGTTCTCATCCTGTGTTTTGGGGAATTTATCAGGGTGGACTTCCATTGCTCTTCCAAATCAGATAATAACTGACACAACCACCCTTACATAGAAATGTGGCCGTCGTGCAGTGTCCACTCTCGTGGCGGCTGCGGAGTTGCCCAGCACAGGCAGGGGCTGGTGACCTGCAGTTGTTGTAGAATATGTCCCAGGCCACCCATCCGAGGTAGAAGATGCGTATGAACCCAAGGGAACAAGACGAACCAATCCAGAGCTGGACGCATTCAAAAGCGCTCTTCCAGACATCTGCAGACAGCCCTCCTCTTCAGAATTAACAGTACACCACGAATGCATCATTTTTTTTGTAAAAACAAAACAAAACAAAAAACCAACAGTGGGTTAATTGTGAAGTATTGCTAATTGCTATTCATTTGGAGAAATGAATTGAGGAAATTAACCATTGTAGACCATGCTTTCCTTACCTTTGGCAGCACAGAAGCTAAAACATCTACACAGTTCTCAACGTGTGAAAAGGGGTGGTTTGATACTTGTAGACTTAGTGAGAGGATATGAAAGATAAGCACATTTCTGGATTTACTCTAATCTGTGACTTAAAAGTTATTCTGGAATAACTTCTATTACAAAACAAATGCATCTCGCAGCTGGGTTCACTACAGAAACCAAACAGTAAGTAGATAGAGAGGCTGAACTCTCCTTCTGACAACAGCGATTTTTCAGCACACTATTCCCTAAGGCCGGTCTAGGTATATGAGGGCCATGAGGTCCTTTTATGTGATTTGTGTATGTTCCCAAAGATGGGGAAGTCTATTTGTGGGCAATTCTCAAGTTAAAATTGTGTTACGGCTACCCTGAAGGTTGTCATTTCTTGGTTTTTCTCTTGTCAGTCAATTCATAAGTGTTTATTAAGCCCCCATGGGGTGTACACAGAATCATACACTGTGTGTGAGTGCATGCATACACGCACACACACACACACAGAGACACACACACATGCTCAGATGACTGGTGATTGGTCTAGAAGCTCATAGTCTAGGCAAAAATACTGGTGTGTGTGTCTGCATGAAATGATGTTTTAATTACCACAGCTTTAAAGTTGGTGTGTGTGTGTGTGTGTGTGTGTGTGTGTGTGTGTGTGTCAGAGAGAGAGAGAGAGCTTTGTGCTAAAACACAAATGTATGTACTCTGGGGAAAGTATAGCTTCAGGAGAGGTCAGACATCTAAATTCTCAGCTTTCTTTCTATTTTTCTTTAATTCGATTATCTAGTAACAGTTATGCTTAAGTAAAGGAGAGGGCCAGAGGGCCTGTATTACATGGCTTACCCCTAGCAAAGCAGTCAGGATGTTGCTAACACCTGGCATTCACAAGAACAAATTCTGACATTGGACACTTTTTCCGTGTGCCCGTTGCCTGTGTAAATTTAATCAGCAAATGGATAAACAAACTCCATGGCCCGAAGCTGTCAATTTACAATGTTTTTTTTCCACAAGCAATGGATGAATTTATGGGTTTTTCTTTTCTTTTTAAAGAAGAGATTTTTTTTTGAAGAAAAAAAATAACAATAGGCATTGGAAAGAAAAGAATGTTTTATACCATTCCTAATATGTCCTGGATGAAAAATATTCCCTAAAGGAACTCCCCCGTACACCCCCACTGAGCTGAAAAGTATCTGGTGAGCTTGCAGTTTCTGCTATTTACTTCCCAAAACTTGTTCATGCTCCTCAATTCATCCCCAGTCGTCATTTGTGGAAAGGGTAATATTCTTGCAAAGTAGCAGGTGAATAGTTCTGAAAGTGGATAGCAAAGAAGTGCTATGGAGATGTTGACCCTGGTCAGGGCCCGGGAAATAGCTTCCTGGACTCTAGACAGGCAGCTCTGACTTTTGGTATCAGCGGTCAGAGTCTTGATTAATGCTCATTTCCACTGTAACTTTCGAGATGGAGGTATCACGGTTCCAGCAAATGGTACCTAGATCATCAAATTTCTTTTCCATCCTGTGTTCCTTGTGGATCTGATTTGGACATGCAAAGGTTGAGGAAATATATATATATATATATATATATATATATATATATATATGTAGTGCCTTTAACAGGTGCATTCTTCATTTAAACCTTGTCTCTTCTCTCTTCCTATCTTGGGTATAAGAATGTCTAAGCCTTAAAGCAAGCAGTGATCCATGATTCTTGATGATTCTTGGGTCATTCTGCACGCAGTATCTTCCGGAATGGTGAATATCCTTCGTGATTCACAATATCGGAGGATACTGCTGTTTAATTTCCGATAACGTATGGGATTTACCAACACAGGATTAAAGGCATTACATAAACAGGACTTGGAGGTCGGTTCATGTTTGCCACTTGCAAAGAGACCGGCCCTGGCTGCTGGAAATGCCAAGGGAAAGTGTTAGGAATTACCAGGGAAGATGAGCAGCTGGCTCTTTGGTTTGTCACCCAAAGCAAGGTGTGGAACCAGGGCCTGCCCCAGGGCCATGCCTCAGCCTTGCCTCAGGAGAGGGGCTTTGCCTCCCCTAGAGGAAGGTCCTCCAGGCCTTGTTTTTAGCACTCTCTGAGTCTGGTGCACCATTCCAAGCTGGCGTGTCCATTCCATTGACTTTAGCTCACCTCAGTGGGCTGTAACGAGACACAAACCCTGACGTTCTATGAGTCACAGACAGGGTTGCTCAACTGGACAGAAGGATGTACACCCAGTCAAACTCATGAACAGGATATTCACCGTTATTTCTCCCACACAGATTGATCTATAAGGCCAAAGTGGTGGGGCCGGGGGTCGCCTGAAAGCTTCACAGCGACAAGAATTCCTCTCTCGCCTAAAATGTATTGGATTCAAAGCTTTTGATTTTTTTATTTCTTTATAAATTGAACTTTAGAACAGGCCCACTTTAATGTGTTTAACCCATGGATTCCTTTAATAGCACCAAGGGTCATGTTCAAAGATAAACTCTGCTCATTCTGGAGTGAAAGATCATTTACAAACGATGAGCTGATATTTGCCCATAAATGTACAGTGGAGTCCACCCGTGGTCTGAAAGAATGTAGAGATTTGTTGAAAATGTATCAAGGAGCCTTGTGGATGGCCTCGCGTTGGCTTGTAAATAAATTAGTCATAGATACCCTAGAGAACGAGAGGAATAACGCAGCAGTCTTTCTCTTGTAGTTTAGATTCTCTGAGAGTCAAGCCTATATTCCTCTAGCTAAGTTATTCGTAAATGTAGCAAGGTGTTGGACCCTTGAAGTGATCCACATTGCTGGTAAAACTTTGCCATCCGAAGGCTCAGCCTTTAATTCTTCAGTGCTAAATTAATATATTTATCCTTCCATCACTGTCTCCCAAGGATTTTGAGAATTAATTAGATACAAAATCACTTTTAGTCCTTGGATGTTATATTCTGTGCTGGAAAAATACAAGATACTGAAGTGTTATTAATAACGAGAAAGGTTCATCTAATAAAATAATTTAACCGGTTGAATTCTCCCATGCTTGGTATTTTCTAATATAAATTACTGTAGGATTAGATAGTTAAATATTGAATATTGTCTCATTTAATGCACTTCCATGAAATATTAATGATAATGATGGTTCTCCAGTTTGGGGAATACAGAGGATTTTTTTTTTTTTTTACTGACTAATAGCTCTGGTCTGTAACATAATATATTTTACAAAATGATAATGAAGATATTTAAATGAAGCTAATGTGGAAATAAGTGGCCACCAAATTGATGGATTTCACCTAAGTCAAGAGTCTCCAAAGCTTTTTTTGATCTCAGATGTTTTTTTCCCCTTAACCCAGTGACATCATTGTGGTTAGCTTTGACCAGGTCTACTAACTGTAGGAGGTCCCTGGTCCAGAGAGCCATTGATGTTGTTTAGTTGGAATGAGGCATAAAAGTCTGAAAATTGGATTGGGCTTTGAAGGAAGGCTAGCTGAGTTGAGTGTGACAGTTGAAATGGGATTGTGCATGAAGTTAAAAGGACCAAAAACAGGAGCAGAGGAGAAAAATAAGAGGAAAGAGTGGAAGAAGAAAAAAAAATATCAGCTGAGCTGCACCAGTGGAATACCTTAGCCAGGCACACAGCCAATACTTTTCAATTAAGACTTGTCATCCTGTAAGGTGTTTCCTCCCCCTCCCCCTTATATTTTCCATTTTGCCTTTCCTTCATGGTCTTGATTCTTTGAGTTTATATCTCCAACGAGAGGATTAAAAAAATAAATGATAAATGGTGCGACTGTTGTTAAAACATCTTATCATAAATAGAGATAAGGACAAGAATACCCAGGGCGTTCCATTGGTCTAGATCAGATGCTCCTGTTAGGTGCTTTACCTCCTTTCCAGGGTCAAACGTCCACACGTGTGATGATTTTATCTGAAATTCCTTGTTTCAGACCTTAGTAATTCACAGTTGAAAAAAAAGCTTTCTTTTTTCATTCATGTGTACATAATGTATGTGATGTGAGCGAATACATTTCATTTTTAAAAAAGTATTTTCGGGGTTGTATTCTTTTAACACAAACTTACTCCTTGATAAAGGAGCTGACAGTAATTTGCAGAAATGACTGTTTCTTTTTCTTTGCTGGTTGGATAATTGCGCTTTGTATACACTGTGAAAATCTTCATATAGACCAGTGACAAAGCCCAGCAGATGCACTCGCAATTATCTGGAATTTAAGTAAATTTTGCATGTGACACACACAAAGCAAATGCTTTGTCCGGGCTGGCTCTCATATTACCATGTGGATCGCTGAGAATACAATGAGTAGATATTAAATGGGAAACAAATGCAACTATTAGTAAGTCTTTAAAAAAAAAAAACCTAGAAAAAATACCAGCTTTAGGCTTGGCCTCCAACTTATTCATATTCATGTTTGGTTCTCTTCTAAATATGACCTTTAAAATAAAAAAAAATCTATAAAGTTTAAAACAGAATGTGTAGCTTTGCGTAGGGGTAGAGGGGGAGTGGTTGCGTATGTGCTGGTTCTAGGGTTTGAACTCAGAACCTAGGCATTGTCCCTGAGCTTTTGTTTTTACTTATCTATTTATTTTTCTCAAGGCTGGGCCTCTACCACTTAAGCCACAAAGCTACTTCCGGCTTTTTGTTGGTTAATTGAAGATAGGAGTCTCATGGATTTTCCTGCTTAGGTTGGCTTCAAACAGTGATCCTCCGAACTCAGCCTCCGGAGTAGCTAGGAATTCAGGAGTGAGCCACCAGTGCTCAGTGCTTCTGTTTTAGGGGAGTATCATTGCATTAAAAAAAAAAAGATGAACTCAATATTTTTCTCATGCTCAAATGTCATTTTTCCCCAACAATGAAGGAGAGCTTTCAGTGATGACAAATCTGAACATGTAAAGGAGGATCTCGTATTTTAAACAACTCTTGCTATGGATAAAAACTAATCAGCATTACTTTAACAACCCCGCATCGCAGAGGAACCATAGGAAGGAATATGTAATGGAACTAAATTCTACTTTTTTGTAAACCAAACGGATCTAGCCGGAGGATCGTTTTTTTGTGAAATTTTGTTGGAGAATGAGCCTTCTGCTGTGGTTTTTGCTGTTGTTTTCTGACTTCCATAAGTGAGATCGTTGAAGGCTTAATCTTTTTGTCTGTGTGTGTGTGTGTGTGTGTTTTTCCTTAGAAAATATTAAATGTACAGACCTACTTGGGGTTTCTTAAATGCCTGTAGGTCTTAGGGGGAGTTTAAATTACCTCTGCTTTCAAGGAGAGGCTGGAGGTAATTGGTCCAGTGGACGTTTTATCCCATAGTTTGAAGGGGTTCTGTGCAATGCAGCTTTTTGAATGTGGCACTTTTCAAAAGCATCTCAAGCCAGAGAAAGGCCAGCTTGTCTTGCCTACTTCCTGCTTTTTCCTCCGTCTAAAATGGAATCTAATAATAACCAGAGATCTTTTCTAATTCCTGTAAGAATCAAGACCCTTCGGGGGGTCTCTGGGTTGAGTCATTGTTTGAAGAAAGTGGATTTGGGAAGACATTTTTTTTTTTAAGAAGGAAAAAGAGAGCCTGACAGGAGTATTTTAAGCTCCAGATTAGAAGGAGACAGCTGTGCGGTGACTGGAATGCTGTTCCTACCGGCGCCCAGCCCCACCTCCAGTACTTTTCTGAAAACAAAACAGAGAAACTTGGGCAGCGAAGTGCTTTGCAGGGAATGGCTGTTCCCGTGGTGCCTTGCTGGTTCATTCTACGGTTTCCCTGCTCACCTCTGCGCCCCTTCACCCCACCCCCCTCCCTCCGTCCTGCTTTTGAGTCCCCAACGGTGGCAGGCTGTGTCTGGGTTTGGAGGGAGACCAGGTCCTTCGCTTGGTATTTAAGTACCTTGCTATTTTGAAATTCCCTTAGAGAGCTGTGGGCATTTTTATTTCTGTGTCTCGAAGCATCTCTTTCTCTTCCTGAAGGAGGAAACTGCTTACATAATACTCAGAGCAGACCCTTGAGAAATGCCAGGAGATTTTATAGACACTTCTTCATGGGTTTTGTGGTTGGTTTTTTTTTTTCCAAGCAAAGGAACGGGGGTGTTCCAGTATTCCCATGTGTTCTCCCACGGGGAACAGGGGTCTCAACTGGAGCTTGTTACACAATAGGAAGCTCTCAGAGGGATAACTAGATACACACCCATCCACATATCCATCCGTCCATCCATCCATCCACCCACCCACCCATCCACCCATCCATCCATCCACCCATCCACCCATCCACCCATCCACCCATCCATCCATCCATCCATCCATCCACCCATCCACCCATCCACCCATCCATCCATCCACCCATCCACCCATCCATCCATCCATCCACACATCTATCCATCCACACATCCATCCACCCATCCATCCACCCACCCACCCATCCATCCATCCACCCACCCATCCATCCATCCTTCCATCCACACATCCATCCATCCATCCATCCATCCATCCCTCCGGGGAAAGCCTCAGTAGGCAGCGCTGAGGAGGAGGAGAGGCTACTAATAGCTCAGCCCGACAACACCGCTTGAAGAAGCGGCTCCGGAGCCAGGCCCCGACTGTCAGCGGAGGCTGCCAGCGAGACAGATGCCAGGGCTGGAAGACACTTCTCCTCAGTTAGATATTTTGTTCTTGTCGATGGCCAACCGTGAATTGTGGGGGGAACACAGGGGGCGGGGAGAGGGAGAGGGAGGCGAGGAAGAGACGGAATTAATCACCTCATGAATCCCTGTTTAGAAGGCAGCCCCGGGAGTGAAATGTCAGCCGGGTACACTTGCGCAGAACCGGTACCGACTTTCAGCCTTAGGCCAGGTGCGAGCCACAGACACCTGCAGACGCCATTTCCCCGGGAGCTCCGTGGGAAGGGTAAGTGAGGCGGGAAGGAGTCAACGACCCCGCCTCAAAGGGGACACAAGGGTGGAGAGGCCGCGAACCGTGTTTCTGTGAGGTGACAGGCACGTCCCCTGTCCCCTGACCCCGTGTGATTTTGTAGGACTGACGCAAAGGGCAAGTGATCTCACTTCCCGCCGGTGGTGTCTGTCTCCCCCTCTCTCCTCACATGCACGCGCGCGTGTGTGTTATACACATGAGACACAGGTCACATCTGTGCCAGTGGATCATCTCAAGCCCAGACTACCACTGCACCCCAACATAGCAGCCTTCATCCGTCTTTATCAGAGCGTTCCAGACCCTCCGACTTGTGGGCTGATTAGATAACGGCGGAGCTGCTGCCTGAACTCTAGCCAAAGACGGCTTGGATGACTTCGGTCCAATTCCTAGGGAAGGGCTAGTTGGGTAGGTGGGGGGATGGGGCTTCCTCCGTTTCCCTTTCTGAGTCATTCCCTTTGAACGTCAACAGGAAATGGGGGGCCCTGCTTCCCTGTCTCTGGTTTGTTTGGGGATGGGGGGCTTCAGGCGTTCCTTTGATGGACGGGCTCTGCAGGTGTCGGGCAGGGGAGGGGGCTTGGCTGGAGGGTCAGGCGGATAGAGAGGCCATTGCTCTGACTTTCCCAGTGTCTCTCTCCGATCCGCATGCCCTCCTCCTTGGCTCCGGGATGGCAGACTGCCAAAACGGTGTGCGTTTGGGGGGACCCGGGGGCCGGCTTTGATTCCCCTGCCCACTGGCACAAAGGGGGCTGCAGGCATGGCGTCCATGCGGAGAGCCCAGGGTACAGAGGACCTGCGGACACAGGAGAGGAGGTTTGCTCGGTGGTGAGAGACGGGCCTTTCTCTCCTTCGCTCTCGCACGCGTAGAGTCCAGGCTGCCTAAGCATTTGCTCAGTTAAAGCAGTGAGGCCTTTCTTTACGTAGGACGAGCCCGGGGTCAATGTCCCATGTCGTTATTCGTGTTTGATGATGATCGGATGCATGACTCTGGTTTGGTCTTACGGCACTGAGCTTCGAACGCAGGGCCTCGCGCAACTCGAGCGCTGGAGCCCACTTGAATGGCTTCTGTTGATTTCATGCATTGGGACTGGAATTTCACCATTGAGCTTTCTCATTTCCGAAAGCAGGGAACGCTCACAAATAGGACCGGTGCACGAAGTCGGGTATAAAGCACTATGCGTTTGGAAAGAAATAAGATTAATAAAGCCCAGAACTACTTTCCCATCAGAAGTTTAATATAAAAGTATTATGATCGTTATTTTTATTTTTATGCTTCACATGAACTGAAAGATTTACCATAGTACTTGATGGGAATTATAAAAGTAACTGTGACTTTTTTTTTTGATATGAGAAAATCCACTTTTACTTTGCATCTATGCAGAGAATTATAGTTGCCTAGAAGTCAGGGAAATCGAATTGGCTTAAAGTTGAAGTTAGCAACGCTGTCCTTTGGGCTAATTCAACCTAGTGCCCAATGTGATGAATATTTAATCAGGAATCTGTTTAAAATTATTTTAAAATCATTGGGAAAAAAAAAGGAAGAGTAAATATTTCGCGGCCTTTAACAGTTTTATAAAATTACCCTATGCAGGTCCATCAAATGTCCGATGGAAACACAGCCATACTGACCAGCACTTGGAGGTGGTGGGGACGGGATTTGAACTCAGAGCTTCGTGATCTCCGGGCAGTGGATCTCCCGTTTGCCCTCTGCCTCCACCCCTCGAAGCGCGTGTGTCTGATATCTTCTCTTAGCCTGACAACAGCGGTGTCACTTAGGACGGACGGAAAGTTGGAGGTACCACTGGGCTGTTGGTGCAGGGCAGGTCTTGAGTCCCTTCCGTGAAGCAGGCTGTGGGCGAGGCGGTCATGGGGCAGAATCTCCGCTCTGTCTTCCAGGCGTGAGGGCGCTGGGGTGGGGTTGAACCCGCAGAGTAGATCTGAGGCAGCGTGGATCGTCTAGGAATATGGAGGCGCACAGGCTGTTTGTGGGTGAAGAGGAAGGGGGTGTGTTCGAAGCCCGCTGGAGGCTGGGACTCTTCTGTTGTGTGGGGCGATGGCAGTCGCTATCCACGGAGCGTGGGGGAGAGCGGAGGGGTGCTGGGGGACCCATATCGCCATCGTTCATCGGTGGCACTGAGAAGTGGAAGCCGAGGCCCCCCTCATTCTGCGTGAGATCCAGATCTCGGGGGGCTGCGTCCCCAGCCTTTTTTTTGGGGGGGGGGTTGTGGTTGGCATTCCTTGTCCACCCCCCCCCCCCGGGTCTTGTGCTTTTGCTCCATGTCGAATTCAGTGTGTGCCGGGGGCCCAGGCGGGACATTGGTGTGCACCCCAGACGGAGCTGTCACTCAGGGAGGCCTAGGATAACAACCTGAGGGCAAGAGAAAGAACCCCCCCCCCTGCTCTGCCCCTCCACACCCTTCTAGGAGCACGAACCAGACAGAAAACACATGGCTCCAGTGGGAGCTCTTCAGTGCCCAGTAGCCAACCATCGACTGGCCAAGCGCCCCACACATTCATTCCATCCACCACTCGAAACCGTCCGTGACCTTCACCACACGTGGGTGCTGCTTCTCTCCCTGCGACCCAGAACCCGGTAGACCCAACTGGCAAAGAGGAGAGATGGTGTTCTGGAGCGTTCCGTCAGCCGGTTCCTCGCTCTTGCCCCTGGGCCATCTCACGCTGCTAGAGGAAGACTTTCTAGATCCCCTCCTCACTGCAGCGAGGACCTTCTGGAGGACGGTAGGGCACAGCCGTTGTGTGGCCGGTGTGTTTTTATAAAGAACCGTTCACCCCACCGTCAATGAGACCAAGAAGAGGCTAAGCGTTCTTTCCTTTGGTAGCGTCTTGACCATTAGGCTTAATCCGATTGCGGGCTTTCCCCAGGCAGGCCGCAGAAGACTCCCTGTCTCATCTCATCGCTGAGATTGGTCTGCACGCTCGGCATGAGGACAGCTCGTTGGGTCAGAAGGAATCCTGTCATCAGGAGTGATGATTGCTTTCTATAGCAGAGGACATGGCACCGTTTGTTGATAGCTGGAGTCTGAGGAGCCTTTTAATACTCTATTTTTTATATATATATATATATATATATATATATATATATATACAGACAAAATCTCTTTGGACTCTCCAAATGCTTATTTTATCTGGCTTTCCACGGTGCCTGCTTTACTTATTCAGCAAGTCACTTATGGAAAGAGTTACTTGCTTGAGTTGATTTAATTCCCATCATATAAAAATTCTTTTCACATGTATATCAAATTGATTTGATTATGCACAATAGTATTTTTTCCCTCCTTATATCAGAAAAATGACAAGGGATTTTGTTTTGTTTTTTTTTGGACGGAGTCTGCAGTTCATATAAAAAAGAACTAGGAGGAAAAACGGTCCTTTTTTTGTAGAAAAAAGTATCACTGAAGAGAAACATAGACACGTCAGAGCACTGACTTGATGAACAGAAATTTAGTTTAATGTAGCTAGAAAAATTCCAGAAAAAGTATAATAGTGTGAAAAACTATGTACAAAGCATATATCATCTTGTTCTCAGTGAAATTATTAAATCCCAATACTATTTATTTTAAAAACAGAAAGTTAATGTCATTGTGAAAAATCTTATCTGAAAAAATAATTATAGTTGCTTACAGGTTAAAACATGCTGAAATAAAATAAAATATGGCCGTTCCAAATTTGTTAATCATTAATAATAATAATAAATATATTTTTAATTATTCGAGGTAGGATTTTTTGTTGAAAAAAATATTAGACTTAAGAA
Organism: Perognathus longimembris pacificus; assembly: GCF_023159225.1. Taxonomy (NCBI): domain Eukaryota; kingdom Metazoa; phylum Chordata; class Mammalia; order Rodentia; family Heteromyidae; genus Perognathus; species Perognathus longimembris. Next base: position 22,876,711 of record NC_063185.1, read on the forward strand.
GTCAATTTCGACTTGTAGGAATTTGCCCCACTCTTAAGGTTCTCATACATCAGAGATTAATTCAGTACAATTAATATATTTGAAATTCCCTTTTGCGTGATGATAACTTTTTTCCCCAGAAAACCCTCCAGGATTCATTTGCAAATCTGCTTTGAAGTTAATTTCATGCAGATCTTCCTGCCATGTACTTGTGGTGAATTCTAGTTTAAAGTAAAAGAAAAAAAAATACATATGAAAAACTCCAGTCTGAAAAACTTCCCATTTTTTCATCTTTTGTTTAAATTAGTTTACTTTAAATTATGCAAGTGATACTAAGTACTTCAAATCTCTAATAAATTAAACAGCTGTGATTTTTTAAAAAAAATATCTTGCTGTGAATTAATATAGGATACAGTTGAATATTGCTACTTCACAATCCAGGTGTCTTGGCCCAAGTACTCTTCGTAAGATATCTCTCACCTCAGGGAAAAAAAAAAAATGTCCTGACGAATAAAAACCTCTTCTGGAGTGTTCTTTCCCTTTCAGACTATAATTTGAGTAATTGAGGGAAGGGTGTTGCTATTATGTAAATAGTTTCTGGTCAGGTAAGAGTTTCTTAATTTTCAGTGAGTAGGTCGCTTTGTGTTTCCTCATTCACGCTTGGATATTAATATTTGACTATTCACAGATAGGACTATGAGGGAAATGCCTCCCGAGAACACGGGCCACAGGGCTGCCTGGTGGCACCGACGCTGGGTTTCCTGGAAACCCGTGGGTGCGTCTGCCCTCCAGCGACAGCCCTCCTTGTCGATTGACAAAGCGGAGCCCCTCTTTGTGTCCTGAAATTATACAAGCCGTTTGGAGGTAGGCTGAACTCCAAGGGAAGACGGTTGTTGACAACCCTGGATGCGTCCCATTTCGGGAAACAACATGAGACGTCGTGACTGAACGCCAACACGACCATGTTGGGAGGCGAAGGCTTCGTGGACATCCAGTAGGATGTAAAAGCAAATGACCCGTGTGTTGTTTATGAGGCCTCATTATTCACATGGCCGTGTCTCCTGCTTCTTAGTTACAAAAGGCACTCAAGGCTCAGTGACAGGCTCGTGGAGTCTCTGTGTTGGGAATTATCTGTAACAAAATGTGAATCCCAGCCATGATTTGGAGTCAATTCTTTTTTTTTTTAAATATTAGCCTTAGGGGTAGAAATATGATTAGAAATGCAGAAGAATGGTTTCATTCAAAACCAATTAAAACAATTTCTGGATTTTTTTTTTACACAACACAATGGGTAATGTTCAGGATTGCACTTTTTCCATTACAGTAGGAAGAATTTGATATACTGAAAGATGATTTAAAACTCAGTCACTGAATGATTTCTCAAGAAATCATTGATTAGAGTTTTTACAGCTGAAGAAACTGCCTATTCTTTTTGTGTCCTTAGAAAAATATCAAATTACATTAGCTCTTGGCAAAATTATAGTTTCTACTCCCCCCCCACTTCCTTTTTTTCTTTTTATGTGAGATTCTAGATATGATATGCTACAAAAATCATGTGTGAGATAAAATGCTTTATTGGCATTTAGCTAGTGTTCATTATCCTTCAACAAGTATCATTTTACTGCATGTAAGAAGCTGTGTCTTAGGAAAGTTATTTATCTGTGGCCATCTTGTATAAGCTGGGACATTCTCATTTTAGACAGGAGTAAAGAGTGGAAAGAATGATAGTGGTGGATGTATTCTGTAGATTTATAATGTAGCTGGTAGATGCACTTACTCGCTTTACTTTTCAGAGCTCTTTGTATTTAAAACCAAAGGTGGTATACATATTCTTACCCACTGAATAAGCACCTGTGGTCGTTTTGGTATGAGTGGGTGATGAAATACAACTTGACATGTAAAAAATACATATAATGGATCTTGAGTTTGCTGTGTATGTGGATTGACGCAGCAAACCCCATCAGGTTAGAAGGGCCTCGTGGTATTGTCAGAGAAGAGCTTCGCTCCGACTGTGCTACAGATGTGGGCAGAAGCAGGGAGGGAAGGAAGCTTGCCAGATGTCCTTGGAAAGAAAATAAAATTCACCTAGTGCTCACCCTTGAACTTGCTTTTCTTTGCAAGTGTTTGCTTAAGAGGCTAGGAATACTGATTTCAGGCTAACTGAATAAATAACTAGATGCATTCTTAAAGGTCATTAAAATATCTGCAGTGTAAGTCATTAAGAAATGTACACACACACACACACACACACACACACACACACACGAGCCAAGTCCAGAATGGCCCTTTTAATGCCACGTTTCTATTAGAAATCAGAGTCTCACTGTTGCTTCTTCCAAGGCCATAGAGTAATCTAGTGTAAGTTCGAGCAAGCGCCATTTCTTCCTGCCTTCACTTGGGCAGCAATTCACAGAAAGGTTTCTTACTTGCTGGGCAAGGCCGTTGAAGGCCAGGTGAAGTCTCAAACATGGAGGCTAGATCCGCCACCCCGCTGGGGTACAGAATCCGTGTTATTTCATTGGTCTGTCAACCAAGCGAATGCCAGCCTTAGACAGGGAAATCTGCAGAATAATGTTCAGAGACTGAGTAGAGGTTTATTTTTTAACGAGCGATGAGGGATGTTAACTGTTTCAACCATCTTGGACTTGTGAAATCAAGATCACTTCTTGCTATGGGTAATGAGAACTGAATTGTGCTTCCAACTCAGTGTTGACTTCTGCGCTTGATTTCATTTCTTACGCATTTCAATGTGTGTAGATGTGGCTACTGGCAGAGAATGTGTCAGTCTTAGCTGTGTCTTAGCTGCTGGTCAACACATGATGCAGACAGCATAAACCTAGACTTTTGACCTTGGGATAACCTTCCCACTCCCAAAGGACCTGCGTTTTGGCTCTTCCTGCCCATGTTTGTCTTTGGAGCCGACATGGCAGCCTAACCTTGTGCATTCAAGTCCTAGATGACCCAAGATTGGGTTGGACAGATGAGGTAGAAACACGCAGTGTGTTATTTGCTGAAGTGTCGGAGTAACTAGGCACCAGGTACATTTCAGGAATTCGCTTGGCTCAGCCCAACAGGGGAGACTAATGTGCATAGATTTTCCAGTCGTGACTTGTCAGAATTGCTAAGTAACTAGGAACTGGAGCTTTCAGAGGCATGGCTTCATCGTTTCCTCTGGACACACTACAGTGTGGCATTGTCTGAGAGTGGAAGAAAGCAGAAAAGTGGAAAGCAGAAACTTAAACCAAGCCACATTCCTTATGCTGTGTCTGCCTGCTAATAATTTTAGGGGACCATGCTGTTTTTGTCCAGAGGAATGCCTTTTTCCAAGTATGTGTGTACATGCAAGCCTATAGGCATATACGCACATGATGCCTACTTAACTTATCTAGGAATAGCTTACTTCTATAGAATTACCTGTTTCGTGTTTACATCCCACCTTGTATCGTGCTTCATTAATAAAGATTTCAAAAGCACGGCGTAATGCCTGTATACTACGTAATTCTGATGAATGCATGTTCGTTTGCTGATCTATGCTGATGGCCTCCAATTTTGTAAATAATGGACACGCTTGCCTTTTGAATGTTATTTTTGCAATGTCCCAACGGACATATTTCCATTTGTTGTTGTGTTCTTCTCGTCATGGCTAGGTCTACTTATATGTCAGTTCCAGAATCACAAAGAGGAGCCCATGTCCCAAAGGCATTTAGCCGCTCAGTGAAAAGCACAGCCCAGCGAACTTGAGAAACTGTTTTACTCTGAACCTTTCAAATCTAAGCAGAAGGGCTTACAAATTAATTTTGAGAAAGCACATTTAATTTATTTTTTTCCTCGTTTCCTGTTCCTTAATGTAGGAAGGAGAAGCACACATGGGCCAAACAAAAGTATAGAGATTAGAAGAAAAAAGTAGCTCTCTCCTCTCTGCTCAGCTTCCTCCTTTCAACCCTCCCCTTCCCAACCATCCTGAATGTGAACATAGTGACGTTGTTTTCCAGGTACTAGGGCTTGAACTCAGGGCCTTGTGCTCTCACTTGGCTTTGTGCTCAAGGCTACACTTTAGCACTTGAACCACAGCTCTACTTCCCCCCCCCCGCCCCCCACTTAACTGGAGCTAAGAATATCATGGACTTTCCTCCTTGTTCTACTGGCTGGCTTCAGATTGCAATTCTCAGCTCTCAAGCTCCTAATAGTCATAGCTACGATTACGGGTGTGAGCCACCAGCACACCGCCGGAATGCAAATATTTTGATGCGAATATTATCCCACATTTCGCTGCAGGCGTGTAGACACAGAAAGCAGAGCAAGTCTCCTCCCCTACTCTCAACGGGTCTTCCCAACCGTGCTCCTCTTGTTGACGCCCACCCCACTTCCAGAATAGAGTCAGCCCTGAAGAAAAATGTACCTGTCCAGTCCATTCTGGGAGTAGTACGTCCAGAACTCCCCCTGTGACCTTCCATGTGCTTGTCTCCGGCAGCAAGCGCCTGCTTGTCTCTGCAGGGCTGAGTGATGGCTGCCAGACCGGCTTTCCGTCCCCCCGGCGACAGATACTGCGGGTCAGCTGCTCCAACACAGCCCTCCTGGGCAACTTAGCCACAGTCACCTTGCCAGAGACTACAGCTTGAGACAGCCTTTCCTTCCTCCATTCCTTCCTCCCTCCCTTCCTCCCTTCCTCCCTCCCTTCCTCCCATCATTCCTCCCTCCCTCCCTCCTTCCCTCTCTTCCTTCCTCCCTCCCTCCCTCCCTCCCTCCCTTCCTTCCTTCCTCCCTCCCTTCCTCCCATCATTCCTCCCTCTCTCCCTCCCTTCCTCCCTCCCTTCCTTCCTCCCTTCCTTCCTCCCTCCCTTCCTCCCATCATTCCTCCCTCCCTCCCTCCCTTCCTCCCTCCCTTCCTCTCTTCCTCCCTCCCTCCCTCCCTCCCTCCCTCCCTTCCTTCCTTCCTTCCTCCCTCCCTCCCTTCCTTCCTCCCTCCCTTCCTCCCATCATTCCTTCCCTTCCCTCCCTTCCTCTCTTCCTCCCTCCCTCCCTCCCTCCCTCCGTCCCTTCCTTCCTTTCTTCCTACTTTCCTCCCTCCCTCCCTCCCTTCCACCCTCCCTCCCTTCCTTCCTCCCTCCCTCCCTTCCTTCCTCCCTCCCTCCCTCCCTCCCTCCCTCCCTTCCTTCCTTCCTCCCTTCCTCCCTCCCTTTCTCCCATCATTCCTCCTTCCCTCCCTCCCTCCCTTCCTCCCTTCTTTCCTTCCTTCCTTCCTTCCTTCCTTCCATTCTTCCTATTTCCCTCCCTCCCTCCCTCCCTCCCTTCCTTCCTCCATTCCTCCCTTCCTTCTTCCCTCCTTTCCTCACTTCCTTCCTCCCTCCCTTCCTTCGTTCGTTCGTTCCTTCCTTCCTTCCTCCCTCCCTCCCTCCCTTCCTCCCATCATTCCTCCCTCCCTCCCTCCCTTCCTCTCTTCCTCCTTCCTTCCTTCCTTCCTCCTTTCCTTTCTTCCTTCCTATTTTCCTCCCTCCCTCCCTCCTTTCCTCCCTTCCTCCCTTCCTCCCTTCTTTCCTTCCATCTCTCATTCCCTTCTCCCATGTCTCACTTCCCTTCCTTCCTGGTTTTCCTGACAACGTTTCTGAATAAATAATTTTCTGTCAGAAATGGGGTTTGAACTCAGGGCCTTGGCTTGCTAGGCTGGCGCTCTCCCTCAGCCTCACCTGTGGAAAAGGCCACCGACGTGCCACGTCAGCCATGGTTTGAGGAGAAGGGTCTCACAACCGTTTCTGTCCAGGCTGGCCTTGAGCTGTGATCCTTCCGATCTGAGCCTGTCCAGCGATACCTGCAGGAGCTCCCTGGGAGCTACGCCGGGAGCAGACTCGTGACCAGAGCCAGAAGCACCTCCTTTCCTTGGGTTCAGCCGTTGCAGGGTTTCCCGTGTGCGTGGCTCGCCCAGTCCTTGGCGTTGGACGCCTCCTCCTGAGCGATGAGATTGCCGAGTCAACGCCGAGAGCCTCTGGATCTGAACCCGTGAGATCCGAGCGGGAGTGGGAACGGCCTGGCAGCCACGCTCGCTCCCGCCGGGGCTTTGGGGGCCCGCCTGGGAATCCGGGTCCCTTTCCTTCCTGACCTCCCTCTGTGCGTGTGGCGGGGAAGGCTCTGTGCACGCGTGGCGCGTCCTTACGCACCGGGCTGCGTCTCCCACCCTCTGTTTAATTTTTCATAATCTGAGAAATCGAAAAAAACAACCTGGTTACCATTTCTGTTTCCTTCTTCATTCCTCTTCCAGGAAGGTGTTGCTCGGGAGGGAGCTCCCGTGCACCGTGGCGAAAGCTCTGTGCCTCAGCAATTCCTTTCCTTGTTGCCCACCTATCCATAGGGTTGGTTGCGTTTCTGTGTAAATATCCATCAGCAGGAGCTGTTGATCACGAGATAGCTTAATTCAACATTCATGTTAAAAGCGTTTTCTTCTAGCTGCCCTTGGTTTAAGGCTGGGTCTCAAATGCCCCTTAGAGGAGAGGCAGATGGAAACACGAGGCCGCTTCTGAGGTCACCCCGCCATCGCTTGGGAACCGGTTCTGCCCATTTGCTTGGCCGCATGTTCACCAACACGTTTGTGAATCACACACACCCTTCTTATTTGGGTCAGTGTGCACAAGTGCAGTGAATGGCGACAGGACGATTTACTAGCGCGGTGCTGCAGGAATCCCCGCCACAAAGCTTCTAGCATCTACAGTGCGGGCTCTGCCACTTGCAACTTTCTCTGGGTGCCCCGTGGACACTGGAGAGGAGGAAGTGGATCAGAGGCCGGGCCCCCCAATGTGTGGTGACAGAGCACCTGTAAGGACATGACGTCCCACCAGAAAATGTGGACACCCCCCAACACCATAGTGCCTTCCAGAGCAACTCCCCACCCCCCACCCCATGAACACGGGGCCACTGCGGAGCCCAAGCATCCACTAGGTTTATCCGCCTGGATAGTGCTATAAGGTCAATCCAGCCCAGTCCGTGAGAGACAGAGGAGCCATGTTGGGAGCGCTCAAATCCGGAGTGTTTGTAACCAAGCCAGCATCTGCATGGCGGGCTATGGTCTCAAAACCCAGCAGCCCAGAACGGAGCTTGCATACATCTCTTCAAGACAGAAACCGCGGGCTTGCAGGTAGACACCAAGCCCTAACAGGAGCAGACCTTCTGGGGCCACACTGAGCCACCAGCTCAGGTGCTAGCAGAACTTGGCCATCCAGGGAAGATGAGGCCTCACCCTGCCATCTAGGGGTATGCTGAGAGGGCGCCCCAAGCAAGGGATGTAAGGACCCTTGGGGAGGGAATCCAGGCAGAATCAGAGCATCCTTCTCTAGGCCAAGCTTCCCTAAGGCTACGGCATCCACGCTTTTCTGAAGCAGAGTTCCACCAGCTTACATTGAGCTTGGCATCTGCATTCAGCGATTGGCCTCTCGCCTCTGGGCTCCTCCATACCCAGAATAAGGCAGCAGCATGGTGGCAAGAGTGGCTTAGATTCAGCCTCCCTAGTTCAGTGGTTTCCACTGATAAGGTGATGGGAAGCACGCATGAGTGTGTGTGCGCGCGCACACACACACACACCTTTCTCCCTTCTATTCTCCTCTTCAATAAGACAGAGAAATAGCACCACCCTAGTCACACCCAGTGTCCATCTTTCATTTCCTTTCTGACCCCTTCATTCATTCGTCCACGCTACCGTACCTATGGGCTAACAATAGTAAGTAGAAAATAGAAATGTAAAAATAGGGACTCTTCGAAACAAATGAATGATCCCAGAGTTCGTGGCAAGGTAGAGTTTTTTTTTCTTCTCTTTGATCTAAAGGGTTAACAATGTGTAATTAACGATATCTAAGCAAAAAGATTTCTCCATCAACTTTCTAGCTTCCAATGACATGAATAATTAGATGGCAGGGTCCCAGATTTGTGGAGATCATGTTTTGATTCTCCAAGTTCTTCAAGGCTTCTTTGGCCTTGGGGGTGTTGAACTTGCATTTTATTGATGGCTGTATTTCAACTCATGCACATTAAAAAAAAAAAAGATTTCCCCCTGATCACAGGAAAGGAGCAACCCTGTGATATATATGTTTCCTAATTAAAGCTTAAATCTAGCTCCTGCAATTGCCCTTCTGAAATGTTGAAACCACAAAGTGAAATATTTTTAACTTTTTCCATCCATCACACTGGTTTTTTCGGTGGCTGGTAATGTCAGCCAGGAAAGTATCTGAATTAGGAGCATTTTTCATAGAGATTTCTTCTACACTTCTTAAATGTGTAAGTTAGTATTAAAGATATCACTGGAATTTATCCCAAAATGTAATTGAATTTTTTCCCCTGGTTTTAGGATATAGTTCTTAGCTGTTCAGTTCAGATATGACCCATAGGAAATAATGAATGATGTAAGTTAGTATCTGAACAGCAGTAAAATTTGACAAAGGAACTAGATTATTCAGGAAGCCACATCCTGTGCTGAGAGAGAGAGAGAGAGAGAGAGAGAGATAGAGAGAGAGAGAGAGAGAGAGAGAGAGAAAGAGAGGGAAAGAGAGAGAATGAATATCCATTGGCATTTTAGCGGGAAAATTCCTGGTTCTGTAGAGACCACTGGTGGTGTTCCAAACATGGATATAGACAGTGTGAGATTTGGGGAAATAACTGGTGATTTCAAAAGGTAGGCAAAGATTTCCTCCTTGGGTACTTGGTAAAGTGGGAAACCTTCCCTTTATGGCTGTTTGTCAGTGTTTCATTTCATTCGAGGTAACGTTTCTTCCTTTAGAATTTTCTTCTGTACCTGTCATATATTTACTTTAACAATGGGACTTCTTTTTACTTTTCTTTTCTCTTCTGTGTGGCACAACATCTCTCTGAATTTCAGGCTTCTCTTTAAGTAGGCAACAGAGAAGACTGGTTTTTGTTGTTGTTGTTGTTGTTGTTTTTGAATGAATGGCCTTAGAGTGATTCTAGTAAGAGACTGAGAACTATTAGGCTTTCAGTCACACCTGGGAATTGTTACCCACCATCTTATGTCCAGCTTTCCATTCATTCTTCCCAGCACCCAACAGGTGCTAGGTCGTACGGCCCTCCTCATTTCATAGATTAGAACTGAAACACAAAGGCCAATAAAGTACCTACCGGAGCTGATAAAGTGAAACTCCCTAAACGCTAAGTTGGATTTAGGGGCATCTTGAAATAAAGCTCATTTGGAAAGATGAAGTTAAATGCTTATCGGCCCCTGTAATAACTTAAACCAACAGGCTAAACGGCCACAACCTCCACTTGGCTTGTATGAGCAAATCGTTAACGTCCAAGAGCTCTTCACACTGGACAAAAATGACAGTACAAATCACCTCTCATTGTTCTTGGGCTGGCATTAAAAAACACAAAAACAAAACCTGTGTCGTCACAGCATGAAGACAGACTTGAGCTCAGGAGTCTTAATACCTAGACCTCCCAATATAAATGATTGGCTGGGCTTCGTGCCCAGGCCCAGAGGCAAGGGTTGAGCTTCAACGGGTCACAATGGAGACCCTTCAAAATGGAGGCCTCTCTATAAAAACAATGGCCTGGGCCCATGTTCTTGGGAGACGCGTCCAAGGAAACTAAAGGACTTTGCTCAAACCTGAGCCTGCGCCTAATCCCAGGTGGGGGGAGGCCCGGGTAAGAGGAGTCACTCTTGGTTTTTATTATATATACCTGTCTGGCCAAGCAGGACTTGGCAGTGCCTTTGTCTCCGCTGACAAGAGAGGTTGGGGCGTTCGGCGAGCTTTGCTCCTCCATCAGGAATTGACTTATGCTGATTTCTTTGGTGAACTCACTTGGCAGGTGATGGATATCATGATTTCATTTCCTCTGGAGAAAATAATGTTAGTGGTATAGATTTATGTCACAGACTATGATTTGTTATTAGATTACGCCCGCGTTTGTTGTGGAAATCAGGGCTATTGACTTGTGGAAGTGCATTGTTCTGTTGGTTGTGAATTCTCAGAGGCCCGTTGTCCCGTCGGTTGTTGGCGGGGAAACCCTTTCAGCTTGGACTTGGCTTCTGACCTGGGGCCCGGTAGCCAGCAGGGTTGTTCTTGTGGACCTGGGACCTCTCAGTAGTCAGATAATGAAAATCCGGAACCCACAAAGGACCCGACTGAACTTGAAGAGATCTGGCTGGGCCTTCTCCATCGGTTACCCTGCCGATGTCTGCGCGTCCCAGATCCCGTGGTCAGCGAGAGGCTCTCACAGAGCTCAACAGGGCACTTCCGAAGGGGTCTCCCCTCACCTGGTAGTCAGGAGAAAACCCTCGCAGGAAGTAACATCTGACCCAGGATCCGACGGATGAGAAAGATCTGACGAAGGTAGGAATTACGGAGAAAGAACTTGCCAAGCATACATATACTAGGGCGGCCGTAGATGGTTGTACAATGAAGCTAACTGTCCAAGGGGAGGGGTGAAGGCTGAATAATTGCAATCCTTTGATAAAACAGTGCTATCAGGAACACAGAATCCGTCCCCCAGAAAACTAGAAAGACTTTATTATTTCCCATAAAGAATGACTCTATTGGCCAGCCATCAACCTGGGAAAAGTAAATCTACCAGACAGGGCGCGCGCGCGCGTGTGTGTGTGTGTGTGTGTGTGTGTGTGTGTGTGTGTGTGTGTGTGTGTTTTAATTTGAGTGGCAGGAAGAAGGTTAATGTGTTCGGTGTGGAGGACGTTAAGGAGACGGTGTTGACATACAGCAGGAACCTGTAGGGTTTTGCAAGGATTTGGGATTGTATTATAAGTACACAGGGGTCATTGTGAGGTCTTTTGTTTCATGAAGATTACAGTTATGGGTAGAACGGGAAACCAGCACCTTACCCAGAGGGCAAGCGCTTACTTCAGCAGTATTCAGATCCTCCTCTCCTCCTCCCCACCCCTTCCCACCCCGACCTGAAAGCTTTCTGATCCTGGAACAATGGTGTCGACTCTCCAAGGAAAGTCAAAGTAGGTGGCAACTAGACGGCGTAACCAGACTGTGTTCCGGGGGATGCGGCTGGGGGCGGGGGGGTAGGAGAGGCTGCCATTTGGGGACAGCCCTCCGGCCGTGCTGACAGGCTCCTGGCAGGGCAGGAGGAAGGGGCAAGCTGACCAGTCCCGTCCCGTACCCAGACAGCTACACTTCCAATCCTGACTCGGCCTTGCACGGTGACGTGGCCGGCGCGGGACAGGGTGGGGACTGGCATCTGGTCACGTCACGTCGTGCCATGTGACACGCGTAAGGGCGTATCGGAACGCGTCGTCCTTGACCTGTGAGGGTCATCGGAAACCCTGATGGTGAAACCTGTCCGGGGGCCTCACCTGAGTCAGGGTGAGCACGCCTCAGTGAGCGTTGGGTCGCGCAACACGCTGTGAGGGAATGTCACGCGGTCGATCATGACCTGGCAGGAGGCTACGTGGCAGAACAGCCCGTAGTGGAAGGCATTCAGTAGCAGGACGTCAGTAGGGATCGTTCATTGAGGCCCAGCATATGTATGTATTTTTTACACACACACACACACACACACACACACACACACACGGAAATAAGTAATTTCCCCCAGATAAGCATGAGCTTTACAAGAAGAGCTAGAAATAGGCGTTCAGAGTTATCATCTCCGGGTACCATGGGGTTTGATTTTGATGGCGTCTGTGAAGTCGTGGACGCTCTGCTGTCCGAGCTGGGGGAGACCGAGCCAGCGGCATTGGAAATCCCACTGAGGGACGCGGTGCGTCTTCATTCTTCCCCTTGCTGCCCCTGACTGCACTGTGAAAGACCCCCGGTCCTGCTTCGGTCAAGGAGCCCTTGAAGGGTCCAGGTGTCATCTTTCCCAGGAAAGGGGACCGCATGAAAAGATGTAGACTTCCGAGTGTGAAGGGAGCCCCCTCTCCTTCCAACCCGTCGCCCTCCTGTACCCCCGGCCCTCAGTGGGAGGAAGGAAGGAGCGGATAGGACACGCCGTAGGACACCCCTGGGGGACCTCACTTAAGGAGAGGGCACCGACCCGGAAGGCCAGAGCAGGCGAATGCGGATGGATGGTTAATTCACTCCCCTGACCCAGCGACGAAGGGAACAACAACCCGTGCCCTGGCGTACACTGAGTAGCTGCGCACCTGCTCCGAGCCCAGGTTACCGCCCGAGCGTAAGGGGAACGCCAGCGCTCTGAAGCCCAGAACCGACATGGCACCCTTCGCCCTGCAGAAATGCCTCCTGCTGTGCCATCTAAAGCCATCGCTTTGCAGAAGCAGTTTCGCGTCATGATCTGACCAGATGCTAAAAAGCTTCTTTAACATGCATGGAAAACCATCATATCGACGTGTTCAGGTGTCACACGAGGCCTCATTGCACACCCAGGTCACTGAACGCTTGGACGTGCACAAGTCTCTCTAACATATTCTAGCCTCTGCCAGCTTTTCCAATGAGGCAGTGACCCCAAGAACGCAAGCGTGATTTGTTTTTATTTCATCTCTCTGGTTTATCTTTGAATTTAACATTTTACTCCCCTACATTCCAAAATGTTGAACATTTTGGAGTGTTTCAATAGTTTAGAAAAACATTTTTTTTTTGTTCATACACGAGACTTGGCTCTCTGGAATTGTGATGGAAGCGAACAGACCGGAGTGCATCTTTTTGAGTTATGTCTTCACAGAGGGAACAATTGACGATCAGTTTCAGATTTCACGAGGGGCAGTAAAACTACTTTTCATGTTGATGATTGCAACACGCGGGTGTCTGGCTAAGGTTGCAACCCCGACATCACTTTCTACACCGCCGCCACTCCACGGAACAATGGAAGCCTCGTGCGCACAGCGCAAGCCCATTTTGTGATAGGTGTGCTACATAGTTCCCCATGCCCAACGTTACTGAAGCGTCTCCTGAGCAGAGAGTTGTTTCTAAATTAAACGGGTCCAAGTGCTTATGCAGTGTTTAAAACCTGCCATCCTAGACCATGAATGGTTGTCATGCAGTCCTGACACGTGGCAGCCGGCTTGGGTGCTTGTCGGACTCCCGGTCACGTCACAGTGAGTGAGTTTTCTGTTCCTCCATCTTCTGACTTTGTTGGTCTCCATCACTCACCGGGCCCCAGTGGATAAATGGAGTCGCTATGCTTCGAGAACACGATGCGATTTTTCCCCCCCCCTTGAATTGACTAGACTGTAATGACTTCTCTAATCGGTGGTCTTGGCCTTTACCTTATCAATTCCAATTACACCAAAGCTACTGAGTTATTTTTCTGTCTCTCTTGTTCCAATTTAGTTGTCCCTTTTCTGCCTGAAGAAATCACAAGGGACCCATAAAATATGGAAGACTTCCAGTGTTGGAAGTGGGGGGGTGGGTGACTCATATCTTCTGTCCTTTCATGAAAAAAAAACCCTTAGTGTACATTGTTAATCTTTTTGATTAGTGCCATTTTCCATGTTATTCTGTTTACATTTCATCTCTGAGGGAATGGAGAGGAAGCTGGACCAAAGCTAAAAGAGTCCCTGTTCGTGTGAATAAAATTAAAAGTGAACCCAGCAAGTAATTTTTCTACCCCTTAACTTTTGGGTTAAGTAGAGAGTTGCTAAATGCGAGCCAGATCCTGTCTAATTGAACAAGAAAATGTAACCCATTATAGAGTGGAATATTATTCAACCTTGAATAAAGAAACCAAGTTCTTCAATAGGAGTCAGCTTGAATGAACCTTGGGGTTTTGTAAAGTGGAATGAGGTCGTTTCTGAAGCACAGATGCTGGCTTAGAAGTTCTGTTGAGATCTTCTTCTTTCCAGGGCACGCTGCTTTCTCTGTCGCTTTGGTCCTCAGACTCTTGTTCCTACTTAGAGAAGAGCTGGGAAATGGCTGCGAAGAATAATGCAATGGCAGGATGCCCCCATGGCTACATTCGAATGCCCTTGTACCTCTGATCTCTGGCAGGTTCTTGAGCCAGTCACTCTCCCGAGAAAAGGGAATTGCTCTCTGTTTATAGAAATTAGGGGTCATTGTGGAAGGTTGTCACGGGATCAGCTTGGCTTGCCCTATTCTCAGTTCGTGGAGAGGATCATTAAACACCGTTGAGATTCCAGGAAAAGAGGCAGCAATAGGCGAACACCGTCAGGTTGAAAAGACCACGCAGTCTCTGTTTCCCATCAAGGGAAAGGAATGACTACCAAATGGTGGCTCTTAAGTTTAAATCCTTGCCTTTTTATTTCAGAGGCAAAGGTACTTACGTTATTGTGACTGTCAGGGCTTATGGATGAGAATGTATTTTCCATGGAAACTTAGAAGTGGTCTGGGTCACTTTGATTGATTCTCTAAGACTTAGTTTCCCTGTATATGCAAAGAAAGAGTGGGGCCCGTGTTTTAAAACGCCACCGGCCCTATTTGTTTTGTTGTAAGTAACTCTGCCATTTAGTGCGGAGGGGCTACGGCCCACATGTGGTAGGTGAAACCGTGCTATTTCAAACTTTATTTGCCACCAATAGGCTATCCAGAGGGCTGCAGCTTGCTCATGCTTAGACGGACTTGGTGATGCATATTCCATCAGAAACACTGGCGAGAGTTGGATGTCTATATTTGATACACTAGAGACTTGAGATTTAAAAATGTGTAATTTCTAAACCTTCGGATTAGAAACTTTCTAGCACAAAATGTTTAAGTGTCTGTCGTAGGAACAGATGTAAGAAAGTTGTGTTTTCGTGTGGTGTCTTAGTGTTCTGTGTCTTTTCCCACGTTGTACTGCAACTTACTTTGTTAAAATAACGTTCCCATCTTAGCTATCCTCCTACCCTTGCAGAATTAGAAACGAAACGGTGGCATTAGGGCAGGAGGGAAAGGCAGGAGGAAACGAGGAAGGAGATGCTCTGAATCCTTCGGTCAGTGTGTGATGACAGGCGTCCGTGTTCTGATGAATCCTAAAACCAAAGTTGTTGGTGGAAAATAACATCAAAGGGTCCTTTGAGGGTCTCATTCGTCCTTATAACATATTTGTTCCTTCATTATAAAAGGTGCAGGTAGATTAATGGTATAACAATCCACCCAATCACCTTCATTAACCTTCAGTGAGCTACATCATAGCTGCTATGACTTGTACAGTCAATTTCCCCGAAATAATATTCTGCCATTCTTCTTTCTCCCAAAGTAAAAGGAGTCCGTGTGAGGGTTTCCTTGAGTGTCACACCCCGACAAGGGCACAGTCACCCAGCCTTGCACCCAGAGGACAATGAAGCTAATGATCCCAGAGCCTGGGAGCCAAAGCACCGTTTGCCTTGTCCTTTTGTTTTTTATAGAAGGAATTCAGAAAGAGAACTACACAGCCTAAACCACGTGCTCTTCTTAAAAAAAAAAGAATCCATAGACTGGAGAAATGAAAACTTCTCACTGAGAGGGTTGGTTTGATTAACACACATCAAATCCTAGGAAACGAAGAATTTGATTTAAAGAGATAGACTAATAAATGGCCCGTCTGCGCATTCCAGGTAGAAATTTCAGTGACCCAAGACGAAGACCAGGGAATTCCTCCTCACTGCGACCCTGGTCTCTCCTGTGACCTTATTCCGGCGGTAATATTTGGAGAAGGATTATCCAGCGAATAGAAGATAGACATAGTCAAAGAAGACATAGAGATGACCCGAGCATTGTAAATCTTTTTCCTGTTTCCTGGTGCTGGAGATTGACCCTTCATCCTCAGGCGTGCTAGATGCGCATGCTAGCACTGCGTCCCCCCCCCCCCCTAGTTCAGGAAGATAGGAGTTTTTCTTCTTCCTTCTTCTCTGGTGGAGGGAGGCAGAATGGGAGTTGGAACGCACGCGTACCACACAGGTGCTCTACCTCAGGAGCCAGGGCCTCCGCCGCTTCTCTTCAGTTATGTCTTGAATAGGTGCCGATGTCTTTTGCCCATGGCAACCTCAAATGTTCCCTGAAATTTCCCCAGCTATGCCTTGGCTATAGTTGGGATTACAGGCATGTGTCACTGTGCCTCACTGATCTCTTGAGATGGAGTCTCACTGCATTTTTCTATGAGCTGGCCTCCAACCTCAATCCTCCTGATGCCAGCCTCCCTAGTACCCGGGGTTATGTATGTGTGCTGCCATGTCAAACGAGGCGGATGAGAATTGGGAAGCATAAAATGAACTCGAAAGGGCTGGAAACGTGGCTCAAGTGGTAGAGAGCCTGTGTATCAGGTAAGCAGGAAGCCCTGAATTCAGCCTTGATACTGTCAAAAGTCATTCAACCAATCTGTGAGAACAAGGAGGTGGCAGGGAGATACTGTGATCTTGGAAAAGCGTGCTTCTCTTCTGCCAGCTGCCATTCGTGTTGTCACCTGGGACAAACAATTTCCTTCCCTGGCTACATCAAAATCGTCAGTGTAGGGCAAGTGCTCTCTACTCTAACGTGGTGGTGTAGACATGAAGGATGTCACCATCTTTCCCAGAGTCCATTCTTACTGAGATAAGGCCAAACTCCACCTTTCTGTTTCGTCCTCACCCTCCTCCTCGTCTCTTCACGTTGATTTTCCTTGTTTATCTATTGCCACAAACCAGAGATTTGGACTTAACAATATTATTTTTAATCCATCCATTTATTCACCATCCATCCATTTATGCACCCCTCATCCATCTATCCCCCCCATCCATCCATCCATCCACCCCCCTATCCACCCCCCCATCCATCCACCCCCCCATCCATCCATCCATCCACCCCCCCCATCCATCCATCCATCCATCCACCCCCATCCATCCATCCATCCATCCCCCATCCATCCATCCATCCATCCCCCATCCATCCATCCATCCATCCCCTTCCCCATCCATCCATCCATCCATCCATCCATCCATCCACACCCCATCCATCCATCCATCCATCCATCCATCCATCCATCCATTTATTTACTCAGTGTGTATTTCCTATCATTTAGAGTGGTAGGAGCTGGTCTTCAAAACAGAATTTGTAATTCGGCAGTCTCAGTGGATGTTTCTGGGCAGTATCACCCCAACACAGAAGTTAATGTGGGCAGTATCTAGGAAGAACACAAGCAGCAAGCCATTTGTGTGGTTCGATGGTGAAGGACCGTCTCAAAATGGATTGTTGTGGAAAGATAGAAGAGGGTCCATCTTGGATGGCTTCTAGATTTTTCCATGTTGGAAAGAAGTTGAAAATATTTAGACAGTTTCGCTGAAGATTTGGAGTCTCTCAAACCTTCATCACAAGGGCCAATTAACTTAATGCATATGCTTGCTTGCCTTCTACATACAGGAAAGTTAATGGTTCTGGAGACCAAGAGCCAGCCAATCATTTGGCACAGAAAGGATCTTTTGGTCACAGAAAGGAGCATGGTTGAAAACAAACAAACAAACATGGATAATAAGAAATAGAAAGAAAATAATAAAGTGTGGGAGGGTGTTTAAAATGCTTCTACTTGTTTGTGAACTTTACAGGCACAGTTTGTGTCTGGAACGGAGAAGCAGTCGCTTAGCCCTGAAGTTCTTCATCTCTCTGCTCCCCTTGCCACAGCACCATACATCATTCATTTTCAATGGGAATTTTTTTCCCAGTGAAATTATTCTCACAAGCACCTTTGGAGTATAACCCAATCAGGAGGAGACCATCTTCCCTGAGTTCAGGGCAAATTTTGTTCTCTGTACCAAAGGACTTAAAAGTTCAAGATAGACCAAATGGGTTCTAAGGGCCAGAATGGACAACTGATTGAAGCTTTTTTTGGTTGTTGTTTGAAGTTGGAGATCTTTGTTGCTTTGAGATGGAACCAAAGTGAATTACTTCCTCTGTCTGTCCACCATGAGAGTTTGATCATGGTGATTTCTTTGGCAAGCACCCCAGAAAGAGATGAAAGTGGATGTGTATCTTTCCATTTGCAGTATGACTTATCCATTGCAAAAAAAAAAAAATCCACCCCAGTTCTTTTCTGAAAAAGAGATGTAAGATGTCCAAAGAATATCTAGAAGAAGAGATAAAAAACTTCATCCAACTTTAAAGTGTGAAAGTTGTGTATGCCCCATAACTCTCCACATAAAATATGGGAGACAGGTAGGTTGTTGCTATGAAATAAGTCAGGAAGAATGACTTTCTTTGATCTGGGGGAAATATATATATATCTCGGAGTTAAATTTACTTAAATGATGGCAGCAGAACCAAAATACAGTTCTACAGAAAATTAATTGTGGTAAGAATTTAAAATGCTATAAAGCACTGTGTTAATTTAATTTCCCATTACTTTGTAGAACGCACGGAGCATAAAACTCACGGAACGACTCATAAAGCCCCGTGCTGCGCTTTATCTTCGGACTGCAGGTCCTCACACCTGCCTCTCCTTGCAGGTTTCTAAAGAAGAGACAATTTTAAAAAGCATATTTCTTGTCCTGAGTATACAAAGGGCAGCTCCGGTGTGTGCGTGCGTGTGTGTGTGTGTGTGTGTGTGTGTGTGTGTGTGTGTATCTGCTGAATCACCGCTCATGAATCTAAACCTGACTCCCGTATCTTTGCGCGTGATCTGCTCACCAATTGTCAACTCTGTTGAACCATTGTAGGAAGCTACCTGGGTACCTCAGCCCCAGGTTGCAATAGGAGTTGTGTGACTCAAGTCACGTTATGGAAGTGGTGGTGCAAGGACTTGAACTCATGGCCTTATACGAGTTTGGCTTTCTTGCTCAAGGCCAATGTTGTACCACTTTTGAGCCATGCCTTCTTCCTGGCTGTTTGCTGTCGTTCGGACTTCTCTGTTCAGGCTGGCTTCGAACTGTGAACCTCCAGGTCTCAGCCTCCTGAGGAGCCAGGATTCCAGGCATGACCACCGGTATCTGCCTTCAGATAGAGAACTTACATGTATCTCGGTATGTTATCTGGACAAGATGGCAATCACAGAAGAATCCGTAATTCGTAGGGATTTGCACATGTTGTTCTTGAAGGACCTGGTAGATGTTGCGCATCCGCATGCCTGTCATTGGTCTCATTTCGTCCTGATTAAATTAGGTGAAACTGCGTGAGGTCTGTATGGACTCAGACACCGTAGACAAGGCCTTTGCATGCTCTCTGCTCTTGGCGTCAGCTCTGTGAAGCTGAAGTATAAGGAAGCTCTCGAATTCGAGGGACTTAAATGGCTTTCAAGAGAGCAGAAGCAGTGATTGAGCAAAATACTTTAATGTGCATGTTCAACTTGAATGCCCCAAAGGAACAGCCCCTGGGAACGTACTGGGATGGGATGTTTGGGCAGTAGGTACAGTCAGAGCTGGGGCAGGCGGGTGGGGTTCACGTGTGTCCCAGAACCGGATTCGGTCATCTTGCGAGACGGGTACATTGAATCTCAGCGCCAATAGCCAAGGACTTTCTCACAAGGAATTCCGTCTTCTCTCTGGATCTATTCTCGCTCAACTATTTTCCATTGTTTAATCTGAAATTCAAAATTGTCTGTATTCCCTGTATCTTCCTTCGCTAACTCTGGCCACACACAATTCCATGACATTGATAAAAGCGGGTGTTAGTTCTCGGCTTAAAAATCGGAGAGATTTTACATTGGGAGTTCCAATCCTCCCCTTCCCTTTTCTCCTCACTATGTAACTATTTAGCATGACTGTCTTCCATAGAAGTCCAAGTGGGTATTAAATTAGTAAGAACTAAAACAGGATGCGTCCGCTTTGTGTGAATACTTGGTCCCAAGCTCCTCTTCCTCCAGGTGGACTCTGGGATGTGTTTTCTGTTGACTCTCTGGAATGCTCCGTCCTCCTCCTGAGAATTTTTAGCTGCTGTGACTCTGGCGATGGACAGAGGAGGAATAATAATTCTCATGTTCTGCACTGCTGGGCCCCATCCAAGGACAATAACAGGAATGCTTGCACTCTCTCTTACAACAAAATTTCATTATCAATTTCTCGCTCACAGTGTTTTAATGCTTGATATTCTTTGGCGGTGGAAATGGAGTAGAAGGTATTAGCTTCCACTTGTAAATGCTTGAATTATGCTGGGCTTAATATGTAAGAAATATTACTCACGTCCTACCTGTCACAAATGAGAGCACCTCGCGCCCCTGGAAGAATGTCATCCTTTTATTGGTGTGTGTGGACCCAAGCTGCCAGAGAGTTTATTTCACAATCTTTTGTGAGTCAGAGGAATTAGATGAGATATTAACACTATAACACTATAAACTCACTCTGATAGTGTGAAGTGTGGGTAATTTTTGGAAAGAAAATGCCTTAATGGGAATATAGAGAGAGATACAGAATATATAAATATGTGTGTGTGCATATCTATATCTATATCTATATCTGGATATCCTTGTATCCTTGAATGATGACTTTGTATTTAGATTGTTGACTAGAACAGCAGGAAAACCAGAGGTCAGTGAATGAAAGTAATCTCTCTCTCTCTTTCTCTCTCTCAACCTATGCCAGCTTTTCCAGTTTGATACACCCCAAGCCAGTACATTTTGTGAGAATCTATCTATATTCCTGAAGCCAATATTGTACTGTGCAAGTGTTCAAGTTATTATCCAGAAATAAATGACCCAGACTTCACTGTAAGTGTCAAGTCTCTATTTGCTATGGTTTTCTGCTCTGCTGTTAGGATAGGAGGCAGAATTTGCATAGCGACTTGTCCTCTGGTCAAATTTAGTCATAAAAGCAAATTATTCAAGAAGGTTTGCTGGTGGGAAGTACCATTAGCAAATAAATACATATTTATGTATTACAATTTTTAGTGGATTCACACGTCTGGCATTTCACTCAAGGAAGACACATTCAGATAAATCTTAATACATCTAACTTTCAAAGTGAAAAATAATGGGCTATTCAAACAAACAAGCAATCAAATTAGCATTAAGAACACAGATTTGCCAAAAGTGAGTGGTAATCAATGTCCTAATTATTGCTGCTGGATTTACTCTTTAGCTCTAATAATTTAGGGGGAAAAAAGCAATGTCAAATTTTTGGTACATCATTAGAAAATTGAATCTTCACAGTGATAATTCATGGTTCACTGTGGTGTTCTTTCTTTCTTTCTTTCTTTCTTTCTTTCTTTCTTTCTTTCTTTCATTCTTTCTTTTTGGCTAGTCCTGGGGCTTGGACTCAGGGCCTGAGCACTGTCCCTGGCTTCTTCTTGCTCAAGGCTAGCACTCTGCCACTTGAGCCACAGCGCCACTTCTGGCTGTTTTCTATATATGTGGTGCTGAGGAATTGAACCCTGGGCTTCATGTATACGAGGCAAGCGCTCTTGCCACTAGGCCATTTTCCCAAGCCCTGGTGTTCTCTTTTATGTCCAAGGAGCAGTTGTTGAGGTCCCTCTGTTGACTGGCCGCCGGCCTGGTAAGAATCTCTTCTCTCTTCAGAGCTTGCTGTCTGATCACAAAAGACTTGAGATAAAGCCACAAAGAAGACGTGCTCAGCCCATGTCCAGGGTCAGGAAGACAATCCAGTGAGTCTGGAGACAGCTCCAGGGACAGGATGGGCGGGGCTGTGCGCTGGAGGAGAGTTAGATTCCGGCAGGCCATGGGGCGTGGGGGGGGGGGTTATCTGAACACAGTCATCCATGGCGGAATTGGCCCTTCCTCTAGGCAAATACGTAAATATACAAGCGCCAAGGGCGCGCTCCATAGACGACCATGGGCGTCAGTCAGCTCCAGGAGCCTGGAGGAAGCCTTCCTAGCGGTGCTCTGGGGAGCCAGGGGCGGGGAGGGGGAGGGGGGTGAAGCTGTCATGAGTGACGGACTGCCTGGGGCCTGGAAGGCTCCTGGACGTCCATCTCTGAGGTCCACCTCCCCCGGACCCCCCATTGCGCTTCGCCACTGAGCTCCACGTGTAAGCCAGTGGAAGGCTAATGTACGTTCCAGCGAGCCTTGCCTTCAGTCAGCCCCAGGAAGCAGGTAGTTTTAATAACACACGCATCCCAGTGGTGTGTGTCCAAGATGTCCTTTTTCACGTGCATTCCGTATAAATAAATGATCAACAATAGTTTGCCTTCTCTGTTTTGAAAACCATAGCCTTGGGAACCCAATGTGTATTCTAATGATAACTAGCCGCCCGGAATACTTCTGTTTGGGGTTCGTTCAGTTCACAGGTGCATGCGTGGATGCCCGCGAGCTCTGCCACACATCTCTCACCGTTTCCAGATAATCATTTGAGCCTCCCGTCTTATTCATTCGTCAGTTTGTCTGTTGCCTTGGTCGGGGGGCTTGCGGGTAGGACCTGGTTAAGGATCATTGAAAACGTATTTTAGGAATGAATGGGAGGAAACGGGCAGCTGGGCTCCACAGTCTCGTTCGCCACGTGGCCGGGCCCCCCTCTCCCCGAGTGGCAGCCCGGGGCGGGCCTGGACTCTGCATCGCGCCCCGTCTTTGCACCCCACGGGCCTAGAGGCAAACGTCCAGCAAAGCTTGAGCAGCTTAAATGTGTTTATGCCTTCGTTCCAAACCAGTTCCCTGATGTGGTTGCTGTGTGGCCCCCTTGTCTTAGTTTTGATACTTATAGATTCCGAATAACACTATTGCTTGATTGTCACCAGCGTGATGAGAACAGACACCAAGTGTGTCGTGTCATGTTGAAAGTCTGGAATAAAGTGGAAATCTGAGTCCTTGGATGAAAACAAGTCTCCCTCCCCCCCCCCCCCGCCCTGGGGCCCTCCTGCCTCCAGCCTGCCCTGTGGGCTGTGGTCCACCATCTCTCTTCACACCCAGCCAGTGACGTCTCTGGATCTTCCTGACCAGCTCTGTCCTGTGGTCAGCTGCCCAGCTCCTGGGGCTCGGTCCCTCTGGTGGCCTCTGGTCTTCGTGATCTCTGCTCTCGTGGCCTCCACCGTGTGTGGACTCCCGTCTTCTTGACCGCTGCTCTTCCCCTCTTTGCGTCCATTTGCTTGTGGCTTTCTGCTCACACGTTTCTCTTTCCCTCTCCACCCATAGGAGCCAGTTCTGTGCTTGCCTCGGTGGCCCGCTGCTCTGGTTCTGTCTCTATAGTAACGGGAAGCTAGCAGAGAAGCAAGCTCGGCTGGGTTATGACCAGCAGGGGGCGAGAGAGGCCGGAGAAGAGCGGGAGGGAGATTGCTTTGGGAGAAGACGCTGCCATCCTAAGCCTACCTGGAATGGCTGCCCAGCCTGGCTCCTTCCTCTAGTTTAGAAGGTTCCAGCAGGGCTGGCCGGGCTGTCTTGGGGTGTGATGGTTCTAGGAGGTGCTCACCCTGTCCTGTGCTTAGCCACCCTCGTGTGGGTTCATTCCAAAATGCACCAAGGAGTTGTCCACCATGCTCTTCCCGGGGTGGGCTCCGGGAGTTCTGATTGGGGAGACCCTGAGCCCCGAGAGCTGTGTGAGGTCAGCCAGGCCCCGCTGAGAGCTGTTCACGGGGGTGGGGGGGTGGGGGGGTGCGCTTCAGTGCACGTGGCGCTGTAAGCCTGGGGAAACTGAGGCCCAGACAGTGAGGATGGCGTTCTGAAAGAATAGCGCCTCCATCCAGGACCTGGCCGCGTCACGGAAATGTTCCAAGTGGCAGGCAGCTTTGCTTCTTCAGTGTGTTGCTAGTTAAGCCAGGTTTTTACCCCTAAACACCAAATCCAGACCACCCCGAGCCCATCTTAAACAGTGCCCTTCCTCGGCTCTGGGCCTTCGTGTGCCCTCTTGCCTATTTTGAGTGCTGTCGACGCTCCGTGCGTGGCCCGGCTCTTCCTCCTCCCGCGCCCGTGTCCGCGGGTTCGTTCGGAGGAGCAGGCGGTGACTGGCGGGACATTTTCCCCTCTTGCTTTGCCGTGGTTACAGGAGAGCTGGACTCGACGGCCGCGTGCAGACACCTGCGGAGGGAGGGGAACGTTCCGTTCACTGTTTTGTCAGAATTCTACAGAGGACCAAGGGAAGGATATTAATTTTAAGTGAATAAGTACAATTTTATTCACAGCCGGGGGAATATTGTAAGATTACAAGTAGAGCTAATTTTAAGAACTTTATGAGCTTTTGTAGACTCCCTACTCAAGGGCAAAGCACAGCCTCTACCATTGCATGCCTAGCATTGAACAACAAGTGAAACTATCACAGAGACGTGTCCATGCACAATTTCAGCATCTCTCTTTACACCTTGGGTTGGGTGCCATCCTTGTGCTTCTCAATGAGATGCGTCATTTTTGTTCTCTTTGCTTCAGGCCTCTATGATGGGTTGCAAAAAAATATTTTTGGTCATTGATTGAAGAGCTTTTGGAAGCTCAGGAAGTAGAATCTCGGAAATCAACTAAACGGCCTTGTGTTTTATTAGCTCACACTTTTTATAGCTCATAATAAAGTCAGCTCAGAAGGTCACTCCTTGAACACAGCTATGAATATTGTAGTGTCTGACTTCTCAAATTGTTTAGAAGCCGACAGGGTGAGGATTTTTTAATAAATACTTTGCCAAGAGAACGATTCTGGGTCTATATGTTTGTGAGTTGTGCAGTGAAAACTTAGCTTCCTCCCTCTCTCTTCCCCGTCTCTCTGTTTACCCCAGGGTCCCACATTCTCAGTGCATAGAAGGAGCACCTACGATAATGTTGTTTTCTTCTTTTGCATCTGAAATTTGTAGAAATTGGGGGATATTGCAGAGCTATTTACATATGTTCTTTCAAACTCAGCTGAAGAATTTTTTTCACCCCTGTTCTTACTATCTTGTATCTTTACAAAAAATAAAAAGCTGTTCTGTGGTTGAATACAAGACTCCTACAGCTAAAATTTTTACCCAAAGGGTTTTCTTTTCCTGCTCAAAAAATCAAGAGGTAGTTATTGGAAGCAACGCGAAGTAGGTTCATGTAGGCAGGGCAATGGGAACACGTCAGTGAGGTAGAGAAATTAAAAATAGCACACAGGTGGCTGGGATGATTTTTTTATTTTTTTTGGTATCAGCAGGTAGGCACTCAAATGTTTGATCGAAAGGACTAGATGTAAGTTACTAATGCCTGCAGAAACATCACTCAATTGTATGTTCTGATGAAGCGCATATGCGGTTCATGTCTTTGTACAAGTGACTAGTTTTGGAGAAATTCATGAAATGCATTCAGAGTGAACGAGAACATGGCACTGCTGATGTGCAGGTATCTTTCTGCCTGGTTTGTTGAAGCCAGGTGATCAGAATCCTGAGTTTGGCCCCCTTCAAGCTTCCTCTATTTGAACTCCGTAGTCCCAGTTGCAGACTTGGGATGTCTTGCTCTTGCTCACGTCGCCTTCCTTGGATAGAAAGCTGGTTTTGACTGGATGATTGTCTTCATTAGCAGAAAGGAGGGGCCTTTGAGACTTGGTTTGCAATCCCACTCCATATTTCCTTTCGTTACAGGTGCAGTTTCAAAAGCAAAAGCTAGGTCATCGGTGTTAGTGTATTTTACAGCCGTTTTGCAGTTCTTCTTCTCATGTGAAAATACATCACACTTTTTATTCCCCATGCTACTTTTTACATATTATAGTTCTTGAAAGTCGGTAAGCATATATACACAGAAGTGCTAATATTCTGGATGATGCTAATATTTCTTAGGGAAGCATTATGGTTTTTAGCAATGAAAGATACACTCACCTAAAGTGTCCTTCAATGTTTACACAAAACTCCATCTATATTTGTGTGTGTGTGTGTGTGTGTGTGTGTGTGTGTGTGTGTGTGTGTGGTGGATAGAGATTGGCATTCAGGTTCTTCAGCCATGATAAGTAATACCACAATATAACATTCTTATATTGCATAGTAAGACCCATTGATTCTTATGCTTCCCTCTCCATTTTAAATGATTATTTAAGGAAAAGAAACCACTTTCCATGTCTCTTCTGCAAAGAAATATTTGAGTCTTTCTGACCATAAGTGTACTCTGATTTTCTTAAATGCTTTAGAAAATCTTGAACATAGTTATTTGACTATATTTTGGACTGGTCTTTTGATAAAATGCTTTATATCAGAAGTGGGTAGAGCAGGTAGGGGCTTGATATTTCATGGGGAATTGTTGGGGGGGGGAAAGAGAGATACCTGTTGCAGACTTTATGGAGAAACGCAAAGCAGTTCTTGATGATATCAAGGAAAGAGGGTTCTAGCATTTTCTCTTTCTCTGTCTCGTCTACTCCTCAGACCATGCAAAATGACCCAGCTAACCATTAGTGACATTCAGTATCTAACACGTGCCTGAGACTGGTTAATCTTTTCGTAGTTTCCCCTAACTATTATAAATGCCTGAGCTCAATGATACAGTAACTCGAGAGCCCAAATTACAGTGTTCTATCATGGTAGAACATGGCTCTACCTTTTTGTGATGGGCAGGAAAGAAAATACAGCCGTGTGTGTGTGTGTGTGTGTGTGTGTGTGTGTTTGTGTGAGTGAGAGAGAGAGAGAGAGGTGGGAGAGAAGAAGAGGGGGAAAAGAAGAGGGAGGGATACAGAGACAGAGAAAGACAGGCAGAGAAAGATGTGTACATGTGAAATTATTCAAACGTGGCTGAGGAAAAGTAGTTTGAGTTATTGTTGTCACCGCTTTCCTCCAGTGGTGGTCTAAAGAGGCTGTTCGCGGTCTTGATAATCTGAGTGTCTTTGAGTCTGAAAGCCAAGAGTTGGTTCTTTCATCTGAATGGAACCGAGGGTCCAGAGACCTCTGACTAAAGGAAGGGTTTGTGCTTTGTCCTAAGACTTCAAGCATCCTTCCTCAAAAGGGGGAAAGACTATCCCAGGAGTAGGTTTAAAAACTTTTGTGTTGGTGGTTTCTTACTATAAATGAGAGTGCTTTGCTATTTCTTGGTTTATAGACCATGGTACTCTTTCTTATGAATACACAACACACCTACGTACATATACAACTGTTTTAAGATGGGTGGAGGGCACATCAAGCAGTTTTTCACAGACAGACTTTGTATTCAGGTACCCAGCTGCAATTTGAAATCTAATAGCAATTTAATTTTGCTTTTCATTCTTTCCATTCCTAAAATGTCACCACAGACTCAATTTTATTTGAAACATACACAAGCCAAGATATTACTATGCATAGTGGTTCTCTAATTGCAGCATATTTCATTAGACTGCACACGTTAATTCCACTCTAGTGGAGAAAAAGAAAACTGGAAGTCACCACGCAGTCGTTAGCTTCATATGAATTTTTATGAGAAAATAGACACATTGGTTGGGTGCAGTTACAGGAGTGATCCTTAAAATTTCATTATTTGAGGACTAATATGACCAAATATATAATTATGGAGTTGGTAAGTTTAACCACTCTGAAGAATTTGGGTTCATGCATCTAGTTACTTAAAGCTTTTAATTCAGATGCGTTGATTCCACAAGTCAGAAATATCTATCTGGCTCTCTTCTTTCTGTTCTATCTATCTATCTATCTATCTATCTATCTATCTATCTATCTATCTATCTGTCTATTTTCTATCTGTCCTGTCTATCCATTTGTGATAAATATTGAGAGATAATAACTGCATTAGGGTATTGTGATAGCTTCAAATATAGTAGAGAAGGCGATAGAAACCTTAACCTCATAAAACATTTATATAAAAAGCATATATAATGATGGTGGGGTAGAGAAATTAGGCAAATAAATAAAAATAAATTGATAATCAGTTTCAGAGGGTGGCAAGTCAAGTTAAGCAAAGTAGCCCTGGAAAGAATGAGATCACCAAGTGGGATAGCAAGGTCAAGGTCACTGCAAGGTGATTGTCCCTGAGGTCTCAGGAGGAAGCTGCATTTTACGGGAGGCAGGGGAAGGCTTGGGAGGAGGAGCACTTGGGAAAGTCCTGAGCCAGGGTGTTGTTTCAAAATATGTTTTAAAGATTACAGTAAAATCCAGTGCCTGGATCAGAGGAGGATGGAAGAGGTAAAGACCAGCAGATATAAATAGCACAGATGCTATCAGACTGTTCTCTCTTGTGTCTCGTTTTCCTTGTTTTGAATAATCGTACATATGTCTTTCCAACTTAGCTTACTTATAAACCATTCCCTTCAAAAATCTTAATTTTTCTACTCTGTAGGCCAAGGAAACAAACATCACATCCAAGAATGCAGCATTAATTTCTTCTCTAAGTCACATCCTAGAGTCTCAGATTATATCAATAAAATATCCTCATTTCGAATTCTCGATATTCTACTCAGATACCAGAATAGAGGTGCCCTTTTATGAACGGTTTTTCTCTTTACCCTTTATTATTTTATGTCTGTGAATGGGGCAGCTTCGGCGACGCGGGGGATTGTTCTTCCGGGGGCACTGGTTGTAGGATATATTTAATTATCTGCATCATCCGTTGAATTTTCTTTTAGCATTGCCGATTTCCGAGGGCCTTACTCTGTTCAAGATATGCACTTTCTCAAATTATAGTTTTGTATTTGCTGTTTCTCCTTCCTAACCTCCCAAAGCGTTTTATTATCTCTCACCAGTCTTTGCCCCTTAAACTGATTTAATATTACCTGTAGGTTTAATTAACTTGCTGTTTATTTCTCTAGCCTAGATCATGAATGAAGATTCTAAGAGAGACTTAACAGAGTTCTCCCACATCAAATAGATTTGGCCTTTTAATACCATTGTGCTGTGGGATCCTTCACCAACAGAATACCTCTTCTTTGATCTGAATCCGGTGTAGAAACCAGGATTTGTTAATCCTTATTTCTATTATGTTAATTTTTAAGAAAATATTTATCCTTCACTTCTACTTTTAAAATTAGGTATGTAAGGAATAAATAAAAAATGTCTTGCTTTCTTTAATTCTGTTGAAGATGTCGTGCCTTGTATTTTCTGGAAGACGTTGGTTCCCCGTTGCCCACTCCCCATGCAAACAATATCCCAACATTATCTAAAATCTTCTAAGTTATGATAATATGATGTCTTCCGAGTTATTTATTGTTGGGGGAGGAAGACAGTTGACTGAGCTCCAACCATTCAGGTCTATGAGTTGGCCATGTTTATGATGATGATTTTCATTCGAGTCTATGATTTGGGAAGTTTTGATTTTCAAGTTCTTCATTCAGCTACTTGCTCATCTATAGCCCGCTAGGAAGAGCACCCATTTGTGGGTTCCTGGAATGGTTATTTGGCGGTGAGTGTAGCAGGGAATTGCATTCACACTCTGCCTGTCCCTTTGCGTGGAAGGCTCCGTAGAGCTTGAGACCAGTCAAGCAGAACTTGCGAAGCGCTGGCGCCCCGTGACCTGCTTTGGCTGCGTGTCCACGAGTTCCCGCCCCGTCTCTAACAAAGGGCAGCGTAGCACCCAAAGGAAATGGAAACAGAAGGTGACATTCCTTGGGAAAAAAACCTGCAGAATCTCGTGAAGGGCGAGGATTTGGCTTTTTCCCTCAAGCCACTAAGCCAGTTTTCTGGAGAGCTTAGGACAAGGTCCAAACTGTCTCCTAGGCATAGAGTTTCTAAGTGTGCTTATTCATTAAAAAGTAACCCCAAGAATTGTTTCCTTTCTGAGAAATTATAAAATTCTTGCCATCAAGCTAGATTGCCTCTCAAGGACAGGAAAAAAAAATCCATCCCCACAAGAAAGATCTTCCAGATTACTGTTTTGTTTTTTCCCTCATCTTGTACCTGATCTACTTTTACTCTTTCACCTGTTTGCTCTTTTGCCTTTAGACACGATTAAGAATAGCTTTTAGATATTATTAGTAATAAATAATGCCAGTGACGAGACTTTCTTTCAACAGAACATCTCGGAAACTCCTTGGGGCTAGTCTACTCCATTTTTTTTATATCTGCTTTTTGTCTCTGGTCTATGGAAATGAAGCCCAAATCTAGCTGCAGAGAAAATTCAGCAGGAAATGTACACATCAAGAGAAGGTGACAGGATAATGAAAGAACCGAGTCCTCGCTCTCTGAGGGGAAGATGAAGGGGCAAGGGGCATATTTATCCGATAAGAGGGAAGATATAAAGAGAGTTTTGGTACCTACCCTCATAAATTGTAGAAGAGGCCCTATTTAATTCTGGTTGTCTTCATCGACTTGAACCAAACGCATTCGAGGGAGATAGATTGTCTACCGACCTGAATGACAACTGTAATAAGTTCAGAGCTGTTTTTAAATATTGGAGCTTAGGTTTCCTCTGAACGAGAGAGAGAGCGAGCGAACCAGCTGCCATCTGAGGGGACAGAATGGCTGGATCCAACTGTGGCCAGGGAGCCTGTGCTTGGAGATGGGCTTGGGCTTGAATAACCTGGGCATCCTGAGAGGCGAGGCGTTGACCCAGCGCCCCGCCCATGGCCGCAGAGCCCAGCCATTAACACTGTAATGTGCAGGTGAGGTGCCTCTGCTCACAGAAATCGCACTGGCAGTAACAAATATGTTCATTCGAGACCAGTAGGGTTACTGCCTTTCCTGCGTGTGTGTGTGTGTGTGTGTGTGTGTGTGTGTGTGTGTGTTTTGTTTTCCCTTCTGGTTGCAATAAAAATTTAAAAAAAGAGAGAGAGAGAAGAAAACAGGAATTAGGTGCAACATCTACTATATAGATGGAAGGATGAGGCAGTGAATTAGATTTTATTTATTTTTTTACCAGATGCATCTTTGTACCTGTGAGGTGTGAAGACTTACATCAATATTTGGAAAAATTTGTTTCCCTTTAAAGATTTTTTTTTTTACATTTCCAAAGCCTTTCCATAACCAACATAACTACAGGTCCTGAATTTTTCTGTAGGAAGGAGTAGTTTTTATTTTTAATTGCCACAAATGGTCAACAGCATCAAACAAAAGCACAGACGGATGGTCACTGCTCCCGTGAAGGCCTCACCCACATCCGGACCCAGGGAGTGAGTCTGAAGGCATGGACTCACGGAGTTCCTCTCTTTGGGTGTGTAGAGCAGACCATAGCAATTTTCTCCTTCTTGCACTGACAATAGGAGTCCGTCTGTCAGCCTCAAGATGCAACCTTCTCTCCGGCAGCAGAAACAGGCTCCGTAACATTCCTTCACTCATCTGTGTTTCCAAACATACTGTTGCTTTTACTATATTAAAAAAATGAAAAATCTTTCCTCTTACACATCTGTCTAGCTAATATTCTTTTATTTATTTATGCATTCCAAGCATTGACAACTTTACTTCGTCTTCATCCTGCCCCGTTCTTTCAGACTATTTGGTGGAATTTCAAGAATTAAGCTTTACATAATGATCACCCCCTAATTTATATGACAACTCGGCCGTTTTTCCGCTCCTGTGAAAACCAGGGTTCAAACACGATTGGCAGAGGAGAGTGACCTGGATAGAAATCTTGACCCCAGTGCTAGCTATTTACACAAGCTCAAAATGGGTTTCCAGAGGGGAAAAGATGAAATCCCCAGGGGCGAACCACACGCTTGTATACTATAGCAATAAAATGAAGTTGTAAACATCAATCAGCTATGAGATTAGGGTCAGGAACACAGAAGCCGCTGGAAGACTTGGCAAACCACGGAAGTGAGCCAGACTTCCTGGGAGACAACAGGTTTGTGGCTACCTAACATCTGTTTGCTAGTGTTATGTGTCTCTTTGAACCTTACGTCTTTGAGTATGAAGGCTTTAGAAAAACCCTGCTTTTCCAACCACTCTTTTCCCTTGGTAGATACCTAAACGAACTACCCTGAAAAGGGAAAAAAATAAATTTCTGTGTAGTGTGTTTTAATAATGCTAGACATTGTAAGAATAACATTACTCCCACCCGAAGTTGTTAATCTTGCTTTGCTATGGTGAGGAGCGAATAAATACATTGAGCTGCACTGCATCTATAAGATAAATTATTGATGATCACGAATTTCCCCACACCACAGCCAACCTGAGCTCTCCCCCTGCAGTTTTATGAAAGTAAATGGTGTATGCTTATTAGAAGTCTATTAGGAGAAACATGGTTTCCTGCTGTTCCAAGCTGTGGGTGGAATGATTTAGCCACATTGGTGGTCAGTTTCCACTAACCCTTAGGTTGTTACGCTCTAGAAAAATGACATTCTATTTTCCTTCCCAACACACTGGGCACTTGAGGGAAAGGAAGCACACAAATTGATTGTGTGGATGTAGGTGAGAGACCGCGCAAACGGTGTGAGTTTCCTCAGCCAGTGACACTGAGGCTGGGACCAGAGAGCCTTCACTGGTGGTGTTCCTTGAATGTATTATTTACACCTGTCCAGCACTAATTATTAGCATTCATGCTGATCTGTGTCTTAGTCGAGGATAGGAATAACTCTCGTGGAATGTCTTCATGCCATGAATTATTCAGTCCGTCCTAATGAAAGCTTTCTCAGAAATCCACAACCACCCCCGGAGCAAGCAGAGCTCCTTGAGATGTGTTCAGCTACCTCGGACTCAAGCGGGGGAGTCAGGCTGGGCAGAGGGCATGGCGTCACCTGTCCCCTAGCTGTCGAGTGTCCACTTCCCAAACACGCGGACACTTCAGACATTGGGAAGAATTCTGCTTTAAGAAGATAATTTCAGGGGCTGGGAAGGTGGCTTAATGGTTGAGTGCTTGCCTAGTAGGCATGAAGCCCTGGGTTCGATTCCTCAGCACCACATACACAGAAAAAGCCGGAAGTGGTGCTGTGGCTCAAGTGGTCGAGTGCTAAAGAAGCCAGGATAGTGCTCAGGCCCTGAGTTCAAGCCCCAGGACTGGCAAAGAAGAAGGAGAAGAAGAAGAAGAAGAAGAAGAAGAAGAAGAAGAAGAAGAAGAAGAAGAAGAAGAAGAAGAAGAAGGAGGAGGAGGAGGAGAAGAAGAAGATCAATTTGTTGTCATGAAGGTGTTATGCAGAGGGCTTCACATTTCCTAAGTCAGGGAATGAGTCCAATTCTTTTTTGGATGTCTTTAATCTTGTAATGAAACAAATTTAACATTAAAACATGCATTTTCATTTCAGCCCTCTCGTGTTGAGGTCTCATGGATTTCCTGACTTACAAATGAAGGAGGAAGGAACATAATCTTGTCAGGTTTTAGACTCCGAGGGTGGTCAGCTGACCTTGATCCTCACTGCGTCAGAAACAAAGCCCCCTCTGAAAGGGCAGCAGCGACCCACCCTGGGGGCTGGCCCCAGAAGGCAATTAGTCTAGGCCCAGAAGGAGGACTGGGGTTCCCTGATCTGCATGTGAGCCTGCTAGCACCAGACCTCATTAATGGTCATAACATTATCTGATCCTTTTTAACACCAGCCTTAGCATTTGCCTCTCTGACCTCTAACGGCAGCAATTCCCCCCACAGGCTGAGGAAGGCTCTGAGGAAAGATGAATTCCTTTTGATTGGTTTGGAATTTATTGCCTGTTAATTTCATTGATCAAAGGGAATGGGAGATCAAAGAAAGGGTAGCCCATTACACAAGATACAAATCATTCTTACTTTCTTTAATGTTCTTGACATGAACATTCATCACGGTGACGGATGGCCGGTGCCTTTGGATGGAATCCGCCACTTCCGACACATTTCTTGTTAACACCACCACCTTAATGCTCACCACCTTATTGCGGCCAAATGTCCTCTTCCTTACCTGCCACCCCGTAATTGTGGTCACCCAGAACGCTTCATATTTAAGTGTCAATGTCACTAAGCTGGGTTCCCTCTTCAAGACATTGCCTGGGGAGGTAAATACGTACTCAGCATCTGTGGACTCAAAGACAGCTTCCATATTTGGGGGAAGACACGTAGAACCACAAATAACAACACGATTGTGTACTTGCTTTGAACATGTGTGGAGAAAGGTAGAGGGCTGCCTTTGATATATCTATAATGGCCACTTTCCAAGACAGTTATAATGGGGGAATTTTTGTGTGTGTTTTAGAGATACCTATGAAAAACTTCAACCATACAAAAACTTTTGGTGCTTTGAAACCCTTTGTCCTGACTTTTTACTTGAGGCATGTCTCTGGGGCTGTACAACAAACAGGTAGGGTTTTGCTTGTTTGCTTTTCCCCCTCTGGGAGCAGGCCGGAACTCTACCCCTGAGCCTCACTTCCAGTCCTTTCTGGACTGGTTATTTTCAAACACAATCGCCACGGGACCCTGGATGGCCCGTGTGCATTTCCCAACATAGACGGCGGGGTAGGCGCGGGTCGCATCCAAGCCCAGCTCTTTTCCATTGAGATGAGGTCTCCTGGACTTTTCTGCCTGGGCTGAGCTGGACCATTTGTCATCTAAAACATCACAGAGGTGGGGTGTGTATGGATTAGCTTGTTAGGGAAGCTTTGCTTTCTGACCCGCTAAGTCACCTGGGCTGTTATGTTCTCTGTGCTCTTCCATCTCTTCCATTTTTGCCATCTGCGAAATTGTGACTTTGATCTTTAAAACCTCACGGAGTCACCTGGATTGGTCATTCGTGCTTGCCATCCACCTCACACGTGGCCCTCAGCTCTCGCACACACACACCTGGGAAGCGAGACCTGTCATCCCAGCTACTCAGGAGACTGAGAGCTGAGGTTCGTGGTTTGTAGCCAGCCCCGGGGAAGGAAAGTCCGCGAAACTCTTATCCCCAATCACCTACTCAGACAAGGCCGAAGGCGGGACTGAAGAAGGCGTCTCCCGCCCAGCAAGTACTGAGCCCTCGAGATCAAATTCCCAGTGCAACCAGAAAAAGAAAAAATGCAATCATCTGCTTAACACCAAGCAAACACCTTGTGCATGCCGTGAGCCACGTGTCCCCTCACAGGCCGCATTAAGAGCTCTTTAGTTCCCATCCCATGGCTGAGTTTAAAAAAATATACCCTGCTATAGACAAAGCACCTGCCCATGTTTACCTTCTTCCCTCTTGTTAACCCCCTTCAGCCCCTCCTCTGCCAGTCGAAATCTATTTACCACGAATGACACCTCACCGAGGGTCCTGTGCCCAAGTCAGTGCCCGGTTCAAGGGAAAGGCACAGCAAACCAATTCATCGACTCAGTGGGTTTGCACTAAAAGAGCCTGGAGCAAACAGTGCCACACTCCTGAGAACACGCCCGAGCAGTACACTGCCACACACAGGCAGGATTTACTTGGCCAAACCCTGAGCTCTGGGCTCTCTGAGATTGAGGGTTGTCTACTTCTTCATCTGTGCCTCAGGAGAATTACTAATGGCAGGGAGATGACTGCCGGGAGGCGAACCTACTCATTTTCTCTGATCACTTTCTCCCGGAGAGAATGATCAATCCGGTCTCCATGATGTTTAACTCTGATCCGTAGTCCCAGTCTCTAGACGTGTCAAACTTCCTGAAACCAGCTACTTACACTTGCTCCTGAGTACTGAGTGCGAGGCGCTAAGCACTTAAGAGCGCACGGGGGTAGAAGGCAGCGCGCTCCCCCCACCCCCAAATCCTTGTCACAAGGAGAACCCGGGTGGGCCCTCCCCCTCGCCCACGTCCCAACTCACCAACACTCTCCGGGATAGAATGGCTTTTTTTTTTTTTAACTCCCCCAAATATTTCGTTTATTTTCATGTTGGAGAGGAAAAAAAAGCTTGTGATTTATTAGTCCATTTAAAACCCATTAAAGATCTACTTGCTTTGATTAAATGGCACCATTTTAAAGGTTAATCAGTGTCATTTTTTATATTTAAAACTTAAAGGTACAGTGCTTCCTGCTTATTGAAAATTACAAGCAAAAATGGAGCAGGAGCGGTGGTTGGAATGCATGCCTACTTAAAGTGTGGAATAAATACGGTGTGAATCATTTATTGGTCGGAGCCTCTGGGTCAGCACGCTACTAATAATGCACATTTTTCTTACTTCCAGCAACTACAAGGTCACTGCGAGTACCTCTGTAGATAGTTTCCTCCATGTGTCTCAATGCCAAGCAGACAGAAAGTCCTTCAATCTAGGATGGGCTTTGATTTCTAACAAACCCAATATTTTGGCAGCTGTCTTGCCCCAATAATGGAACATGTTATCCTAACCCAATGGAGAGATACATGGTCTTGATTTATGTGTGTGTTACTAGAATTGAGTCGATGCTTTGGTACCTTCTTAATTTTTGTATTATACCTAATATACTGATTTTTTTTCCCCTTGTAAATACTACTGAACAAACCACACATAAAGTTACTATCCTCTTTGACCTTTCCCCCTCCCACTCCTCACCCCCAGCCCCTTGCCAGCTTTTCTGTTTGGACTGCTATATGCAGAATCATTTTTCTAAAAGCTAAGAGTGCCTACCATACTTTAAGTATTCAGTGCAGATGGTCATCTATACCTTTCATATTTCCTCTCTAGGATAACCTCCTAGGTGGTTCATCTTCTTCAGTTTCTGCCCATCTGTGTTAGCATGCATGTGATGTATAAAGTCGCGCTATTGTGATATTTCCATCTATGTGTACAGCGCCCTCAGGTCCGCCTCATCTCCGGCATCCCTCCCCCCGCCCCCGCCCTCACTAGAACTATTTCAATAGGCGTGGTTGTTCTAGGTTCTTACCATTCTATGGGATGCTTCAATAGTATTCTCTCCATACCCCGTCCTTTCCTAGTCTACGACATGAGAGCGACAGAGCAGGGTCCAAATTAGTCTTAGAAAACATGGGCAAGAGAAAACTTTCTAAATGTCAAGAAATTAGGAGCAGTGAGCCGCAAAAAGGAACTCCTGAGACTATTTAAGTGAGCCGGTTCATTTGACGAGGTGTTCAGAGCGCTGCTTGCGTTTCTTTTGGAGAAGTCCACCGTCTATGACCCCCGAGATCCTATATGGAAGCAGGTGTTTCCCCAGGGCTCCGTGTAGGCTGCCCTGGCCAGCTGGTGTTACCACCACAGTGGAGTCTTTAAGAGAGTGTGTGGACTCACGATGTAATGGCCGTGCGTGTGTGTGATCACCTGGCTTCTGCACATCAGAGACCCACTCGACCACGATGCAGCACTTGTGGCTCTTTGAATGGAGCACACACCCTGCACGCGCACACACACACACACACACACATACACACACATACGCATGCACCACAGTATAGAGTAATTTATCTGGGCTTCATTCCTGGAGAGAGAAGGAGGAAGGCCCTGTCATGTACAAGCTGTACCTAGCTTGCATTTTTTATGTAAAACATATGGAAGAAGCAGTAGGACTTTGATAATGCTCCTGCCTGGTGACTTTGCTACAGGTAGAACAATTCAATGATATGTATATACCTATTAGTCCGCATTATATATATATATATATATATATATATGATAGATATATTCAATCTAGATGAATTTAATTGTACTCATGAATAATGATTTGGCTATAATTCCATTGTTTACCAAGTAATTATGGTCTTAAGAATAGCTCAGCATTTCTCCATCCTAGGGAACTGTAGTACTGATGGAAGGTCTATTCCTAGCCCATTCGTAGGAGCTAATGTAATTAAAAAAAAAAATCCTTATGATTCTCTGTGTGATTGTAACCGAATAATAAATTGGGAATGAGCTGCTCAAATGTTGACTCTCAGAGCCGTGTCCTTCTGCCTCTCAGGAGGAAGGAGGAGCGAGAATTTGAGGAGCTGCAGAAGGCTCTAGAGAACTCAGTGATTTTGGAGTCACCATACCCTGGAAGATAATGTGAAGGAATGTGATGCGGCCCAAGGATGGTCAGCTGCTCCCAAAGCAGAGTGGGATGTCCACATTAAGCAGTCCCCCAGGGATGCGCTTGGAGCCTGACCTGTGGAAGAATGAATCTTTAAGGGTGCCCCATAAGTGAAGATTTAATAACGTGTGGTTCTGATACCATCCCATCAGGTAAACTGCCTCTTCAGAAAGGCAAGTGCCTCCTCTCCCGCTATACGGTGAGGGGCTGTCCTGAAATCATGGATGGTAATCAAAACGCCTATCTGTTAGTGAGCTACTGTCTAGTAAAGTGTAATGCTATAACAACACTTCAAAAAGAAAAACCCAAGGAAAACAAAGAACGCCAGACATCCTGAGGTAGCCCCCGTTCCACGAAAGATGTTTTGTTCTGTTTGTTTTTTTTTTCTTTTGCAAACAGTATCACAAGTATTTGAACTTTGCAAGTGAGGATGGTAAAGCAGATAGGGGCGTTCAGCAGGTGCTGGAACAGCAGAATTTTTGTTGTTGTTGTTTAAGGAAGCACAATGTTGAGTCTGCATAATTACATCGTAACTGTTGACCTTGTAATTACACTGTAAGTACCTATGGTGACAAGATAAATGAATGGTTAGTCCAGTCTTCTAAGCTATAGGACTACCATGAGACCCTACCAACGTAAGCTACATAGAACTTCATTGGTAGAGTCGATTGTGCTCACCCACAGGTAGTACCCACACCTGTGACTCCTTGGTACAGCGATCCGAATCCAAGGCAGATCAGTGCCCTCTAGGCTCCTCTGTCCAAACGACATGTACTCTCATGTAATCCCACGGCTGGGATTCTTTAAGTGATTGGTGGAGAATCTGGATATACTTATCAACTTCCTCTTGCCTTAAAATTCCTTGGCTTTACCATGCTAGGGCTACAAGGGCCCTGTATTTCCTGATAACTGTTTTTCCTTACAATATTATGCATTCATGCATTGCTAACTGGGAGCCCCCTCCCACATACTTTGTACTTGAAACAAAGCCACTTTTGGAAGAACTGTGTGTAGATCAGACTGAATTTGCTTTCACAAGCTTAAAGTGAAAAATCTTTCTAGGAGGTTTGCATTTCACAGGAAATAGGAGTGGGAAGGACTTTTCTCAACCAAAACTTAGCAGTAGAAACAGTTCATGGTAGCTATGGACACTGACTGCATGTGTAGGTCACTGTGATAATCACCCCTAATTCTGCCATGTCTGCTCAAACTTAGATTTCGACATACAAAGCATTTCATCAGTGAGTTTGACTTTCAACTGATAAGCGGATTCCTTTTCAGCCACTCATTTCTTCTACAAGATCATTTGCTTGTTGCCCCACGACATCAGGTGCTGTGGCTAAGTGATCCTTGGAGTCTGATAGTTCCCTTACTTTGTCAGAATGATGTCAGAAAGCAAGCCGGTGTAGTCTCAGGATTCAGGCCACGGGGGGATGGTGGGGTAAGATGACGGTGCTTCTTGCTGAGGGTTCAGGACCACGGTGGGAAGGTCTGACGCCATGGGAACTGGGCCTTTAGACCGGAGCTAGTGGAAGGACGGACGACCCCAGAAGCCATCGCGGGCTCCGAGCAGGCGCTAGGTCTTGAGCCACGTATGCACGCTGTCTTCCGAAGGTCTCGCGTGGGGTCGTGTAAATACACCGACAGCTGCTGGCCGAGCCATGGGAGGAAAGTCACCGCGATTTACAAAACCGGGCATGGGCCCTCCCCCCCAGAAATCTGGGGGACACTACAGGAAGGGGCGGAGGGCCGGGGCGAGTCCCAGGGAGCACGGCCACCTCCGGGTGCAAGGAGAACGCGTGTCGGGTGACAGCACGGGCCCAGAGCCTTCGACGCAGAGTGACACGGCCTGCGTGCAAGTGACGGTGACCCTCGTGCCCTCTTCCTGGCTGGGCAGGTTTTCAGGGAAGGGGTGGGGATGCGATCCTTGACAACCGGGGTCCCCCCTGGGGCTCTGCGTTGAGTCCCTCGAGGAAAGCTCACGGGACGATGGACCTCTCCGCCTCGGCTGCCTCCCCGCACCTGTCATCTCCTCACAGAGCCAAGTGACACCGATAGGTGTGGGGGGGGGGCACCGCCCACTCTCCCTGAGAAAGGGGGGGGACCTGGATGCTAATCCCCGAGGACTTGAACCAGAAGGATGGGAGGGCGAGGGACAGCCGGGCGGGAAGGGGGCCGGGCATCTGTGCTGCTGAGGATAGAGGAGCTGCTGTTCCCCCACCAGACATGCCCCGCGCTCTGTCTGCATGGCTTCATTCCGGAATGTTCCACGTCGCTGCCCCTCACGCGCGGTGGTGGTTTCAGTCTCCCCTTGTCTAAACACATCGAGTCCCTCGAGAGCGGCATCACCGGCGTTCCCCTCGGGCGGCGTGGCCGTGGGCCGGGGGCTCTGGTGGCGGCAGGTGCAGTGTTCACACGGAGAGGTAGCAGGCGAAGCTTCTAGGAGGAAGCGCGCCCCCCGTGGATGGCTGGCCTCGAAGGGGCGACACGGGGCGCGCCTCGGTCATCGGCGGGAAGGAAGGAGAAGATTTTGGAGTGTTTTTTTTTAAAGAAAGCAAAAGGCAAACTTTTGTCTGGATCCAAGCGTCCTCTTCGCCTATAGCACGTTTATTTTTATTTCTTCTCTGACAAGGGACGTTCGCTTTCCAGGAAAACTCAACTTTCCTGGAAGAAGAGCCAGCCAAGACAAACAACTATTCTTGTTTTTTTTAAGGTGTGATTTTCCTGGAGGCTGATTGTTTTTTTTTTTTGTTTTTTTTTTTGTTTTTTTAAATCATTTAGAGCAAATGGTGGGTTGGGGAAAAGAATAGAAACCAAAAACCAAAAACAAAAAAAAACCTCCTCAAGCGCCTTGGGTGTGGGGGCTGGGCGGTCTCCCCCCGACCCCCACCCCCACCCGCACCCCCACCCCGGGGTCCTGGGTGGACGCTGGCGAGCTCCATCCACTCGCCCGGGAGGACGTGGACAGAGCTCCCTCCGGCTCCGGACCGGTTCCAGGCAGAAATTGTCCCTGGAAACATTCTGCTCTGGGCAGCTTCTCGCGTCGGGGCGAGGTGCGATTTCTGAAAGGAGGTCAGCCCTTGTTCTTTCCTCATGGAGAATGGCTTCTCTACGCAAGTAGGATATCCTGAAATTTAAAAAAAGACAAGATTTTTTTTTTTTTAATCATTCAACGTAGTCAGGTGGAGCCTGCAAGTGGCTGATTGCCTGACCTTCCCACACAAACCATAATTAATATTTGTTTAATTTCCACCCCCATTCATCAAAAGCTTAAATAAAATTCTCTGTTCCCCTTATATTGAGAGAAATGCGTGTTCTCTTTGTGGGGATTTCTCTCTCTCTCTCTCTCTCTCTCTCTCTCTCTCTCTCTCTCTCTGTGATTTCTCTGTGATCTTTCCTTTGTGCATGTGTGTATATGCGTGCACACGTGTATAGGCAGGTACCTGCACACATGCATGCCTGTATTAAAGCTTCAATTTTTTTCACTCAAGACTGGGCCCCACCACTGCTTCTGACTTCTTGGTGGTTAATTGAAGAGAAGGGTGTCATGGACTTTCCCTGCTTGGCCGGGTTCAAGCAGCTATCCTCCGATCTCAGCCTCCTGCGTAGTTAGAGTTACAGGCCTGCCACCAACCGGCACCTTGCTTTCCTTTTGTGTTGTTTGTTGTTTTTTTTTTATTTCAAGTTTCGGTAGATGCTTCAGACTTGTAATACTTAAAAAATATATTACATATTTGGTAGTTTAAACAAACTGACAAGAAAAGCCATTTATACCCTCCATCTGAAATGACAAAAGACAAAGCTCATTTAGAGATGATGTTTTGCTCTTTTAACTCAATCGTGCTACTTCTTTTATAACCATATACTCTATCAAGATTGTCTCTTTAGAAAGTAGGTGGATTAAGAGAGATAGAGATACCTCTGAAATATAATGGCACTAACATTTATAATTTTGTGTTACTTTGCATTCTACGCAATACTTCAGCTTTACTCATTCCCTGAACTTTTCCTATTAATGATATTCAGGCTGGATAAAAAAATAAAAGGTTGAAATGCCAACATCATATTGGAAGACAAATTTACATTTCATTCCCAACACCGTAATTTAATAAAAGTTTTATGGTGTTATGGGTACTTAATTATGCTCCAAGCACAGGTGGAATTTAACATTGTTCCGTGTGCAGAGAATTTCGGCAGTGCTTTATTTTTAAACGATCCTCAGAAAGAGCAGTGCTGTTTGTGTACAACACACCAAGAATGCTGCTTTTAAAAGACACCCTGGAAAACCGATGAATTACTTAAATTGCATTTCATTTCTGTTAGAGAGAATAAACTCTCATAATTCAGTTAGGTTGATTTAATATACTAGGTGACTAGAATACAGGCAGTGAAATATCCGTTCTCTTGCAGTGCAGCTCTGTGTATGTTACACTGTTGCACATTGCATAAAGTTTACCTTGTAAGCCAAGACCTACGTGTCATGACAGTGTTTTTTTCTAAGCATATTATTTATTTCTTCTGAGCGCCCTTGAAGATTCATTTTGTGTTTGTTTTCAAATCAACTCTGCACCTCTCTTCTTTCCCAATGGATGGGTCTTTCATCAGATCTTGTCAGAACTCCAACAGGGTCCCGATACTGTTCCTCTGCTTAAAATCTACCCCCCCTCCCCCAGTGTAGACGAAAGCTAGTCTGAATGGCCATGTTCAATGGCTTTTACTTGCTTTGAATGCCCCTGCCCCTCAGGTGCCCGTCCAGTGATGGGCAGTTGGAAGAGGCCTGAGGGGGGTTTCCTCCTCTGTAAGGAACAAGGGGGTAGGGGGGGTTGAGCTAGGGGTGTAAACCCGCGTAGATTCTCCTGACCCTCAACCTGGTTATGCACAATGGATTGCTCTACCCCACTTCCAA
Organism: Perognathus longimembris pacificus; assembly: GCF_023159225.1. Classification (NCBI taxonomy): domain Eukaryota; kingdom Metazoa; phylum Chordata; class Mammalia; order Rodentia; family Heteromyidae; genus Perognathus; species Perognathus longimembris. The sequence continues at coordinate 22,918,980 of NC_063185.1, forward strand.
ATGCTTCCTTTTCTGCTCCACCTGCAGGAGATTTTTCTTTGTCCAGAACTGGCAAAACACTGCAGTTTGATGGCCTCCTCCGTCCCTGGGTGCCCGGGAGTTTTTAATCCACGCTGGGCCTCCAGCATCTCTTGAAATAACCTTCAGCTCCCTCCACCCCAGCTCTTCCTCCGAGGGTTCTCATCAGGGACTGCCTTTCTGTCCTGGCTGACTTGTAACTGGTGGAGGCTGGGCGCGGAAGTCCCCACTGGGCTGTCTACGTTCCAGAACCGGACGTGAAAGACTCACGTTGCAAAGTCCTTCAGGACCCCAGAATCCTGATCCCTAAGCCCGCTCCTAAAACAACAGCAACAGCTAGGGTTCCAGAATGTTGTAGAACTTCTCTGCCATTGCGAGATTTTCAGAGCAATAAGTCAATAAGGATGACTAGGGTAAGGGGTGCTAAGGTGGTAATAATCATTTGGTCTCCTCATGAGAGAGGTGTGTGAATGGCTTCTCCTACAAACATGTGGAGAACCAGGGAATTCGATGTGACGGTGCGGGATAGATCAGAGACCAAGAACCGGGCATTCTGTCAGTGTACATTGATGGGGTAATTGACTCCTAGCCTGTGCCAAACGCCCATCTGTGGATGATGCTTAAAAAGATAATTCACAGGTATGAGACATGTTTCATAGCATTAGATATTCCCTGTGCTTTGGGAAGTTCTCTCTATGTTGTCTTACTTTCTAGACTGTTCAATGCTGGGGGCTGAGGGGGCTGGAGGGATTCTATTCCAGAGAAAGAGGAGCCTGTGCCTGAACCTCTTACTGTTCAGTGTGCGGGCTTGGTGGTTTAATACGTGGTAATTCAATACGCGGTAATTGAATACGCGGTGGTTTAATACAAGGTAATTCCCTTGTCCTTGGGGGCAGCATGAATGTTTAACTGAGACACGAAGGGTGCTGTGCATGGAGAAGGTTTGGGGATGTTCAGTATAAACCGTCACTTCAACGAGAATACCATGGCACCTGACCCAGGATAACCGAGATCAGAGTACCTTCACCATCACTAAAACACAGAGGGCCCTGGGGAAACAAACCTATGAAACTCATTTGGACAAAGGAATAATGGGAATTTTAGGAGTCATATATATATATATGTATATGTATATATACACACACATATATACACGTATATACACACATATATACACACACATATATACACACACATATATACACACATATACATATACACACACACATATATATGTGTATATGTATTCTTGTTCTTATAAATTAAGAATATATTTCTATACAAACTTTACTTAACCCACAATTTAGGAAGTGGATTTGTGTTTGCCAACATTTTATATACTATAATTTTTATATTACATATTATTTTGGTTATGGTTTTGTGACTAGAGTTTTTTTATTACTATATTTACCTTAGAATCAGTGCTGTCCAATGGAAAATTAATTTCATGTTGGGTGACGGGTGACTCTGATGAAAGTGAGTTGTATATTTACGTATGAAGATAGCCCACTGAATATTGTAGATGGTGTGAATTAATGTTCATTATATGTAGCCAGGTAAACATTGCAATCCCTTTTGGACAATTTATGCTAATGAACATATCAATGAAAGAGGGAAACAATTTCATGTAGAAGCACAGTGTCCAAAAGAAAGACACATATGAACAACACACATATTTAATTTTCATAGTAGTCACACCCGCAAATACATGAAAATAACCAGGATATCTTTTATTAAACTAATATGCATACTTAATATCATGTCATTATAGAACCAGGTTTAAAGTTATTGATGTGATATAAGGGACTTTTTTGTTAATATTGGGTCTTTGAAGTCCAGGATTCGTTTCACTTTTGGTGTGTGTGTGTGTGTGTGTGTGTGTGTGTGTGTGTGTTTTACATCCATCTTCTACTGCAGTTGGCTGAGCCCTCTTTAGTGTTTGTGGTCCCATCATATCTGTGGACTGACTGTCATTGAACGCTCGTGGCGGTAGCCTGTTAAAAACGAAAATGCCCGAACCTCCCTAAGGATGGCAGAGCGATTGGAGATTTTAAATTGTCTCCAGCTGATTCTTTCCCGGGATAACATGTTTTGTTCATTTGTTTGTTTGTTTGTCAGTCCTGGGACTTGAACTCATGGCCTGGGCGCTATCCCCTGAGCTCTTCAGCTCAAGGCTAGCGCCCTTCCACTTTGAGCCACAGCGCCACTTCCGGTTTTTGAGTGGTTCGTTGGAGGTAAGAGTCTCGTGGGAACCTTTCTGCCCTGGCCGGCTTTGAACTGCAATCCTCAGCTCTCAGCCTCCTGAGTGGTGAAGACGACAGGGCTGAGCCACTTGGGCCTGGCTGGGAGAACACTAAGAGTGCCTTACTTGAAATGTCCTTGCAGTTCACCTGTCATCTGTGCACGGTGGTGTCCCCTGTGGACTTCCTTCCGCCTTGTCTCCCGGAAGAGAACTTACATTTCTTTTCCTTCTCCCACTTCCCAAAGTATACTCGTGATGATGGCCCATGTTTTCATTTTATTTTGAGATATATTTGTTATGGACAACATTCAGTTGCTTTCGCTGAGAGAGTTGATATTCTGAGGACATCTTCCAGTGAGAGGAACCTTCTGGGTCTTCTCGACCACTAATCCAGATTCTGTTCTAGTCAGTGGGACTCTTTCAAGCAATTCACAATGGACACAGATGAGCAAACGAGTATATTTTATTAGATCTTTATTTATTTTAATAGAAAAGCATTTTCAAGGAATTTTATGTGCAAAGGATGGCGAAACATTATTTTCTGAATGGGTTTGGGTCGTGGAGAAATTGTCAGGAAAGGTCCTTTTCCTTCTTCAAGATATCTGATTGTCAGATGCACTGAGGTGAGAGACAGTAATAAAAGTGAAAGAAAGGAGTGAAAAAGATGATCACAGACCCTCTAATCATGACTCCAGAACCAGGTGACTCTTTACACATTTCTGATTTGGGGAAGCAAATACAAACCGAATTCTTTGGTTAAATGTGTTTACTTCTGCCCTCCCCCCCCCAAAAAAAAAATCCCAGTAACACAGACAGTGTGTTTCAATTAAAAGGAACCCTGAAGCAAAAACGTGTTAGAGGCAGGTGTAGGAGCAGAGTCTGTCATTATCTCCTAGGCTCAGCAGTCAAGGTAATGAACAGCTAAGAAGACTGGACAATGTAGGGGAAGGAGAGCTTGTCATGAAACTGTCAATAGCAGCTCAGCTCACTTTCCACAAGCAGGTGCTGGGCAAATTGCAGGGCCCGGCAGAGCTGCTGGAGCAAATCCTACCATAAACACAAGAGGTGTGATCGCACTTAGTGTTTTTTAAGTCTGACTTAATGTTTGCCGTGGTTAGCAAAAGCCTTAAAGCGGTGATTTCCAAGTTTTAATTCCTCCTATTCTGTGAGCTGATGGTTTGGGTTTGTCTTCTAGTAACTTGACCTTGAAACTGAAATTTCCCTGGCAATGTGTCCTTGAGGAGATGTTTGCTGTTGTTGTTGTTCTTTAGTAGACAATATATGGATTGGAGAAATTTTTCAGTTCTGAAGCAAAGGGAACAATTAAGAAAGTGTAGTTGGAGGTGAGCGTATTGTTTGGTTTCAGATAGAAATGAACTGTTACAGGGACTGACCTCAAAAGCAAAGCATAATAAATATACGAAAGCAGATTAAAAATGAAAATAGATGAAAGCTACGTAGTAGATAGGCCCAGAAGAAACATTAAAAACAAATAAGAAGATTGGATTTTAAACAACTCACTGATGTTCAAGAAGATATATTAAACACTCAAACAAGCATGCATGGCTGTAAACGGAATCAAAGCATTGTCAATTCTTGTATATGAAAGTGTTTCAAATGTTTGCATTTATTTTTTGTGTTTTGAAATATTTGCCCAATGGGGTTATTCAGGGTAGTATACCTCTCAGCATAAGCTTCGTTTATTTTCCACGCAGATTATCTATGTAGATCTTAAGGCAACTTTATACACTATTTTAGTGGTGCGCAACAGTTCCACGACATAACATTTTCCACTCTGTGGTATCACGTGACTCAGAAACCTTTTGATGTGGGAGCGTTGTGGACTTCGGATTTTCAGATTATATATATATATATATATACATATATATGTATATATATACACATATATATATGTGTATACACCTAGGGTAAGTATTTCGTTTCCTTAATTAATTCTTCCAACATGTATTGGAAAGCCACTTGAAGCCACGCGTGAACTACATCCTGGGAGTGGATGGACACAAACAGGCAGGGCGTGTCCTTAGGTAATAAGAGATCCACCGGAAACGAAGGAACTCGTTTCTCGTAGGAACCAGTGTGATGAGGAGAAGAAACTCACCTTCTGGTGGGATGGCAGCCGCGGCTGTCGGTCAGCCTCTGTCAGAAGACAGCATCAATCAACGAGGAGGAGCCAGAAGGAGGAAGGGAATCGAAGAGGGAATGAGTGTTAGTGCTCGGGCAAAGGAGAAAGGAGCTAGCATCTTTTGGAATTTCTTAAAAATATAATTTCACTTTCAGCGTGCATGCGTTGTGGAGGGGCGACTGTTTTCATAGGTCAGGTAACAAGCACCTTTCTTTATGCACAATATCACCCCTTGCTTTGCTTCTACCCCCGCCCCCCCCCCCAACTCATCCCTACCCTGCCTCCTCTCAGGACATCTTTAAGGCTTAAATTCAACCTCAACTCTTAAGGAACTCAGAGACTGTAGGAGGTATAGATGTCTTGGTTTGATAGTATGTTTCCCTTCCCAAATCTAGAAATGTCCATTGAGAGTGTGTGTGTGTGTGTGTGTGTGTGTGTGTGTGTGTGTGTATGTCTCTCTCTCTCTCTCTCTCTATCTCTCTCTCTCTCTCTCTCTATATATATATATATATGGTCAGTTTCTAAAAAATATTTCAAGTCATTTTCATTCCCTTTATCCCTAACAGTTTTTGCCCAGAAAATTAAGCATCTCTTTGCCTATCCTTAAAGGCACACGTTGACTCTCCCAAGACAAAACCAGTTCTCATTGATCCCAGAATGCCAAGGACCTGGTACCACACTCCAAGTCAACCCCCTGGAAACACTCCCAATGTGAGATTAATCCGGGATAGGAAGAAGGCCCGCCACGCCAAGCGGTTAAGTCACAAGCAGGAAGTTTCCAGAATTACCACATCCAAATTCAAAGATTGGGTTCCAAAGCATTAAAATTCCATAGAGATTCTCACTGAGTTCTGGAACCATACCTGAGCATCTGATTGCCTTTGAGTTAGTTTCCCATTCGAATCTTATCCGCAAGCCGTGCTTTGATTATCATTGCCCCCTGCCCCCTCCCTCCCACCCCCAAGGTGAGTGAGAAGGATGCATAAGATTTTCTCTGTCCATGGCTTTCTTGACTTTAGTGTTTATTTGATTTTCTCTGTCCACGGCTTTCTTGACTTGTTTATTTGATACCTTGCCCTTTCGGTAGTGTATTTGTATACCCCAGCCTAGATTACTGTTTGGGTAAAATTCTTAAATTTGATTGTTCACATTGACAGTTCAGAAAACAAATGCAGCATCGCGTAGATGTCCCTTTTGAAGTATGTGCAGAAGCTCCTTCTGTGTGTGTGTGTGTGTGTGTGTGTGTGTGTGTGAGCGTGTCCCTTCTCACCAGGACAGTGCAATGGGTTCTCCTCCTTCGTAGGAAGCCCAGCACCTGGAAGCACGTTTAACAGCTGGAACGTTCATCCACTGTCAGCCGTGCGGAGTTGGGGTTTTCAAACTCGAACTCAACTTTCCCCCACGATGCAAGGCCAGGCGGGCGGGGGAGCATGTTTGTCTCCCGACCTGTGCAAGGGGCCAGGTCTCCTCCGAGAACCCCAGCTCATAAGAAGCCGGGGGCCGGGGGGGGGAGGCCTGGGGCCAGCAGAGGGGGCAGCAGGAGGGAGTGGGGGGTGTTTTCTGGGGCACCCGGAGTCCTTTAGTAAAACAAAGCAAAAGAACAACAGCAACAGCATTCCCCTTGCCCCGCCCGCAGGCCTTCCCGGGGTCCCCTTTGCACGAGCGCGTGTGCACAGCCCGGCCCGTGACTGGAGGTGTCTGGGAGATGCGTGTGGACGTGGAAGGGAAGAGGGAAGCAGGTGGCCGGCGTTCATTATGCCCGCAGATGGCACGGCTCCTCGGCAAGCCGAGCCGTGCCAGGAGCTAAACTCTGAATGCATGGAAATCACATATCTTTACTTTAAAAAAAATGGAGTCTTTGGGAAGGCGAAGCAGATGATATTTAAGTACACAAGTGGTATTCTTTTGTTCCTCCTATAATAGAGCCCTTTACAGAAGTCCTTGCCTTCGGAGTGTGCTGTAAGCCTTTGATTCCCTCCACTCCCCGGCGGATTTACTTGTCTAGCATGTCTGGGTTCTTAATAGGATTAACCATTGAGGTAGCACCTTGCTTGGAGAAGGGCACTTCAAGTATCCTCACAGTTATTGAAAATTAAAGGATTTGTTGTGATTACTATGTTCAATGCTAAAAGCAAACCTTTGTTTGGCGCATTAGAAATAGTAACAAAAAATTAGCGTGACATATGGGCTTCTTATTTTAATTGAAAATAAATTTAGTTCTTAGACTGTGCCAATCTGTTAATTAATTAGAGGGAGGGTAGCAAAAGGGAGGGATGCATTTGTTTGCTGCTTAATATAATGATTTCTCTGGAAATGTATTTTTTTTTAAAATACGGTAGTCAGGCTCTGTTTCTTGCTGCAAATGTGGTTATATTTACTCTGAATGGAGAATTTATATTTTAGAGGGTGCAGTTCACTTTGGTGAGACTAACACAGTAAACAACCAGGTTGTTTTTATTTCTTCCTTTAATTTAAAAAAAAAAAAGAGGGCTGGGGATATAGCCTAGTGGCAAGAGTGCCTGCCTCGGATACACGAGGCCCTAGGTTCGATTCCCCAGCACCACATATACAGAAAACGGCCAGAAGCGGCGCTGTGGCTCAAGTGGGAGAGTGCTAGCCTTGAGCGGGAAGAAGCCAGGGACAGTGCTCAGGCCCTGAGTCCAAGGCCCAGGACTGGCCAAAAAAATAAAAAATAAAAAAAATAAAAAAAAAAGAAAAGAAAGCTTGCATGGTTTCTTCTCTCCTGCCTTTCTCAGAGTCTTTCAGCTCTGGAACTGTTGTCTGTCTGTCTTCCTAATTTTTGCTGATGCCACGAGATCCAACAGTCATACCATGAACATAGACGTTTTTGTGGGGTTTCCTTTTGTATTTCAAAATTTAGAATCTAACCTGCCCTTTGTAATATTCTAATGACTTGATTTGTTTAATGGTTGTACTTTTAGGAAATCTCAGGAAATAATTAATGCCAGTCTGACATTGGGTGCAGCGGATCTTTTATTTTCACAAGATCGCAAACTCATGTTGTTTCCACATTTTCCTACCCTCTCCCCGACTCCCTTCCACCCTCTTCTTTGGAGGTTTTCAACACAGAATTAAATCCTTTCCAGTTCTGATGGTCTGTGTTGAGGTGTGTGCATACAAGCGTGTACGTGTGTGTGTGTGAGCTTGCAAACACACGAGTGTATACGTGAGGGAGAGAATTGAGGTATTTTTACTAGAGATACAATCTTGAATTTTTTTTTTCTGCCAACTCCAAGCAAAGCAGTGATGGACTGATAATGTGTTGATAAATAGAAGTCTCCTGGGAATTACTGCTCGTTCGGAGACGGAAATCAATTATGGTTATTAGTCAATTGCTCATTTCAAACGGAGTGCGGATAGAGCCAATTCAGAGGTGTTCCCAAAGTTTTTGCACACGAACTCGATCGCTGTATCGATCCTATTCATCTTTCTGTATGAAAAATTTCTCGACTTCGTCCTCTGTGAAACTAACTGTAGGGCCAGTGCGAGTCAAGATTGGGGAGTTTGGAAACGGGGTTTCTTCATGAAGTGAGCGCAGTGCGCCGTTCTCTTGTTGCGACTCGGAAGGTTTGTGGCTTTCCCTGGAATGCTGCTGTCATTCTGGGTCATCCTGTGTCTCTGTCCCCCTGTGAGCCAAGGTGGCGGTTGACGTACCATTCTAGATGGTTCCTCGCACGTCTGCGGGAAGGTCTTCACTCCCGGTTCAGGAAACGAGTAAGAGGAACGAGTGGGCAGATGGCTCCTCGAAGGATTGTGGGTAATCGGTGAGAGGCCTCGGCAATCGTTGGTTCAAGGACAGAGGTGGACAGATGGCCATCATAATTTTCACCGCCCGCAATTTCTGCGTGACCTTTCCAAGGTCATATTCTCTTGATATGTAAAAAGCATTCTTCTTCTCGGTTCATTCCCCATCTATCGGCACTTAAAGATGACGGTGATTTATCGAGTCTCTTTGTATGTTGGTACGGTATTCCAGAACCTCCCCTCACACGTAATTCCCAGGCACGAGTCTTTTGATACATTTTTTTTATTCTTAAAGATTTCAAAATTTCTGGGAAGGCCCACGGTACACGACTCAAAGTAAAGGAAACAATAGCACAATGTATACAGTTTCACAGGCCTGGGCTTCTAAAGGCTTCTCATCAAAAATGGCATTTAGCATCCTGAACTAGTCAGTAAGTAAATACAGTTCTTATAAGATCTAGTATTTATTTGCTTGCACTGTAGGTCTCTCTAGGAGTACTATTTTATACACGTTGGCAGAACCAAATGAACCTCAACTATCTATGAATTAATTATAATTAGCAACTGATTTAATGTTTTCTTTTGCATTCATTTGTATATGTATCCCTCTGAAACAAACATGTTTTTTTCCTAGGCCTGCAGTACACAATTATTAGTTCAAGTTGAAGCAATTCTGTATAAAATCGGCCTCATATTTATTCATTCAGAAAATGAGCAGGGAGAGAGTGTATATTTTATAAAACTCCAGTATTTTCTGTATCAGATAACCAACCCTTAAGCAAAATAAGGTTTGACCCTTTCCCAATTGCTTAATGAATTGGTATTACCCTAAGTATCTTTCTAAATTTCGGTAGGATTTCCCCCCCCCCCCCCCCCTTTCCCCGCAGCCTCTGAACGCAAGCTGTGGATCACAGACCGTGTCTCTGAACGCTGGAGATATTGCCTTGTGATTGGTTTGGGACATCCTTAGGATGGAACCCGGCATTCTAAGCGAAGCCACGCCGACCTTTGACAGGACAGTGTGGGATACTCCGTGAGGAGGAGAATTTATGTAATCGAAATCATTATCTTAAGGAATGAGAACTCCCAGGCTTCGTTAAAAACCAGTATAGGAAGACTCTCTGGCCAGAAGGGAAAAAACAAAGTATATTATTTAAAGTACCTTGTTGGTGCTTTCTAAGCGTAGCTTAGCGTTGCTACTTGGATGTGGGTAATTTCTTGGTGATATTGGTCAAGACCACCAGAGATGACACTGTGCTCCGGACTCCAGCGAGCATTTGATCGTTTTCTCATCCATTTGCCACAGGCACCATGGGCCTTCAGTTCCTGGGCGGGGGGGGGGGGGGGGGGGGCGTGCACTCCTGGGGCCCGGTGGGTGGAGGGGGGCTCCTGATGCGTTGGGATTCTCTCGCCTCTTCCTTCCTATCCCCTCACTCAGCTAGCAGGGGGTATCCGTGCTTGTCAAATACATTGTAATGAGCCCCCCCACCCCTTGCTCTCCTGTACAGATTCGCCATTCAAGGCAAATACAGCGTGGGGTGTTTTCCCGCCTGCCGGGAGGCCTCAGTCCCACACCCCACCCGTGCCGTGCGGGTCCCCCTCTCCCCCCCCCACAGTGATACAGGAGGGGCAGACAGAGCAGCTGCAGGGAGCAGCCCTGGGGTTTCCGTTACGTTAAGCCATTAGCCATCAGTAGCACCGCTCTTGGGATGTGCTTAGACCTAAGTTCCGATTCCTATGACTAGAAGACAAAGTTCCAGGGGGTCGTTTGTGTGTGACGCAGGTCCTGACCCGGTGCCGTCCGGCCCTGCCACGCACCTCTGTGAACACACGGGCCTGCGACCTGTGTTCACTCAGACTTCCATCGGAGATGAGCCCATGGAGGGAAATGGAGTGCGTGATCTTCACTGCCCTGTGACCATCCTTAAAAAACAACACCAGCAGCCCAAAGAAAGCAAGCTAGTGAAGCTAACCACCTTACTATAGTGCATTTAACCTAGTAGAGCAATGCGTCATCTTTTCAGTGCGCAACCAGAGTGTACAAGGCTATCCTCTCTCTCCTAAAGCTGAGGAATCGGCTGTGTATTTCACCATGCACATCAGTACCGTACGGACCGCCTGTATGAAAAGGCAGATACAGTAGAGTTCGCCGTACTGTACGGGGTAGACCCAGCCTGTGAAAGTGCTACGCCGATACATAAACGCCGCCCAGCTGGGCATCTGCCAAGCACACGCGTGAATGAGCTCAGCTGACTGGGTTTGGTATATCCACCACAAACCATCACTTTTCTGTGCTCTAAAGTTATCTTACACCAAGGGCAAATGCCTCACGACACATTTCTCCTTCTTTCGTAACAGGCAGATCTTTTACGTTAAAATATTCCTTTTTTGAATAAGGCTGAATATTCCTAGACAGTTCTATGAACAGGGCAATGTAAAAGGGCTTGAATTTATGATTTGATTTTTTTCCTCTGCTTGGTGGAAGGAGGTTCCTAAATTCTTGTTGTTTTTTTCCTCTGAAATTTTTATTTTTATTCATTAGAAAGAAGTCAATTAATTTGCATTTACTAATCTCCCATTTCTCACGTGGTAATATTATTCTCTTTATATCTGAAGGGAAAATGGTTACTATTTCTTTTAAGCCTATAAACTTAATTTCCATTAAGGGAATTGGTAGTTTGAATGAAGATAACAGTATCTTTCAAGTTTTATTCCCATTATGTGGCTTGTTTTAGGTTTGTCTTTATCACTTCTATTTGTGGCATTTGTGTGAAATATGTTGTCTGGTATTTGCTTAGTTTTTCTGATTCATAATGTTTGATAGTGTAAAAAATACAACACAATGGTACAAATCTAGGCATCCACAAATCGTTCCTTGGATGTCAATTATTTTAAATTGCTCATTTTATAAAAATTTTAAATGGGATATTTACCTCTCAAATTTTAAATAGGATATTTATTTCTCAAACTTCCTACAAATACTAAATGAAAGACTTAAATGCTTTAACTGCTGTCAATAAACTAGAAAGTACTCGTTGCATAGAGAAAAGACTTGAGAATAACAATCAATAGATGAAATTGTTTATGCGCCATTTTATTTATCTCAGATGACTTGCTTGTAGCTGGGCTTAGACAGATGGTCAACAGAATGTCAGCAGCGGTTAAAAGCCAACTGATGTGTTATTCAGTGATTTTTTTTTTACTTTTATTTGACTTAACTACTTAGATTGTCTTATAACACAACTGCCAAAGAATATTCACAATAATTTTGACCAGATCACACTGTTGATACATAAATCCCGTATGCAAAATACAACACAATCATGTTTTAGGAAACGTATGTGTATATATATATATGTATATATATATATATACATATATATAATTTTGAGTTTGCTTAGGTTTGTTATCATTTAATTAACAAGGTGTTCAACTTCAGATCAGATGTGAGCTTTGTCTGATATATCTTAATGTAGCTGAAAACCTAGTCAAAAACAACTAATTGTATCTGATTAAGGTATATTGTCATCTCATCCTGGGTATTTGATCAACAAAATATGCTGATCAAAAAGATCTTCCTTATGTGATAGATAGGCATAATGCATTTAACATACTACGAGGTGCTTTTTCTCTCACACACAAGTGGATTTTTATATCATTTTAACCCACTAAAAATGAATAATAATGATGGCTAATATTTACTTCATGGCTATCATTTCCTTAAGTGTACACTATGTACCATCTTTCCAGACACTCAGTGAATTAAATATCTTGCTCTTGCCCAGGAGGGAATTCAGGAATACAGAGAAGCATACACTCGCCTAGGACTGCGTGGCCATCAAATGGCTCTGTCAGATATATAACTTAGGCCACTGACTCGATAGAGGGCCTGTTGATTGAGTTATTTTCTGTATGGAGAGTATTCCATTTGTGGACTGCACCCAGCCACCCAGCAAGTAACAGTTCTCTATCACTGAAAATTGCCAGTTGTCTTCTGATAGTCATCTTCTTCTTCTTTTGTTTTTGCCTGTTCTGGGGCTTGAACTCAGGGCCTGGGCATTGTCCCTGAGCTTCCTTTGCTCAAGCATAGTACTCTACCACTTGAACCACACCTCTATTTCCAGGTAGACAGCAGGGAGGCTCACGTTGCCCTAGATGCTTCTAGGTCCCTGGTCCTAAGTCTATGATCTTGTGCTATTCTTAATGATCAGAGCTGTTATTTTAGGCTCCTGATTAGTGAATTGCCTTGAGTATATCCCTGCCATTGTATTTAGTAATAAAATTGTTAAAGGGTGGCTCTTAATAATAGTATTAAAATCTAATATTCGGGAGAGATTAAAGGATCAGGACTGCAAAAGTGAGTAAACAGACTTGATGATTAGGACACCTAATTATCCCAAGGTAGGATACAATTAAGGGCTGGAGTTGCATGATGCGGAGACATTAAAGGCCATGGAGTTTGTAAGGAGAAAATGAAAGAACCACATTGCTCTCCTAAAGTTCTCAAAAGAGAACAAAAGGAAAACAGAAATCAGTTTACCCAAAGTCTCGAATTCTGCCTTGTCCTCTGCCATTTGTCTTTGAAGGACACATAGTCTTGATTAGACAGCCTATACTTACCATCTACTTATACTTCTGTTACCAAGGAACGTCATAAGGAAGGTACGCTAACAAGGGAGCCAGACATGATGGGTAATCTTTTTTTTCCCCCCTGTGTTTATTCTGTGGCCCCACACTTTTTCTTACTACGTGACTGTGTTTAACGTGGAGATATTTTGGCCCCGTTTCCGAAAGGAGAAGAGGGAGGCTCAGCAAGTCTCAGAAGCCCCCCGAACAGAATTCTGTTCCAGACTGGGGAGGCCTGACGTCATCAAGTCTCCAAGCTAGCATCCTCGAATCCCCTGACTTGCATTTTGGCGAGCTGTCTGTCGGGGAAGTGGGCACCGGGGCAGTCGGGATTGTGATTGCAGAGGGCTGCCGGTATTTGTGGTCGGCAGGAGGGCTGAGAGGGCATCTTGGGCTGCTAGTGCCGGCCGGGGGAAATGCCCTCCATGGAAGACTTCAAGATGGAGAGGGCCGCAGCTACTGATCTTCAGTTCCTACCACCGTCTCCTCCTCACGGGGGTGTAGCGGGCGCACCACTTCCTCGGTGGGTTTAGGAATCACCCTTGTGCTTTCCCTCCTGGCCGGAGGAAGAGAGAAGCTAGGGAACGGTAGTAGGTTCTCAGTGTGAACCGGACGCGTGCGTTGTCTTCTGTAGCAATTCGCCAGCAAAACGTGAATGCCCGCTGGGTGGGTGCTGGTGGCGCAGAACCTGTCACCTTAGCTACTCGGGAGGCTGAGATCTGAGAATCACGGTTCACAGCTGGGCAAGGCAGCCAAGCCCGTGAGGCTCCTCTGTCCGGTGAATCGGCCGCGCTCTGGCTCTCCCGGGTAGAAAGGCAGCCTCGAGGGAAGAAGCTAAGAGGCAGCTAAGAGACCCTGTGTCCAAGTCCAGTTCCAGCACGCAGACACGCAAATAAAACTTGCTAGGGGATGAGTCGGAAAAACCTCTGTGGATGAAATCACAGACATGTGACACAGTGCCAGCACTGCCCCATGGTCTCTGGGGGGACTTTTACACACCCAAGTGTCATTGGGACCTTCCTTGTGAGATACTATACTTCTGGATCCGACTAACAATGGGACTGACTAGCAAATAGATGAATTGTAATACCAACAGTGCAAGGCTCAGATTTTATGGATGAACAACCTGCAAGTTCTGAGGTAGACTAAGTCATGTTTTTGAAATATGGAGAATGAACAGAAAAGATGTGCGTTGCTGGAAAGATAGCTTCCAGCCCCTCCCCTGTTCTAAGAGTTTGCGTGGCAGCGCTGATATCATGAACCACATCACCTCCGAGGCCCAACCCATAGAGTCTACTCTGATGCACGGAGGTCCTTTTGTACCCTCGTAGTAACAACGTCCCGTGGCTAAAGTGATTGAGCTAATTGACAGATCCGGTACTGTATGTTCAATTCCTCTACTGAATGCTCTTTAAAGAACCGGGGGCTTGCAACTTAGTTCGTTTTGCCTCTGATTTCCACTGTGCTGCGATGTGAAGCTCTGTGGCGTTTGTTTTGCGCACTTGAGTCTTACCCGCGTCCTTTCTTTATTTCCACAGTTGCACCCCTCTGTTGGCCGCCTGAGCGCCGTGGGGTTCGCTTCCTCCCTGGGCTCTGCCGCGAATCGGCCCTGGAAAGCTAGCGGAGCTGCACAGCGAGCACCGCCCTCTCTGGTGAGTGGAACGAACGCCGGCCATCGTGTGTGTCCTTCGGCCTCGGGTTGTGTTTGCACGGGAGACCAGAGTGGCCGCGCGCCCAGCGCGGCGCTGGGATTTGTCTCCCTCTCCCACGACCGCTAGTGTCGTTCTTCCTCCTGCTCAGTTAAATGACTTCACAACTGCTCGTCCTCTTCCCTACCTGAGCCCATCCCAGCGGGCAGGAACAACCGCCCTTTCACATACCGTCGCTCTCGTACCGTCGATCTGGGCAGGCTGTACCGGGGGGAGCTGAACACCGGGCTTTTCTTACATGGTGACTTCAATCGTCTCCGTCTTCCTTTTGCCTGCACATGAATCCTCCACATACCTGTGCATCTCTGAAGCCCAGAGACTAAGAGTTTACCCAGGGGCTTGCTTCACGAGACTCTTGAAATTGCTGCTTTCTTGTCTTTTCCTTTTAAAAATGTATTCATATTATTATTATTATTATTATTATTGCCAATCCCGGGGCTTGGACTCAGGGCCTGAGCACTGTCCCTGGCTTCCTTTTGCTCAAGGCCAGCACTCTGCCACTTGAGCCACAGCGCCACTTCTGGCTTTTTCTATGTATGTGGTGCTGAGGAATCGAACCCAGGGCCTCCTGCATGCTAGGCGAGCGCTCTTCCGCTAGGCCACCTTCCCAGCCCCCGTTCATTTATTTTTGTTCGTTCATTTCGTTATTCTCATGTTTCGCACTGGGGTGCAAACCCAGGACTTGGTGCCCCGAGACAGCTGTTTCCCGCTGAGCCGCTCCTCTCCCCTTCTTTTGCTTTTCCAGATGTTTTTTTCTTTTGCGTATTGATTTTATTGTGTTTTTTATAGACCGTACCCTGTCAAGGGGGCTCACTTTGGGGGGGGGACTGGGACAATGAAGGGGTTCTATAGGGACCTTGCGTGTCCCGCGTGCAGTCCTGGTTTGGAGATGGCGCGTCTGACTTAGCTGAAATATCGTGGTCGCGTAGAGACGCCAGGGCCCAGGATAGGGTGCGGGGGTCGCTTCTCAAACGTGACAGCAGGGAAACAAACGCAAGGAGCACGCATCTGGACGAAAGCCCTTGGTGGCTCTTCCCTTCTTCTTTCTCGGTGACAATGAGAGGAGGAGGGAAGCGGCACTCTTTGGTGGCTACAGGGAAGGAGTTCAAGGGTAAATGGGACTCGGTGTTGGGGACACCCTGAAGGGAGAGGGCCCCGGGGCGGCTGTCCCCCGGGCGCCGTAGGGGAGGTTCACACACACACACGCATTCACACGCACCTATCCGTGCATATACGTACGCACCTCTGTATAGTATATGGGTGCAGATTATATATTATATCCACGTATGCATAGTGTGTGTGTGTGTATACACATAGCTAGGCGACGGACAGAGACATAGATTCTCTTTTCCCCGTTTTATCTTCTTTTCCCAGGCGCGTGGCCTGAGTTGGGGCTTCTAGTAGAGGAGTGACCGTGCTGGCTAGGTTCTGCCGCGTTTCTGTTCCAGGCGGGCCGCTCCCTTCCGCACGCAGCCCTTGGCGGGCCTTCGCTGGGTCGGCCGAGCCGTGACTGGTGGCTCGGAGGTGATCTGCAGTGGCCCGTCCCAGCTCGGTGTGGACGGAACAGCTCTTCCGCCTTCACGCTGCCTAAGCCACAGATCCAGCGCGGTCCCCACCTCCCGGCCCCCTCCCCCCCACCTCCCGGCACCCCTGGACCCCTTTGCTCTTGCCCTTAAGGAGGCCTAACCAAGTGCGTGCTCGATGCAGCGTTGTCAGTTTTGGAAGAAATAGGAGGGCGTCTGGTGAAGCAGACCTAATCCTCCGGCGGGTCCTGTGCTAACCCATCTGTCCCCCTATCCGCAAGGATCAGACCAGGGAGCTGCCACAAAGCGGGTTTGGCGGAGCCAGCCTTGGGAGGGCGGAGCTGGCCACGGGGGGGGGGGGGGAGGGAGGGGGGCGGCGTCGCTGTGCCCTCTTGGGGTGCCTTAGCCCTCCCCCCTGCCCTGCTCTGGCCATCCACCCAAGTCTACCCTCTCCTTACTCCCCTAGGTAGCTCTGGCGCCCACCGGGGCTGGGCAGCGGAGGAGGGCGAGCGAATGACAGGACAGAACGGGAATACGGGAAGGGGGCGGGAGGGGACGGAATTCGGGGCGCCCCCGGAACATCAATTCAGATCTTCGCGTGTCGAGACCGCTTGAACCCCTCGTGGCGTTTCCCCGAGCTTCTCCACAGACCCCGGCATGGCCGACGGCCCCTCGGGCCTTCCGTTGTGCCTTCTCTTCTTTGCCTAGAGTAGCATGTTAAAAAAAAAAAAAAGATTGACTATTGCAACTGAAAATGTGTCGCGCGTTGGCTGTGGAAAGCGAGGGCTTGGCTTTGCAGAACGCTCCCCGCCATCGACAGAAGCTCTTCCTGCTGTCTGCCGTGAGCCGTGACATTCTCCCGAGCGTGCCTCCGAGATCTACCTGCTGCCCACGTTGCGG
This sequence comes from Perognathus longimembris pacificus, assembly GCF_023159225.1. Classification (NCBI taxonomy): domain Eukaryota; kingdom Metazoa; phylum Chordata; class Mammalia; order Rodentia; family Heteromyidae; genus Perognathus; species Perognathus longimembris. The sequence continues at coordinate 22,935,906 of NC_063185.1, forward strand.
AGGGCGTGGCGGGGCCCGGCCCCCTGCTCTTCCCTGTTCCTCCGTCCTCATGAGGTGCCTGAACACGGCTGTGGCAGGCACTGGGGGGGGGGCTGGGTTCCCCCAGATTGTTAGTGTGTTTCCAGACTTACCGCTGGCGTTTCCCTGTTTGTGTGTGCTTGGGTGCGAAGCTGTAAATACCACGCTTTTGAGCGGCACAGATCTGTTCAGACCTACCGTGCAAAGCTTCCCTCACCGGGGTCCACCCGCGACCGTTCCGCGTGACGTCTTGGTGTGTCACGGGGAGTCGTCACCGAAGTGGTTCATCTCCCCCGCTGTCGTCGTACGACGACCAAATCTGAGAAGTGACTCTGTCACCCTGAAGAATGCCACATTTGATTTGGCTCCCGTGGATTAAAAAAAATGGAGATCAGAGAGTGAAAGCCATTATAAATCAGAGGAAGCTGGGTGCCTAAACTCTGAGCGACTCAGGAGGCTGAGATTTGAGGATCAGGTTTCAAAGCCAGTCCTGGCCGGAAAGTCAGTGATACTCTTGCCTCCAATTAACCAGGGAAAAAGAAAAAGTGGGGGTGTGGCTCAAGTAGCGGGGTTCCAGCCTCAAGCGAAAGGAAACTCTCAGGAAACACAAGCCAGATAGTTTTAAAGGTAGCTTTGGTGAAAGTTAAGCAGCAAAAGTGCTTTCCAGTTTTGGATGTGTAGATTTGACTTCCTGTCTGTGGATTCATAGCTGACCAATTGGCTCTCCTTCCCTTGTAAAGTTTCCTGGCACTCGCGAAGGTGTTTAAGAATAAGATGAACACATAGAACTCTCTAGTATACAATCCATTCTGATGGAAGTACTGCACTGAGCTTTGTTTCTCTCTCCTTTTCCTTTTCCCGCGTGTGTAGACACAGCCTCCAGGTAGGACTCGCGAGCTAGCCTTTAAGACCTGTGCATTTGAGGTTCTTTGCCGGCACTCCACGCCTGAGTTGCCTTTAGCATCGCAGGATTTACAACAGGCTTGCTTTAAATATTTCACATTTTCTCACACAGAGCCATGCCCTATTTCAACTCTTTCCAAAAATATCTTCTTAGAAGCTTAAAGAATGAGGTAGAAGGTATGCAACCAGAACTCGTGTTATAATGTCTGTGCTATTTTGTTTAAAATAACAATTGAGGGAGAGGGGGAGGAGAAAGAAATAGTTTTTAAATAACTACCTTGTAGTATGTTCTGTCCATCCTCCTCTTTGCAGTAAACCATTTTAGTTTTAATAATCAAAGTACAGTCTTAAATCCTGAAAGCTGACATCCTGAGAAATTAAATATGTGACTAATGTTCACTTAACTAGGAAGGAGAGAAATCTAAGTCATTTGGCTGTTACACCTGCCATTTGCACAGAAAACAAATGGGATGACCTTAGAGAAAGACACTGTTGTACGGTATGTGATCTGATACGTGACTACAATGATCTAATTACATATATTCTTAAACTGTATCTTGTTTTGTTTAAGCTTCTCTTCTGTTGTTCTGAAGTGGGAATACTATTATTGAAAGACAATAACAATCTGGCAAATATTATTGGACTCTATATGTGTGTGTATTTCTAACTACATATATAACATCAGACTGTTGTGTTTCTATATCATATATATACAGATATATACACATACACACACACATATCTAAGAAAGACAGTTGGGAAACACATAAAAATATTTAGTTGGCTCTTTTGGAAGCCTGAGAGGGCATATCTTTGATTGGCTCAAGTCACCATTGCAAAACAGATACAAAAAGATATCCAAACACAAATAGCCCACAGATACTTTTATATCATTAAACCGTGCAAACCACGGTGAACCCACAGAATAAAATCTGGATAAGCTCTGGCCATTTAATAGCGGGCTGAGGAAATGAATTAGATATGATAAGTGCAGTTTAACCGAAACATAGGATGTGAAAAGTACAGCGTTAAAATGCCAGTCTAAAATAAATGGAACTCTACGTCGTATCCATTGCAGGAAGAGGAGAAGGCGGTTCTTACGGCAAGCGGCTGGGTATTTGCTTGTGTGTTTGTGTGTTTGTGTGTTTGGGGGGGGGGGGGTAATCGACCGCGGAAAGGAGGATGGGTTATGAAGGAGGGAGCACAAGCTGATTCTTGCTGATGACATCCCATCGTAGATGGTCCCCAGCACCGTGCGGTCGGCGAATACTGACCCTTGACCCTTCCTGGGGGAGAAGTGCGGGGCCGCTGCTGCTTATTTGTGGTCGATGGCGCTCATGACGATACGGCTTTTGCCTGAGAAAACGTATCCAGCACCTGACCCGTCTCTGTCAGGGGTGCCTCGGCCCGAGGCGACACCTGGCCGCGCGGCAGGTTCGGTGTGCTGCGCTCTCCTCCAGGGTTAGAGATGCGCGTTACCGTGTGGGTGGATTTGCACGAGAGAGACCTGTGAATGCGGTGGAGGGCCCCCACTCTCGCTCCTCTCTCTCGGAGGTGCATTAGCATCGCGTTTGAAGTGAGTGGAGAAGGTTTTTGTCTTTGAACTGCTTGCTCGACAAAGCACCGATTGAAATGTGCTCATTTGGGATGTCTGTATTGTCCCAAAGTGGAAGGAAACCCCACCCCTACTTGGAGGAGACAAAGAATTTTCTACTGCTGAGGTCCAGGAGACATTTCTCACCCAGCGTTTGTGCCGAAGGGTCTTGCAAGGAAGGACGCTCCCAACCAAATTGTCCTCCAGCAAAACGGGTGCTGGGCCTTCAGCTGGCAAACCGGGGTGACAGACCGGGGTTCCGCACGCGGTGAACTTAAATGCACCTTTATTTAACATAAGTATTTATTGAGTTATACGTGGATTTTTTCCGTCATGCCGGTGTTTCCCGTGAACTTCCCATCTGACAGGTAGAAGTCGTTGTTCTAAGTGCAGTAGGAGGCAGGTGGAAAGGCCGTATGAAGCAGTGACATTTTCTTTCGACAAGCAAGTTATGTGATATATTATATAATATATATTGTATGTCTATGAGAGTCTTTCTCTCTATATATTACATAGAGGGCAAATATATATCCTAAAAAGTGTAAGATACCTGTCTGAACCTATTAGGCAAAGTATAAAAGATTTAACATACGTCGGCACGTATCCTATATTAAGCAGGCCAGAGACCGGAAGGGTCTCCCTTTGATTTATTTGATTGATTTATTTATTTTTGGCCAGTCCTGGGCCTTGAACTCAGGACCTGAGCACTGTCCCTGGCTTCTCTTTGCTCAGGGCTAGCACTGTGCCGCTTGAGCCACAGCGCCACCTCTGGCCGTTTTCTATATATGTGGTGCTGGGGACTCGAACCCAGGGCCTCATGTATACGAGGCAAGCACTCTTGCCACTAGGCCACGTTTCCAGCCCCAAGGGTCTGTCTCCCTTTGAGATCAGCTGAGGAACAGAACTGGGCGTGGCACGGCCCCGTCATCCCCATCACGGGGGACGCAGAGAGAAGAGGGTCCTAGCCCAGACTAACCTGAGACCCTGCGTGAAGACACGGCCTCAAGCACAAAGCACGTGGCTCGAGGGGTAGAGCGCCCGGCTTTACTCCAGCCCGCCAGCCACTGCTGCTTCTTTCTAGAAAGCGCACCCGGCAGCTCCCCTCTTTGGATCCGGACATAGGAAATGAACCCTCCCGCTGCTGGGGAAATTGGGCTCTGCGTGTGGCCCCTCCTTCAGACCCCTGGGCCTGGAGAGAGGAAGGTGTGGAAAGCCTCTGTGTGCGTCTCCAGGACGAGGCTCGCAGAGGCCTGTCGCTGAGGAGCACCGTGTCCGTCTTCTTGCTCAGTGCGCGATCGTCAGATGGAGAACTTTCCAGGAGGCGGGTGTGTGCGAGCGCAAAGGTGGTCACTGGAGAGCAGACATGGCGAGGCGCGGTGGAACTTGCCCAGGACGGGCGGGTGGAAAGCCTGGGTGCGAACGGGCCGGCTCTGCCAAGGGGCAGAGTGGGTGGATGGTCTCCCCACAACTCCCAGCATGCACCCTGGGAAACACAGCTTTCCTCCCGACTCCCTCAAACCTCTGCTACCAACCCGTCTTGCTTGACTCTCTCAAGTTTATCCCCAATGTGAAACCAGCCAAGGTGCGCGTACCCCAGCTGCCATTCAGGCAGCCTTATATTTCCTAGGAAGCCAAAAACATCTCCTTTTTTTTGACCCCTTGTGCCAGTATCGGGAGACAGGCTGACACCAAGTCGGACAGCTCTGAATAAATGATGCCCATCTGATGAATGTCTTCATCAGCCACGGTAGAACCAAAAAAGCTCATTAAATACGCATCTTTTATTGTGTGTGGCCACGAGTCGCATCACCTCTAATTCCTTTTACGTGAGGGCCCTAGGAACTAATTGCCCCCATGGAAATCGGAGAGATTTATTTGTCTATCATCAAATTTATCTCTTCGGTGTGAACTCCACATTGGTCTTTTGTATCCGTGAAGGCCTCCCTCAGTGACAAAGAAATTCCCTTGACCTTGGCGTGACTTCAAGAGACAATTCTAAGGCAAGACGCAGCGAGCTACGCACAGCTGGCTACATACATTTGTGTGTCTCTAAAGAGGGAGAAATTGTCACCCTGGTGATTTTATTCTCTCGTAGGCCAAGGGCAGAAGGAAAAGGGAGGGGGGGCTTGCCAAGCAAACGCTGAGACTGACGGACGAGAAAGACAGACGCGACCCCTACTGCCGTCTGAAACTGGACTTAGGGCACTCGGCTTCAAACCAGAACAGTCGAGACACAAATCTGCTGCTGCTTTCAGACCCAGGGTCTTTCGCTTGAAATTTGGAGTCTATATGTAATATTAATTAATGTCATTGCCACATGGCCCATAAAAGGTCACTTCAGAAATTATTAAAACTTGGATAAACTGGGTGCCGGAGGCTCTCCCCTGTAAACCTGGCTGCTCAGGGGACTGAGACCTGAGAATCATAGTTCAAAGCCAACCAGGGCAGGAAAGTCAATGAAGTACTTTTATGTCCAATTAACCAGCCACCACTAGAACAGCTCAGGGAGTCCTGAGTTCAAGCCCTAGGACAGGCACAGAGCAACAGCAACCCCAACAACATACACCCCGATTGGCAACAGGAAGTCATTATTATTGATCATATTTTGCTAGAAAGTCTTATGTTCACATTAGCCCTTTCTCTAAACACCACAGAGCCATCTCTGTGGGTCACGGTTTTAGCGGCACACACGGGCAGGGTATGACAGGGGTATTGCATGGAGAGTTCCCAGCTGTGGCTACCCTTGGATATCATGCTCAGAAATGGCAGGAATTAATGGCCAAGAGCACGACTTCCTTCCTATCCTCTATCACCCAGGAGAAACCTCCCTAGGCTTCCGGCATTTTCTACCACCTTCAGCTGAACGTGTATTCTTTTCCAGTTGGGAAAGGCCTCTGTCATAGACAGAACCGGAAGCAGAAACGAATGGAAACCAAGCCTGGCTGCCATCGTAAGTGGCAGATCTCGCAGCTAGACCACCCCGAAACGCCCCTGGAACGACTCTTCGCCATTCTGTATGAGCCCACGGTCCTGCGCGAGCCCCACAATCCTTTGCTCCTTCGCCGCCTCTTGCGTTCAGCGTGACCTTCACCGGCCCCTTCCTTGATTTCTGATTTTCCAGCATCAGGAGGAACCGTTGTTTTCTCCTTGGAGACGTCACACGTTCTCGGGAGATGTTCGCGTCTTGACCGAAGGGGTCTCTGTCTTTCAGAATGGCGATCCTCTTTTCTTTCCTTTCACGACCCGGGAGGCCCTGGGTTTATTCACCTTCCTTTCTCTCCTCTGCAAATCCTTTGGAGAAGGCTGTGCTGGTGTCTTCATTTCCCTCGAGGAGGACGGTGGAGCCAGCTGCTAAGTGCTGGTGTTCCCATGCACCTGTTTGTTTATCTTTTCAAATGTAATTGAGAATCTGCCTGGAAGCAGGAGTCGATTTCTCCAGTGCACTCCCTAAGCAGATTTAGACATCCAGAAGACAAACCGGCCCTGTCTGCGCGCCTCTTGATGGCTGGTGTTCCGCACGCGCGGAACCTCAGAAAGTCGCTGGGATGCGGACTTTAAGGGGGACAACGAGAGGCCAGAAAAAAAAAAAGGAACCAGGAGCATTAGTGCGTGTGCAAACACCCACGCGCACACACACAGAGCAATTACAACTCCTTATCAAGAACTCTAAAATGTTCTCAGTTCTGGCTGTACTTGAATGTCTGGTAGCAAAGTTTAAAGGAACCCTGAGCTCCATCCACTTGGGGTTTGATTGCTATGACGTGTGGCCGCACATCTGTATTTCGTACATCATAGTTTCCCAGTGGACCCGGGCCCCGTCCCCAGCCTCACTGGTTCCCTGTGCTCGCTCATCTCAGTGTCCATCAGGAAGAATCTCTTGACTTTGTTTAGATGGTGCCCGTTTGCGCGTACTCCTGTGGCATCTCCCTGTGATCTGGGTGTGCGGCACCTTCTTCTTCGTTTGTTCCGTGTGCACCAGCGTCCCCACGGGGTTGGGGCTCTGAGTGCTGACGATCGGTAGTCTCTCTGAGCAACTTGTTTTGTTCTTTGCAAATCAGTGCCTGAAACTGCTGTTGCTGTTGTTGCTGTTGCTGTTGGGTTAGATTCTGAATTCCCATCTCTGGTTTATTCAGTGCTTGGATGTCTAACGTCCGGAATAGTAACTCACACACTGAACGTGCCAGTAAACACCTGTTAGTGTAAGTGCTGGGTGCGTGGTAGACAAAGCTACGGAAGGGGGAGTCCATCGAGAAGTCTTAGTGGCTGAGGGATTGCTCTGAGTAGATTGCAAGTGAAGAAAGGTGGTTCGAGTCAAGAACCCTACGCGGTGGGTGGTGTCTTGCCACTTCGTGCGCGGTCAGTAGTGCTCAGGAGGGAAGCAAGCGGGTTTGCTTGGCTGGGATTGAGCAGCCTTCCATCAGTTCAAGTCCATCTACTCTCAGGAGATACCAGGGAGTGTATTACAGGGGGCTCCAGGGTGACTGTCCCTGAGCGATCGCAATGTAACCGGAGTGTCCCCCGCTGGCTATGCATGGTCTCCAGCATGCTGCCAACGTGCGGATGTTACACCTTTGTGTCCAGCCAGCGTTCCTAAGAATGCAGCAAGCAGTTAGAAACCACAGTCCTTTCAGATAGTCATGGACCGAGTGTGTATATCCGTGATGTCATTTTGATCCTCACAGAAAACTTGGGATGTGACTAATCACCAGCTGAGTACCAATAAAACTGAGACTCAACACCCAAATGGCAAATGGATGTCCACCCACCCCAACTAAGAGGTCAAATGTGGGATTTGCTCCTAGGACCATAGAGCCTGAGGCTGCTGCAGTGACCACAAAGGTGACTCTTATCGTACTCAGCCCAGCAAACGCAAATTCTGCAGAAAAGTTCAGAAACGAGGAATGCAAAACCTCTCAGAACGGGACACACAAACCCCACTCTCACAAAACAGAAGAACGTCGTGAACTGCCCTTGGCTCTCCAAGCCACGGAAGTCAGAAACTACGGTTGTGACCGTTTTCATAAATAAAAACAGGAGGGTCATTTTCCTTTGGCATGCTTTGTGTCATAAGGGTGTGTTTTTTTGTCTTTTATTGCAGTGTTAACATTTTCAACGGAGAAACAAAATAGTTTTGTGTTTAATAAAGAATCCGTGTCAACATCTGAGTGGAATAGGCAAAAGAGGCAAAACAGAAAAATAATGCTTATTCAATTTAGGGGTTCTATTTGAATTGGTAATGCCTTCGTCAGAACAGGACGGGAAAGCTATTTTGGTGGGGTTTATATGGCTTTCCAAAGGCGATCTGTAGGGCTTTCAAAGAATTCGGGTGTGCCGCGAGTTATCTATCTATTTACCCCTTTGGGGCGGCGCGTCATTTCTCTGAACACGGGATTCCGGTTTCCCATCATGTCGCAGAATCCATCCTTCCTCCCTTCCGTGACGAAGCGTGGACGGGATGCCTGCGTCCCAGACACGTGAAAAACGCAAGGGCACAGGTGGCGGGAACAGCGTCAGAGCTAGAGACTGTGGAGCAAGAGCGCAGGAGAAAGAGGCTTTAGGGGGAAGATCTATATAAATAGATCTGTCCATGTATATGTGCTATCCACATGTACACACGCGCGCACGCGCACACACACGCACACACACACAGCCCAGCACGTAGGTCACGTCCGGTCCGGTTGCCCACAGCTCTCTGAACCCGAGAGGAGCAGCGGCACGGCTTCTGAGCTGCAGGCAGTGGAGGAAGCCGGGTGGGGAGAGGGCTGCGAGCTAAGTGCTTCCCAGCGACGCCCCCTCTGCCAAGCCTAGACTCCCCCAGTGGAAGGGAAGAACCGCTTTGTCTTCAGTCGTGGAGGACTGACAGGTGGTATAAAAGGTAATTCCGTTGAATTCAGGTACGAGTACAAAGAAAGTACCAGTTTCCCATAAATGGCCTCTACTACTGCTGGGTGCCCAGGTGGGCTTGTTTTTCTTTTCTTTTTAATGATGGATGATAGTCAAAAAAATAAAACCCCCAAAGAAGGGTAATAAACGATTCTCGTGTCTTTCCTTATTAAAAAAAAAATTGGGGCTTCTGCTGGTTTGTTTTAAAAACAAATAGTTAATTCAAAACTAACAGAATTCTGGTTTTTTCTTTAAAAAAAAAAGATGGTAGTTGCTTATTTACTTCATTTCAAAGGTTTTTTTTTTTTTATCCAGTCTCCCTAGCAACAGAGACATCTGTCTCCATTCTCTTAGTCATTAAAGCCAAAGAAAGTAGCTGCTTCAAAAATAATAAAGGCAATTTCTATGAATTGGGTAACTGTTAATTGTTGCCAAGAAATCTTAGTGAGATAATGAGGCATACAGCAATTGACAAAGATCTTTCCGTTGATGTATGAGCTTCCAGCTCACCCGTGGTGGGTCGGTAATATATACAGCACCATCGATGAGATATTGTGTGATTCGCGATGGAGCGCAAATAGAGGAATGATCCTTACTCTCGCTCTGATTTCTTTCACCAAGTGTGCCTCGCTGTGATCTTTCCGATCGCTTAGGAACCAATCGTACCTCGGGATTCCAAGGAATGGAACCTGCCTAAGCCCCCGCCTCTCGTGCGAAGTGTGATAGACGTGGTGAAGGACGTACAATGGAGAGGGATGATGCCAAGCACCATAGAGTAGCCACTAGGGTGTGTGTCAAGTGTGTGTGTTGCGTGTGTCGGGGGGGGGGGCGGGGGGGGGGGAACAGGATGTGAACCCACAGTATACCTACGAGTTGAATTGTGGAGTCTGAAAAGACCATTGGAGTGCGAATACTTACCACCTGCACGAGATTCTAAGATGCATAGTGGCATTTGTGTTCAAACTGTTCGCAGGCCCTTTTTTTTTTTTTTTGGTAATGAATGAACCCCCAATCACCCTCATACAATAGCTTCGCTAATAAACACCAAATAGCTTCTCAACGCTTTCTGCTTTCCCAGCAGTGGAGGGAGCAAATTATATTAAGTCAGTATGTTTTATTGTTGGCCGAAGTATAGCACACGCCTGGCCGTATGTGAAACTATAGTTAAAGAGGTAATAACGAAAGAAGAAGGGAAGCCTAGAGAAGCGGCTTTTGTGATTTCTTTTCTGCACTAAGAAAATGTGGCTCTGATAAACAGTTCTGTGTTTATTGAATTACAGGTCTTACAAGCTTATTTTGGCTTCTTTATGGAGGTTTGGAGGGGAGAATTACAAATGGGAAATGTCAAAAAGGCTGAATCTAATTTCAAAATTTGGACGCTTATAAAATGTACATATGTGTGGGTGAATATGGAGGCGATCCCGAATACATATCAATTTTAGTGGAGATTTGAATAAGAATTTTACTCTTATTATAGTGTGTGTTGTGATCTAGTGTGGATAAGACACAGAGGAAGTAAAACATATTTTTAACCTCTCAGTGACATTTGTCTCATCACCCGGTAGATATAGATCCTTTGGGTGCATTATAAAAGTAATTAAGCTGTCAGTGGTGAGGAATTATATAAGATCTCGGAATAAAAATGTAGGCAAAGTTGAGCCAATCCTTGCAATTTAGGGATATTTTGATGATTGGTGAAGTATTTTTCTTTCTTTTTTTTTTTTAACATCCTCTAAATACTGATATTTCTAGTAAATGCTTATGAATATAAATGAATAAAAGACATTATCTTCTTAAAAATTACAGTTTTCATCTGCATAATTTCACACCGCTAAGGTGACAAACTGTTAATTTCCTTTCATGATGCTTCTAATAGAAGGAAAGTAGAAAGAAAAAGAAGAAAAACAAATTTTTTTTTCTAGCAACCAAGTAGAAATAGACTTGAATAGCTGTGGTGACTTTTTTTTTTTATCGAAAGTTTAAGAAAGGCAGTGTGAAGAAAGCCTTGGCATTTACTGTGGTATTTCTGACATGCGCGGTGGGTCCCCCCGTGGCGGGGTGGGCTTTGCGGATTGGGTCTTGCCACGTTATCTGTCAGCGAGTCCGCGAGCTGCGGGTCTGGAGGAAGACCTCAATACCTCCATCACTCATCTCTGTCTGCAGGCCGGGAATGCCCGCACTTCCTGTAGCCTGCCACGCAAACGTGTGTGATTTGTAAGCTAAGTGGATAAAGAAAAAAAAAAAAAAGAATCAACCACCACCCCAACAAAAGGACCTTTAGCCACGGGAAAGTGATGTAAAAATCATACTTGGAGTGTCTACAGATGAGATGTTATTATAACTCGGGGCATCCATTTGTTGATAGGCGTTGGGGTTGAAGAATGGTGTCGGTGATGGTTGGGGCCAGAAAGCTTAAAATATTACCTTAGTGAGTCAGAAATTAAGCAGAGATGTAATCCCCCTCTGTCCCTTTCCGGGAGAGGTTTGCTGAGGTAAGCGGTAGACTTAGGTTGTCGTATCCGTCTGGATTAAAATGAACGCCCACGTTAGGCAGTCCCGAGGAAGCTGGTGCTGGCCTTGGCGGGTAAGCGGGACGAACAAAGCAAGGATGGTCGCTCCTGAGCAAGGATGACACTCGTGTCCACGAGGTGCCCCGCGTTTCACGCGTAACGGCCACCTAGGGAGAGGACTTGGGAGGAGGGATGGAGGCGTGGGTCTGGTGGAGGGCCACTGCTGATACGCGTTTGTGCGGAGAAGGAAATGGAGACTGCTTGTACGAGTATAGAGAAAATGAAAACAGTAAGAGTTAGGGAGTACAGCTTCCTTCCCATGACATGTCTCTTGCAACAGGTGCTATGCTGAGTAGCTTATGTCCATCACTTCCCTACATTTCTGCAATATACATATATATGTGTATGTATATATATATATATATATATATATATATATATATATATCTACATCCCCATTTAATAAGGAAAAGAAAATGCTGGGTGCCCGTGGCTCACACCTGTAATCCTAGCTACCCAGGAGGACTGAGATCTGAGGGTTGTGGTTTGAAGCCAGCCCCGGCAAGAAAGTTCATGAGGACTCTTATCTCCAACTTAACTACCACAGGACCTGTGGCTCAAGTGGTAGAGTACTCACCTTGAGCAAAAAAAAAAAAAGATGCTGAGGACAGCACTCAGGCCCTGACTCCAAGCCCTAGGATGGGCACCACATAATCATAGTAAGGGAAACATCCGAAAGAGCCCAGGTGCCCCAAGCCACACGCAGAAGCTGTGGTGAAATTAGATTTGAAACTATGTTTGTCTAAGGGCCAAAAATCCATAACCTTAACAGCTGCACTGCCGCCACCTCTGAAATTATGAACCCTGACAAATCAATGAGAAAGAGGCAAACACTAGAAAAATTAACAAAAGGAAAAAAAAAAGTAGTCATTTTCCAAACGAAGAAATAAATGATCTCCTCTCTTCCCGCGTGGATCACCGGGTAGACCCGTTTTGTCTTTCTGACTTTCTAATCTTAGATTTGGCTTTCTTTATCGATTGGCTTTGTTGGCAGTCCTGGGCTTTCAAGTCGGGGTCTTGTGCTTATTAGGCAGATGCTCCGCCACTTCAGTTCCTCTCCCAGCCCCTCGGTTCACGTGGCTGTTCTCGAGATGGGGTCTCAGGGCGGGCCTGGGCCGGACTGCCGTTCTCCTCCTGGCTCCGCTTCCCTTTCCTGGCGGGAGCTGACAGGTGCACAGCACAGAGCCCGCCCCTTGGGGTCTGCTTTCCAGATAGCTGGGATGGAAGGCTGCAGCCTCCGGGCCCGGTCAACACCCCGCAGTGGTGGAGCACTCGAAGGTGCCCCGCGAGCGTTCCTGAAGCACGACCGCCAGCTCTCCAGCCTGCTCTTCCCAATGGGCACCGCTCAGACGTGGGCGCTTCCTGCCCGTCTCCAGCTGGCGGGGGACCGGGGGCTGGGCGGATACGGCGTGGGCTGTGAGCACCGCTTCGGCCGTGGGGAAAATCATCGGATCCATGACTTCTTGCCAGCCAAGTCTCCGTGGGAAGCGTCTAGAGATTCCCAGCCCCCCACCCCCACCCCCCCCCGGCTCCTTTTCCTTTCTCTTTTGTTGGTCCTGAGTTTGGTGCCAGGGTGCCTTTTGGATGAGCCAGGATTCTCATTTGTGAGCAATCTGAGCAGAAAAAGAACTTATTGGAAGAATGTCAGGTGGCTTCGAGGAGAGACAGGATGCCAGGGCAGCAAGGTTGAGAAAGGAGACAAGAGCAGGAGACTTGGCAAGAGAAGCCCCGGCGGGGGGGGGGGGGGGGGCCCAGCCAAAGGACGTGGCTGGGCGAGACGGGGCACCGCCCGTGGGGGCCACCGCACCCCGGCGTCCGGGCGCTGCCGCCTCCGTGTGCTCGGTGATCTCCGGGGCCTTCCTCCTCCCGCTTCGCGTCTTGGCCGGAGCCCCGCAGCCTGGGATGCGAAGCGCCATTGTTGTCCAAGTCCCCGCTCCTGCCAGCCAGAGAGCAGAAGCAAAGCGCATATGGTGGTCTCAAGGGCGGGGGGCGGGCGGGGGGGGGGGAGTGTGGCGGAGGAGGCAGAGAGCGAGCCAGCCCAGCACCGTGCTTGACGCAAGGCTGAGGGAGGGAGAGACGGTGCGCGTGGCTCTCGGTCTTGAGCAGACCGCCGGCCCGGGGTCATCAAAGCTGGGACCCGAGCACGGGCCTAAGAGCTGCCTCAAGGCCGCGGGGGGAGACGCGGCGAGGGGCTGAGCCAGGAGCCACGGGGCGAGGAAGGAAGGATGGACGATAGTCCTTGGGGGTACAGCTACCGGCGGTAAACACGCAACCCGAAAACATGGGGACCGCGAGCTAGGCAGTTCATCCCATTGTGATCGGGCGGCCTGTTTGGAGTTCCAAGAAAAGACCCCAGGTGGGGCCTTCCCGTCTTGTCTTTACGTAGTAGAATGGCACCGAGGGATCGGGGAGACACACTGAACCGCTCGCGTCTGGAAGGCACCCGAGCGGGTGAGCCGTGCCATTGCCGCGTGCTCCTGACCGCACAATCCTGAGTCCTCCGCCAGAGCCGCCTCCCGCCATGCCTTCTCCCTCCTCACCCCGAGGGAAGATGCTTCCGCACCCTCCCGTCACGGGTCACCTTAGACTGTTCTAGCACTTGATAGAGACGCAAGGGGGCCCTGGAGAAAATGACCAGGACTGCAGTGGAGGAGGGGCGAGGCACGTCCCAGCTCCCACGGAGCCGCGCCACGCCCAAGTGCGACACGCGCAGATGTGGCCTGTGCACGCTGCACTGTCGGCGCGCCAGCGCTCCTGGAACCCGTGTCCCCTCGTGAGAGCCTCCGGTCAGGGCTCTGCCCGCCCGCGCCGGGGCACGCCCCGGCCTCCCCTCCCACTTGACCGCTCACGGGCGCCTCTTGTCCAGAGTCAGACGTCCAGGGCATCGGCTTGAGAACGGGGCTGTCTTTCTCCCCGAGTCCCGGGGCCTTCTGACTGACATCCTGGTCTGGCAGCCAGCACTTATTTTGAAGGTGATTGGATTGGATGCACTCTAGGTGAGCTGATGTGTTAAAATTCAGGAGGTTATTTACAGAAAAATGTCATTTTTTTCCCTGCACAGATCCCACGTAGGGGTCTTGGCCAAGATCATCTTCCTTATTTTTGCTGCCATCACAGATTTTTATTTGGCATCGGAGTAAATATCCGAAGGTTAATGCGCCATGCTGTTAATGGATGATCAAGGTGTGTGGTGCTCTCTGCCTCATTTTTGCTACTAGGTAGGGGCGGTTGGAGATAGAAGCAGTGAATCACGGCCTGGCATTTACCTGCAGGCATTGCGTGCGCACACACACACACACACACACACACACACACGCACACAAATGGTTGCTGTGATGATTTATTGTGGTCGTCTTGATGTGGCTCTCACAATCCGTTCTTCTCATTTCCGTGAGTATCAGATCTAACAGCGGTGCATTTTTGACATCAAGATCGCAATGCCCAAGATTTATATATTTATTCCAAAGTGGAGAAAAATTTATACCTCATGCAAAGCCCTACGTTCAGCATTTCAGGAGGTGAAAGGAAAGACCCTTTCCAAATGCATGTCCCTCGCTCATGATAGATATTTTTATTTTTTATGTTTCTCGGGTTGGCAAAATAGAACAAAACCACAGAAGAGCTCTTCATGTCGTGCCTCTCCTCTTGATGACCGACTGGCCGTTTTTCTTTTCCTTTGTGGAAGTCCATTGTAATTACCTTGCTGTGGGGGTTGCGGTCACCACACGTGCAGGGTGTTTGTTACGTATAAGAGCAACCCCAGCCTTTCGCTCACACTCTTTTCTCCCGGTTTTCATCTCAGTCACAGGATTCTATTCCAAGCGGGTGAGTCATGTTTCAAGATGCTGACTGGGTAAAACTACCATTTAAGGACCGGGGACTGACTTACCTTCTGGTGCTATCTCTGCACCACTGCGTTATTTTAAGTAGTTACCGAGACTCATGACCAGTAGCCGAAGCCAATGGGGCATTTGATCCGATGGACTGGACACTAGGACATTTCAGTACACGCTCTGCATTCCAAACGGTGATCCAGGGCTACCAACCGCAAGTCACTCACCTCTTCATCTCTTGTTTTTGTTTCTAGATCTCCCCCACCACCCCCTACCCCCACACAAACACTGGCACATCTATAAGAGAGAAAAGCAGCTTTGGGTTTCGTATTTACAGAAAGCAGTAGAATTTGGGACCTGGGCTTCCAAATGGGGGCCCGCCCCCCCCCCCCCGAACTGGGGAGGGTTCCAGCTAGCTCGGCCCTGGGTCTGAGCTTTCTCTGAGCGGTGCCTCTTGTTTCTGTCAGTTGTCTTACTCCAGAAGAGATGAGTAGCCGAGAAAATGCCCGCCGGAGCCCAGCTGAGCCTTTATCTGAGAGGAAACACCCAAAAACTTAAAAACACGGGGGTGAAAAGGGAGTCCCTTCAGGAGGAGAGAGAGAGACCCTGTCAGGAACATTGTGTCCACAGTGGAATTTCCAAGGCTCAGCCCCCATGCCTGGAAAGGGTATTCTACCCATAAACTAAAAGCCAAATGCTTCAGACTCTCATCACAACCCACATCAAACAGGGGTTTTTCAAGTTTCTTTGTCCAGACACCTGAAATCTGCATTATCATGAGCACCCCCAGCAACAATCTGTGTGTGGAAATTTCTTTACCCCAAGCATCTATTTTTATTTGATTACTACACAGCCGTTAAGACCTTTGGGGGGCAGAGTCTGCCCGGCCAGCTTTGTGCTCCAGCACCCTACCGGACTTCGGTTTCTCATCGTAAGCAGAGGATAAAAAGGGCGGCACTTGGGGGACTTCAGCGAGGTAATCCTGGGGACACAGTTGGGCTTGGCTAACTTACATCAGCTGTGTGTTCTTGTTCCATCCTCAGAGCCCAAACTGTTTGTTTTTCACCCAGAGCTAGTGTTCTGCCACTTGAGCCACAGCTTGACTTCTACCTTTTGTTTTCTTGGTGATGAATTAAGAGTTAATAGTCTTACAGACTTTCCTGCCCTGGTTGGCTTGGCACTTCAGTCCTCAGATCCGAGATTGTGGAGTAGCTGGGGTGACAAGGAGGAGCTGGCTTCCCCTTTTTCGCTGCCCATGTTCAGATGCCCTCCAAGCTGCTCCTAGTGAATGGGTTGAAGACCTTCTTCCTTTTGCTTTGTAGAGCATCACTTTTCCTGTTTTCGTTATACATGAAACATTTTTCATTGGTTCTGCTTTCAGTTGTATAACCTACCTGGTACCTGAGAAGAAACTCATCACGTTGGACTCTTCCGTTCCCCCCACCACCACACCCACAAGAAACCGAGTTTTCCTTTAAAATTATAAAATGCCTCCCTTGTATATCTGTTATAAACAGCACTCGAGAAAATTAATTCAGGCTATTTTCAGACCAATTTCAAACATTTTGATGAGTCAGAATCTGAATCAGAGCAAATAGAACTCGATCTAAATACTACAAGGTGACACAAATTCAACTTGAGTAGGAAAGGATTAAAAAGGCAGTAATTACACTTATTCATCTTAAATTAGTTTATATTGAGAGGAATAATGGTGCCGTTCTAGAGATTTATGTTTAGGTATCACTTCCATCGTTTTTCAGATAGATAGTCCTAGGGATATAAAAATAACCCAGATGTATGGAACCTTTAACAAAAACACAGAGTCTTTGTCTCCTTGCTGCAAGTTTTGAATGCCCTCGCTTTCGAGTTAATGAACTCCAGATTTCTATTGTGCTCCCAACAATAATGAGCAGGATTATAATTAATCTGCTTTAATTTGGGCCATTTAGGGGGCTTTGTTTGGCCCGTGGAGAGGGTATGGACAGGGTACACTGGGGTAGACCTCCATCCCAGCACTCTGGAAACTGAGGCTGGAGGCTCAAGAGTCCAGTGCCACCCGTCTAGAAACTGAAGAGAAAGAGCACATGGTGTCAGCTCTGCCTCGCCAGCCCTTTTGTCTAGTTCAGAAGAGCCGCATCGAGAGCGATTGGGAAATGGTCCTTTGCACCAACCATCCTGGGACTGCAGTGCCGCCCAGCCAGAGGTCTACCAGTTGCCCTAAGACCAAGTGGGTTTTGCAGACATTGTGCGTCTCACACGTGTGTTCTGAAGAGGTCATGACAAGGGGACCGCTCACTGGAGGCGTTCTCCTACGTGAGGACTTTGCCCCTTCCGGAAGGAGAGCTGGGATCTCTTTCCCATCCTGCTTGCTGTTTTGATTGAAGGGTAATCAGCACACAGTGGGGGTGGAGCCGCTCAGGGAACCGCAGGCAAGGAAAGGTGGCAGCGGCTCCCAGAGCCCCAGCCGGGTGAAGAGGGCACAGGAGTTATGCCTCTCGCCTTTGAGGTGCCCCACCCAAGGGCCACACACAGACGATTCCAGACCGACCCCCCACGGCCTTCCCTAGGAGGCGTCTGCTACGGGGGAGCATGAGCAAGCCATCACCCCCCGCCTGGCCCCGAGTCTGCTGCGGAATCCAGCCGTGGGTTGTGCCGTGAAGGCCGGGTGGTTTACAGATCGTGGTGCTCATTTCCACCGTTAACCGGTGCCACGGCTCACGTGGTGCTATGGATGACGTTTCTGATGATGGATAGTAGTAAGTCATCAGAGTTCCCATTGGCTGTTGGCTAGGCGCTGGCTTTCGCGGGTATTTGCTGATGCCATCGTCACCAGGGCCCTGAGTTGGTCAGTTGGGCTCCTCCCGTTCGGCGGATGAGGGATTTGGGCACAGGGCGGTCGCCCGGTGAAGGACCAGGACCCAGAGCCTGAGTGCGTCCCACTCGGTCAGGAGCTATGTGTAAGGATTAAGTGTGGGCTTTCTAGTACCGGTGCACAAGGCGAGAGACTGTGTACTCCAGGGAGCGGGGGATTTAGATTTCATGAGGCTTTGTGATGAGATAAAGGTTGTACTGAACCTGGTCAGGTATGAAGGATTTAGATAACAAAATATAGGAAGCGAGGCGGGGATTTAGTGTGGACGTAACCATGGGAACATGAACAGAGGTGGGGGAGAGAACTCGGGAGAGACGGGGTGGATGGAGAACGAACTGGGGAGAAGGGGCGAGGAGGCAGGGCCGGGGGGCCGGGGCCCGGGGTCGAATCCCTGAAGGGAATGTGCTCCTGGAGCGAGACTGGGCAAAAGTCGAGGTACCACAAGAGTAATGGGCATGTGTGGGTTAGGGAGGAGTAAAGGTCAGCTTATAGACATGTCCATCCATGGGCCAACTGGATAACAGGTTGAATAGGAGAAAAGGAAGCATGGAAAGTGGCAGGAATGAATCACTTGCCACCTGTCACCTAAGATGAACGCTTTCAAATATCTCCAGAAACTTGTTTCTTTTTAAATGACTAGTCCCAGGGTTGGAACTCAGAATCTCGCGCGTGCTCCAGCTGACCACTTGGCTGGCACTCTACCGCGTGAGCTACAGCTCTGGCCTCCACGTTTCGCTGGTTCATCAGCGATGGAGTCTCAGGGCCTTGGTGCCCAGGCTGGCTTCAAATCTTGACACTCTGGATCTCAGCCTCCTGAGTGCCTAGGACGGTGGACATATTCTACTGGTGCCCAATAGACTTTCCAGGAATTCCAAAGAAAATTTTATTACCTTTAGCTAGTTGTACAAAGGTGCTTCAAGTCACCGTGTCAGTTTAAATCCCTAACGCTCATCCAAGTCAGTAAAGGAATTGACTTCATTTAGGGTCCCTGAACTCAGAAATAGATTCTGTAAAAACTGACCATTCTTACACAAGAATATTACCCAACGCTAGTAGTACTTCATGATGATACTGTCTTATAATCTAAAATGCTGTTCACTTTTGTTCAGATAATTTGCAACTGTCATGTGTGAAATACTAGAAAACTGCATCAGACATGTAGCTCTCCGGTGTATGAGGAAGCTAGCTGAGCCTTTTTATAAAGTCCTGACAAAGAAAGGCATGTGCTAGGACCAGGTCAGTTGAGGTACAGTCTGGTTCTATTTCTGTTTGCACAACAACCATTAAACATAGGTTAGGAGCTTGCGAAATTATTATTATTTTTTTTGTTCTTGTGGAGAGCACAACTGTTTATCAACACCCATCTGTATCAGCCCGAATCTTTATTATACATGTAGTGTAATTATACGTGTAGTATACGTGTAGCGTAACATACATGGTTGTATGTCTGAGATCCGGCCTCCTATGCAATTTCTTATTCTACACAGGAACTTGCAATGCAGGGTAAATGGAAATGTAAGAGTTGACTGGAGTTGTGGGGGAGTTTTAATGTATGTGTCTGAGTGTGTGTGTGTGTGTGTGTGTGTGTGTGTGTGTGTATCTTTTAAAAACCTTGGTGTCCAGTCACCACGTTCCGCGTGCATTTTGTCAGCACGCCCGTGGCTTGCACCTTCGGTGTGGTTTCAGGAGAAAGCCCCACCCATCGGTGAGTTCTTGCTGTGTCTGTGCTATCCCACCCGCTCTCCGCGGAACCCTGAGGATGTGG
Organism: Perognathus longimembris pacificus; assembly: GCF_023159225.1. Lineage (NCBI taxonomy): Eukaryota > Metazoa > Chordata > Mammalia > Rodentia > Heteromyidae > Perognathus > Perognathus longimembris. The sequence continues at coordinate 22,955,344 of NC_063185.1, forward strand.
GCGTTATCCGCGCCCTTTCTAAACCTGGTGTCTAAGGTCCTGAGTTCCCAAGCGCGCCGGCAAACCCCCTCCGTGTCACCCCCCACGCACCCCGTCGCCCCCGCTGCCTCGTTCCTCGTCTTCCCAGTGTTTAACCCAGGGCGAGCGCTCATTGAATCGTCGCGGACGGGAAAAGACACCACGCATCTGGGGAAAGTCACGTCTAATGGGCCGCACACTGGAATTCGTTACACACAAGTCTTCACAAAGCCCTACGCTGAGTGTTCCCCTAGAGAAAATTATAAAGATCTGGTTCTTGACCTCTAAGCACTTATTTATAATTTAATACATATATCAGGCACTCGGGCAGATGTGGAAAGAACGGGCAATAATTGAATTACCAGCATTAAACAGATACGTAAATACGTTAGATTAAATATTTACTTTGTATGTGCTTTACCTTGTAAAGGGCAATTGCATTCCATTCTAACAGCTGGTGACTGGATGGGAAACCATTTGAATTTTATGGGCAGACAATAGGACCCTATCTCAGTGATTGCAATGTAAACCGAATGTTGATGTTTTTATGGGTGGAGACGGGCATTAATATGCCCTAGGAGGTTAATTTACCTTGGAGAAGGGAGAGCTATCATATAGCTTTGGACATAATCCAAATCTAGATGTCTCTGGCCAAATGACAGGAAACAGAGCTTATCTGTAGAACTCTACTATGGGAAAAAAAAATAAGGAATTTGACAAATAGGTGTTTTTCATCAAAAGCAGGAAATTGAGTATTTGACAAAAAGCATTTGTCTACCGAAGGTGATGGAATATAATGAAATATGTTTTGCCCACAAAATAAATTGCCAAACTAAACATAATCCTTTTCTGCAAATGCATTTAGTCTGCATGATGAAATAAGCCACTTTGGGAAAGTGTGGGCTTCCCATCCCCCTCCTTTGAATTATTTTAGATTTGCTGTCTATCAAAAAGCAATTGAGAAAATGTGTTTTGTCAGTTTGTGCATTTTAAGGCACATAGATAACATGCATTTAATTGGAGAAAAACAAGGCTTCATTGAGGAGGGTCACAAAAATTTTGTAGCAGGTGGATATTGTTGAGACAGATCTATCTATCAATATTTTTACTTCAAAAGATGAATACTAGCCTAGGAGCTAGGCGAGCACACCTGTAATCCTGTTTCATTAGGGGGCTGAGCTCTGAGTATCATGGTTCCAAGCCAGCCAGGGCAGGAAAGTCCGTGAGATTCTTACCTCCAGTTAGCCAGCAGAAAGCCAAACGTGGAGGTACAGCTCAGGTGTAGAGTGCTAGCCTTGAGCGGAAATATTCAAGGACCAGAAACCAGACCCTGAGATCAAGTCCAAGGGCTCCCCCTCGCCGAAGGGGTCAGTGCAAGCCGAATTGCGTCCTTCCTTTCCTTTGCCTTCCTGCTTGGTGAATTGGGCCTCCGCCTCCAGGCTCCTGAGGAATTTCAGCTTCGATAATTAGTTCATACAGGTGCACACTGTGCCACCACACCTAGCCGCACGGAATCCGAGATCCCTGGGCAGCAGCGTGGCCTTCTACTCTGGACACATCGAAGGCCCGGGCCTCACTGTGGGGAAGGGGGAGGAATGATCCTTTTTGCTCTGTTGTGTTCTCTTTTGGAACGGATCCCATGACTTGTGAGGGAGGGAACCCCTTGAGAAAGAGTGAGGAATGAAATCACAAATAATAAACATTGCGAAGAGGAAGATTTCCTTTGTCTTGCTCTTTTTAAAAAAGAAAAATAAGGATATCGTTCTTCACTCTTGTGCTGTCTGTTTAATATTTAAAGACTGAATGAGATAATGTCTATAAAGCCCTTGGCTTTGTGCCTGGCACTATTTCGGTATTGATTTATAGTTTTCTAGTATTAAATAAGCAGTGCTCCGGTTGGGTCACACGCGGCCCTCTGTTTGGAACAGGGATCGTTGATTCCTGGCTTATGGAAGCGGGGCAGAATCCAGCCATGATGGTCATTGGGGAACAGGCCCGTGTCCCGCCAGCTGGGGTAGAATGAGAGGGAGGGCCTCCCCACGAACTGAAAATGAGGAAACCCCCAAAGGCAGGCCCCACGTGGGAGCAATGGGCACATTGTGCACACCCTACCTTGCGAGGAAGAGGCCCAGAACCACCTTGCTGAGATCCTCACAGGCGGCACGGTTGTGGGTTCAAGACGTTTGGCTTCTCCACGTGCCGGAGCACTAGAAGGTGAGACGCAGCAGGCAGGACTTGGGGTGTACGTTAAAGCGACTAGCTTTGGTGTGGTGGGGGCGCGAGCCCAGAGGTGGGCGCTGCTCTGGGGGGAGGGGAGGGCGCCTGCCTTGTCCTGCCTCTCCTCTCTCCTGAAGACAAGGGGTGGGGCGGAGGGGAGGCCGAGAAGGGAGCATCGAAGCCCCGGCTTCCGAGGGAATCCGTGCCACGCGCAGCATCCGAGGACGGGTGTGTTGCTGTAATGGATTCTCCATCACCTCACCCGTAGGGGCTAGGTTGAGGAAGAGAGATTTGGAGAGCTCTTTTTCCTGCATTGCTCTGAGTGTGTGCGTGCGTGTGTGTGTGTGTGTGTGTGTGTGTGATTGTTGTGATCCATCAGTGAAATGACTGTCATAATTTCCATATTCCAAGCCGTGGTGGTAATGATACCTACCAAAGAGGGAGGCCTCGCGCTCCTAGGTCCCCCTCTCACTGTTGCTGGAAATAATTTATTGAGAAGATATGTGGATTGTGGTTAGGGTTTTCATGAATTATCTCAGGTAGATTTGAAAACACAAACACACACACACACACACACACGAATAGATAAAAAATTGATGCATAGACAGCTAAAGTTACTTCTGTAATGCAGAGCAAGATGGCGGATCCTGGTTTATCTATGAAACCTATACTCTTAAATCGTACCTGCAGGAAAAGATCCCCGTCTTTAAGGCCATCCGTCTACAGTGGAATCTTGGGCAGGGCTACCGTGAACTCTCCAACCTCTGCTTTAATGGAGCATTGTCCTTCGATACGACCAGGAGCAGCCAAGCCCCCTGCCCAAAGATAGAGACGTTGCACTTAGTCCTTAGGCCCTTCTTCTTCACCCATACCCTCCTTTTCAATCTTTTCACGCCCCTGCAGGGCATTCTCTAGGATCCTTCCCTCCTCGGCTTTTATTCTAGAAGTGGATGCTCATTCTTTTTCTTCTACTACCATGGTTCTTTGAGAGCAAGGCAAGGATTACCTCTGCCTTTTGCACAAGAATGGAACCTGAGCCCGTGGTTGGTTGTGGCTAAACACTCTTCTTCCCTCACCCCGTTTAGAATCCAGCGGAGTTATAACGCTGCGAACCCCATTGGAAGGGAAAAAACAATCTGTCTGTCCGTCAGCAATGGGCCCAACTGGCAGAGGCAAGCCCGAAATGGGCTCGCATGCCCCTTTGTCTAGAAGAAGAACGGCCCTAGGGAACCCAGCTCTTGTGTTGGTGGAGATGCATGAACAAAAGCAGTGTTTCCGCAGGCAAGACTCTAGAGTCGGGCGATGGCTCAGTAGCTCTGCAGGCTGGAGTTTTCTTTTTGCAAATCTTTGAGCATGATAATGGGATTCGACCTAATATGACTCTTTTCAGAGAAGCCTTCCATAAAGCAGTTCTATAATAACTCGAAAAAATTGAGGCAGGCTTTTAGAGTATGTGAAAGGCTCACGCTTCTCCTTAATCTCACCAATCCAAATAATGAACGAGAGAGTCCACAACAGAATTACAGAGATTGTTCTAAGGCTTAGTAGCTAATTTGATTTTGTACAGAAGGGCTTTAAAGAATTTTTAATGAAAAGGCAATTAACGTTGAAACCTTCATTAACGGAGAGTTGAGAGGAAAAGCCGGACTTCTTGCTGAGTTTTTGACTTTTTAACTAATTGCAAAACTTTATAGTATCTTTTACTGTATATTAGAAAATGGCAAGAAACTATCTGCTTAATACAGCTAGACCTTATGGGCAAATAGAACACTTTTTACAGGCTTTTATTTTTTGTGTGTGTGTGTGTGTGTGTGTGTGTGTGTGTGTTTTGTAAGTAAAGAAGACAGAAACTCCAAGAACTAATTATAACTGTTCAGCTCTCATTTGGGGGAAATGGGTACAAAGGAATGGGAATGTCCACCCAGAAATGGCCCTGTATTAACTCCGTTTAAGAGTTCTTGAACCTATTGTTTCTCTACCATAGTCATATACCCACTTTGTATACAGCAGGAAGCTGATACTTTATAAGACAAACAGAAGAGCAGACTTGAATACTGAGTAAAGAGAAGGTAACAACGCGTATGAATGCCGGCCCTTCAGAGTTCAAATCCTTCTCTGTGGCTTGTCTCGAGTTCCCCCTAATGACTGAGGCGGATGGGGGACGCGTATTTAGTTTCTCCATACCTTAGTCTTGGAGCTGACATTTCCCAAAACTTTGTGCACCTGCTCACTCCTTACTTCCTTGGAGGAATGCAAATGAAAAGTCTTTTTGGCTGAAGGAATATTAGTCTTTTTATTGACCATATGGTGTAACTTCCTGCCATGAAATCGGGATCTCTGTCTCCGTCTCGGTCTCCATCTTTGTCTCTCTCTGTCTCTCTGTCTCTCTGTCTCTCTGTCTTTCTGTCTCCCTACCCCCCCCCCACTTTTAAAGAAGCATGAGCATTTTATAAACTCTGATTTAGCATACCTCTCAAGTTGGGTTTCTCGAATTTCTTCTGTTCCTACCATCATATTAATGCCACCTGGCAGAGCACAGTGTTGGCGTGGAGAGACTGAGGACAGGCTCTGCCCTCTGGCTAGCCTTTTTTTTATACATATATGACAGGTTGTCCACCGTAGTTTGTGGTGATGACTGGTGACCAGTCTCCAAACATCCTAAATTTCACATTTGATCTATTAGGTAAGTGACACAGTATTTCTTTACCTTTTTTCATCTCCAACCTTGTTTCTGAGCAGATGACAATACGAAGAAGCCTGGCGGCACATCTCAGTGGCTGAACTGCCTAATTCCATTTGTCGTAAATAAAGAGAACAAAGGAGAGGCAGATAGGTAGGGGCCTCATCAGTCAAAGGTCCTGGGGTCTTAAGAGAGAGGATTGTGACAGTAAAGGAGGAAACCGGAGCTCACAAAGTGTCCCCTCACTCCCTATTCACGCTTGAATTTATGTCATGCAGTGATAATGCAATGTGCCTATGACTGGAATTCAGCACGGGGTTGCTGGAGCATATGGCTAATTGATTGGGCGCGCTAATACATCAGGGCAAAAACGTTTTCTAGAATTAGTTGGAGGAAGGTCTTCCTTGGTCCCTTCCTGACCAGCATTCTTACCTAAGATCATTCCTTCACTGGTTCTGTGCTTGAGCGTCTTCGTTGTTTAAATCTCAGTTCTCATGAGCTACAAGAATTCAGTTTTATTTGGATCAAAATATGTTTTCAGGCTTAGAAAAGGACAAGATATCTAAATAATGGGAAAATCTGTGCATTGCTATTTCACAGGCACTTATTTTCCTGTATTTGAGGATTTAAACTTCTATTCATTATGGGCAAAGGAGAGAGATGTGCAAGAAAAAAAATGCATTCCTTTGACTGATTGTTTGCTTTTTCCTAGATAGATTTTTCTCCCCCTGCTCTCTTTCTTGGCAGAGTTAACTCCTTGAAAAGGTATCTTAGGAAATGGAGCCAAGAGCATAAAGACTTCTGACCAACCGACAGAAATTGCTGAAATGTTATATATTCAGATAATCTTTGACCCACGTTGATACTTTTTCCAGAGATTTTTTCTGTAAATAACATTCCTTTGTGTTTTGTTTTATGTCAGGACAGTGACAGCTTCAGTAATTGGTGGGTTTAATTTATAACATCACTCCTTGAGTGAGGCTTCAGTGACACAATTGTAACGAAGGATCCCTATAAGTAACCGAGATTCCATCTCTCTGTAATTTTCGTATGTACTAACGCACTTAGTAGTTGTAGTATTGGTACAGTAGCAGGAGCGGTGGTAGTAGAAAAATCTTGGCGGCATTCAACAACAAAGAAAACAAGAAATCAAAGCACTATCCTCGTGTTTAGTTTGTGCTTCAGGATCCAGGAAGAACTTGAAGATGTAGGAAACCCCAGAGGAGGCCCCCGATTTCCTGTGTATGGGAGTCACTCAAGCCTTTCTCTGGCCCCAGACCCTTGCAGAACCCTATATATAACAGACTCACCTTTATTTTATTTTATTTTTGCCAAATTGTGCAATGAGCACCAATTTAAATACGTTAGCTCAATGTGATATTGATGTGCTTTCTTAAGTCATAGAAATCATTACAGAAAAGAGACATCTTGGGTAAACATTTGTGCTCAAATATTATCCATTTGCAACGGATGAAGTAGGGTAATTCTGTGATACTGTCCGGTGCACTCGGAGAGTAAAAGTCTTGGACTGCCTTCTCTGGAATGTAGTGGGCCTTCTTGGTGGTTTCCATGCCCTTTCCTCTGTCACGTGTGTTTTGGTCACTCATTTCATTTCACTCGTCGTGTTCTCCTTCATTGTTTCATTCCATCTCAATCACCAGCATAACCAGCGTGTGGCCTTATTTCTGCGTCCGATTCGTTAACGCGTCCTACCTGGCTGTGGTTGGCGCGAGTTGCCGGGGGCGGGCTCCTAGCTCCCTGGTCGCTTTCTCCTTCGCTCTGCCCTGTCACGAATTAACACCGTCGTGGACTCCGCAGAACGCCTGTGACGTGGAGGCGGGACAGGGAGATGATTGACAGTGAACTCGCAGGACGGTGAGGAGGCCCATCTCTATGTGACACCCGGGAGCTGTTTTTCTCTAGCAGCTTCCTCATTGTTCCTAAACATGAGAGATGGACCCACGTACCTCCAAAATCATGCGGGTCTACCGGCAAAGAATGTTGCTTGGCAAGGCATGAATAGCAAGCTCTTTCTCCTTCTCACCATTCTCTGGCACGTGGAAATGGATTCCCTCCACCGAGATTAATAGCTGTGTGAACGCAGTAAAGGATGTATAAATCTTTGGCTGTTGCCTGTTGAGTCCCCGTTGGTCATTTTACTCATGTGTCATAACATTTGGAGTCATTGAAATGGGGTGGGAGGAAGGTTATGTGATTTATTAGTGGATATACTTTTTTTTTGGGGGGGGGGGATAACGTTGTGAGAACCATTTGAAATCTGATGATCGCCTGATCAGAAGTGAAGGCCCTGGTATTTGGTATTTCACGTCACAGGAACAGAAGAGAAAATGGGAGACGAAGTTGGATGGGAAACAAAACAAACACTGTAGAGGGCCTAAGAAAAGACTGCTCCCAGATGGAATTCACTGAAGATTCTGTTTCTTCGCATTTTCATTATAATTAATTCTTTAATATTGCCAGTGGAATCGCTGGGCTTGAACAGGTTCCAATCTATACAATCTGGCATCGTGCTGCTCTTCTGAAATTCCAGGGAGCTTGCCCGAAGGGAAGTATGGAAAAATCACAGTGTGAACGGCGCGATTAGAGTCAAGGTGTGCTCCTACGAGATCCGGCCAGCTAGCGAGCATTCATGACAAACGGACTCTCTCTCCACACGGAGCATGCGCAAACTGGCATGTTGCAATGAGGGGGCAAGGGAGACTCAGAGAAAGACAGGCAGAGAGAGAGAGAGAGAGAGAGCACATGCGCGAGTAAGGAACTTTTGAATTCCGTGATCTGGAAACCCTAAAAGAGATGTACGGTTAAGGGAAAGGAAGACGACCCAGAATGCAGTTCCAGGCAGCAGTAGGTGGCAGTCAGGGGGCCATAAATAGGGGGACGTGCCACCATCGAGCTGTTGATTTACTGGCCAGTGGCTTCCCAGGTCACACTGGGAAAAGGACATTGTGTGAGTTGCAGAAGGTTCACATTTAAAGACAGTGATGGAGACAGGGTCCTGTTTCTTCCCTTTCTCTAGGATTGCCCTGAAAGCTTATTCAGCCCATTTCCCTCTTGTTTTTTTTATTCTATATATTTATATATATTATATATACAATAATATATATAATTATACCAATCTCAGCAAGCTTCCGGGATCCATGGTTCTACCTGGAGCTAGGAAGCCTTGGGAGCCCATGGCCCCTCTCCAGTTGATGTTAAGCAGTGTGACTCACTCCAACACCCCCCCCCCCCCCGTGTATACCACGTCATCTCCCAGAACATTTTGAATTTAAAAAAAAAAAAACAAAACAAAACATTTATGTCAAACTCGTCTTTCTGTCTTTCTATCCATATGGAAAACTCTTGGCTTTCTGGTTTATGCATCGTATTGAATCTTCTGCTTCTCACTCACGATCCCTTGAGTGCTTCTTCCATCACTAACCTGGTCTTCACAAACCTGGCTTGGCTTTGCTGCCTGGCTCTCTAAAGGGCATTGTAGATCGAGTCCCATTTTGATTGACTTAGGGAAAAAACATCAGGAGGGGTTGGTTTGGCAAATTCTTAGAATTAAAATTGCTGTTGCTAAGTCGGAAAGGCTAAATTTGCTGAACTTTCATTTGTATTGTCAGGAAAATAATCGCTATTGTTTGCTAGAGGAGACATCCGTTAAAATTAACTGTGGGAGTTTATCTCCACAAAGAAGAAACAAATATTCAGAGGTCTTAGCCACATCCTCAGGAATTCTTCATGGAGAAATTACTCATCTAAATCTCTCTCATCCTTCTTTTTTTTTTTTTTTTTTGCTTTGTAAATCTTATTGTTCATATTCAACCTTTATTTGCTGTCTCTTTTTTTTAACCTTTCCTTTCTCTCTTTTCTCCGAGCCCTCAATGCGATCTTCTGTATTGTGTACTGAGTAAAGCATATTAATGGATTCCATAGATAATTTCCAAAGGTTGAAAAGGTCTTTGACTTCAGAGAAATTGAAGCAATTTTGAAAGAAGCCAGAGAGGGGTGTATTAGAGTCCTCCACTTCCAAGAGAATAGCAGAGTGACATTTGAATGTGGCAGAGAAAGTGAAAAGATCAAGGTGAAATGTGGCACTGGAGAAGAGAATACACCGCCCCTCCCCCACGCCCCCCCCTCCTCCCGCCCTGCCCACCTTCTCTCTTTGCTCAGAGCAGATATTCCAAAACTTTGAATGAGAAGTAAAGGGCATTGGCATCGCTCACGTATACAAGGAGTCAACCTGGATTTGCAAATAACCAAGACATCAGGGCTCCAAGGCAGGAAGACCTTGAAGCTGAGATCCAAGATCACTCCCTTCAAAATAAGTAACTTTTGTGAAGCAGAGTAGGAGACAGTGACCAAAGCTGAATTTGCACAATAAAGGAAAGATCACAGGATGGAGACTGCGAGAAAGTAAGGGGACTGGTGGGTCCAGTCTAATTCAGGAGGCTGGACTACTTTCCGAGTCTATAAAAATCATTTCAGAGAGCTGAACAACCTGCACTTCAGCTTTAAAAAAGAAAAAAATTAAAGACAGCCTGAGAGCGTGGACGTTGACATTTCGTCACCTCTGAAGGCTGCGTTCCTCCCCGTGCTTATGCGTATTTATTCCGAATAATAGGGGCTGTGTTTCCCTCTGGGTTGGTTCCTTGAAATCTAGGGTACCCCTAGTCCCGCGAGGCCATCCGGTTTATTCCTAGCTGGGCCCCAAGAGTCGAGTCACAGGTTCAAATACCACAGAGCGCGGCTCGCGTTGGAAATGAAGGAGAATTCACCTCGGGATCTCCTCGCTGGAATTCACCTCCCAAGCGGTCGGTCGGTCAGTACTCAGAGGGCTCTGAACGGGATCTCAGCCTGGGTATTGTCGGATCCCGTTACCCTAAGAGCACGCCCGCGCCTTAGTTAGGAAACTGAAAATACGCCTAAGAATAGGGAACAAATTATGGTGTAAGAAGCGGCGAGCACCACGGGCCATGCTGAAAGCAGAAGCTCGTGTGGTCGGGCCTCTGCGGTGAGGACGGGCCACGGGACCAGACCAGGGCACGTGGACGCGTGCCGTGTCTCCAGAGCAGGGCACGTGGACGCGTGCCGTGTCTCCAGAGCGGGGTACGTGGACGCGTGCCGTGTCTCCAGACCGGGGCACGTGGACGCGTGCCGTGTCTCCAGACCGGGGCACGTGGACGCGTGCCGTGTCTCCAGACCGGGGCACGTGGACGCGTGCCGTGTCTCCAGAGCAGGGCGTCCCAACGCCAGGGCGCAGGCGCGTGGCCTCTCCCGCAGGCGGCCGTTTTGCGCTCCGAGTCTCCACCGCACTCTGACGCCCTGGCCGTCCCTCGCCAGAACCTCGGCGCCTTACCCTTTTCACCTCGTAACCAGGAGACTCCTGAGCCACGGGCACGGCCGGCCTGTTCTTGATAAAGTTCACTGTCGTAGAGTGTTTGTGATCGCAACGTGCAAACGTAGGGACACGCACGCGGGACGGAGTCGCGGGGGGGGGGGGGGAGTGTCTCGCGTGGGGATGCGAAGCGTGGGGGGCAGGCTTTCCACTGGGGAGCAAGAAGGGTCCAACTCGTCAAAGCCCCTTGAGAAGGAGATGCCGGGATAAGACATCGCCTGAAGGAGAGGCCTTAAAGCTGGAAGAGCAGGGCGTCCTGGGACAGAAAGGGAGGGAGGGAGGGGAGAGAGGGAGAGAGGAGGGAGGAAGGGAGGGAGGGAGGGAGGGAGGGAGGGAGGGAGGGAGGGAGGGAGGGAGGGAGGGAAGAAGGGAAGAAGGGAGGGGAAAGGAAGAAGGAAGGAGGGAGGGAGGGAAGGAGGGAAGAAGGAAGGGAGGAAGGGAAGGGAAAGGAAGAAGGAAGGAGGGAGGGAGGGAAAGAGGGAAGAAGGAAGGAAGGAAGGGAAGGAGGGAGGAAGGGAAGGGAGGGGAAGGGGAAGGGGAAGAGAAGGGAGGAGGTTGGCTAGAGAGTCTCAGCTGGGCCTATTCTTTTTTTTTTATTATTAATTGAACATAAATTTTTTTACAAGGTGTTGTGCAAAGAGGGTGCAGTTACATAGTAGGGCAGTGTGTACATTTCTTGTGATATCTTACAACCTGTTTTTCCATCCTTGTCTAAGTCAGGTAGACCCATATGCAATATACAATGTATCAAGCACATATACAGTGTTCACAGACTTGGTCTCTACTGTCTCTCCATCTCCCTTTGTTAACAGTCATATATCAGGGAGATCATGCCCCTTTGTTCTCTGTGTTCTAGGCTTGTCTCACTCAACATTATTTGTTCGAGTTATGACCATTTCCCTGCGAATAACAATATTTCACCATTCCTGATCGCTATGTAGTATTCCATTGTGTATAAGTACCATATTTTTTGGATCCATTTGTCTGTGGAGGGGCATCTGGGTTGTTTCCAAATTTTGGCTATTGTGAATTGTGCCGCGATAAACATGGAAGTACAAATGTCTTTTTGATATCTTGGGACTTGCTGTTTAGGATAGATGCCTAGGAGTGGTATGGCTGGGTCATAGGGTAGGTCTATATTGAGCTTTTTGAGAAACCCCCATACTGTTCTCCAAAGTGGTTGTACTAATTTGCACTCCCATCAACAATGGAGAAGGGTTCCTCTTTCCCTGCACCCCCTCCAGCATTTGTTGTTGCCTGAGTTCAGAGTATAGGCCATTCTAACTGGGGTGAGGTGGTATCTCAGGGTTTGTTTTTATTTGCATTTCCTTTACTAGCAGGGATGTTGAGCATTTCCTCATATGTTTCTTTGCCATTTTTATATCTTCTCTTGTGAAGTCTCTCTTTAGCTCTTTTGCCCATTTCCTAATAGGTTTATTGGGCTTGGAGGGGCTTAGTTTTTTGAGTTCTCTGTAGATGACAGATATCAGGCCTTTGTCGGTTGCTGTGCTGGTAAATATCCTTTCCCATATCGTTGGCTGTCTTTCTATTTTGGTGGCTATGACCTTAGCTGTGCAGAAACTTTTTAATTTGTAGTAGTCCCATTTGTTGAGTCTTTCCCCTATTTGTTGTGCCCCTGGGACTCTATTCAGGAAGTTCCTTCCTGTGCCTATAAGTTCTAGTGTCTTTCCTACTCTGTCCTTCAGTAGTTTCAAGGATTCAGGTCTGATATTGAGGTCCTTGATCCATTTTGAGTTGATCTTGGTGCATGGTGATAGGCTTGGGTCTACTTTGAGTTTTCTGCATATGGCTGTCAGCTGGGCTTATTCTGGAAATGCAATGGCGCTGGCTGAATGGGAGAGGCAGTGCCCTGTGCCAAGACATTGGGTCTTTGGAATGGGCGTTAGAAAGTCCTCCGCACCCGTTCATTAACACAACCCTCCACTCTCTAGCCTTTGGGTAGCTTGGCTCATGGCATCTCACCCAGAACCTCGACTTTCTCCCCTGAAAATGGGTAGCATGGTGAGAACAACGTTCTCACTTCAGGGCAGATTGACACAGTTCTGCGGAAAGTAGTTTGGGACTCCGAGATAGAACAAACTAGTTCCTTTCACGGCTTTATCGTGGGGAAGTTCTTTTCTACTCTTCCAGCCTTCCAGTTAACCTGACTTGGTAAGACTGTACTGTAATTAATCTCACCCTGTGTGTCCCTGAGAAGAAATGGCCAGACCATCTGTCTTGAACGCACTGACAGCTTACAGCTTACGCCCTGAAGGTTTTCTATGTCACTATGAGGAGCACTGTGTTGGGCAGTGTTCCCAGCTCTGTGGATAGTATGGGGTACCTGGAGGAATTCGTCTTGAAGGTTCTGGGAAGGAGACCTCCGGAGTCCCCGGGGTGGGGGTGGGGGGAATCTGCACGGTTTGATCGTGGCATTTGTTATTGTGAGAGCCTGGGGAAATGATTGGAGCCTCGAAAACTCAATACATCCCCGAGGGAGCCATTGTACCAGGTAACATCTTCCCCATTTCAAGCGTTTCCCTGCCAGCCTCCTTCATGGGAATTAAGAGTCCTACACATCAGCAAACATGTAGTAGAAGAATGATTAAAAACAATTAAAGCGAGGGTCTGTGATGTTCAGGGAAGTTGGTGGCACCGGGCCTGGCATTTGAGAACAGACTCTTTATAGATCATCTACTTCTTTTTTCTTTTAATGCGGGTTGCACACCGTCAGCGTTGCGATTTTGAACTGGATCATTCTGTGTTGTGGGTTGCTGTGTGTGGTTCGGCCGTGTAGACGCATCTTGGGCCACAAGTAGCACCCTACCACAGCCGTCCCTACCACCAAGCTCTGAAACCATGTCCAGAATTGTCATCGACTGTCTCCCGGGAGACCACTGTCACCCTCAATGGACAGTTCTTGCTTTATAGCTTACAAAACCAAGGAGTCGTTTTGAAACAGGCTCTCCAAATGCCTGGAAAACGTAGCCCCCCCCCCCCCATGCGAATCCCGGTACTGTCTGTGGTTCTTTCTATTCGCTCACGTCCCTTCTTTAATCCCAAACCGTGTTTCCTCCTGCCTGTCGGTCAGACCCTGCCTCCTGCCCCCGGCCCTGTGGCCGTAACGCCAGCACAGCGTCTCACGTTCATTCACACCGCTTCTGGCGATTTGCTGACCGCTAAGCCACACGTGAGTTTTAACTGCGTGCGAGCAGAGGTTTGCTCTTCTTCCCTTCGCTGGGTTACAAAAGCCGACAACGGCCTGATGGGGAATCCCATCGCCGACGGAGGAGAGGCGGCTCAAGGATCTTTCCCCGAGGACTGGCTTCGGGCTTCACTGTGCCTCCTTCAGCCAACTCGCACTGGAGCAGAAAAAGAGATCGGCGCACAAGGGGGCGTCCCACGGAAATGAAATCAATAAAAAGCCGCACGCCCCTCCGAAGCCACGGAGACCACACTAGCCGTGCTGGGGCTGTCGGGTGTCACTTCAGATCACTTTGATCAAGTTTCTGAGAACCCTTTCGGGAAGCTCTGTTACATATTAGGACTGAGTCTCAAGGAAAAAAAAATGGAAAAATTAGTATTTTCTTTCTCAGCCTACAATTTATTGATCGGAGAAAACTTTTTTTTTTCTTTGTCGTATGGCAACGGTCTGAAGCGTATAATAAAGAAGGGGTCGTTTCTTGGGAGAGAACCTCGATCACTGTAATTTTTCTCAGGAGTATCCGCAGTGCCTACGTGCCCGTCGGTCACAAGCGAAGGGGAAGGAGGAGGGAAGCAGATGTTGCTTGGCGAGGGCGGCTGGCTGGGGGGCGGGTGGGCTCGCCCCTCGCCTCTCTCCGCCTCTCCTGGAGAGTTCTTGACTCCGTCACAGCGTTTCCTGGTGGCACCTTGACGGCATCTCTTTCTGTCTCTGTGGTTTTCATCTACGACACGAGAACACTAATGACACCCGGAGGAAAAAAAAATATACATATATCCTGCTATGTAGCGATAAATGATATTTTCATAAAAAAAAGTTCACACATCTAAAATTCCTACCGAGTTTACGATACGCAGTAAGCACTCTGCCACATGTTGGTGATTTATTAATGATAATTTTTTTTTAAATGTGCCCAGAGACAAGGAGACACCGCAACAGGAAATTGGCCACGTTGTAAAGAATTTATACCGGACCCGTGCTTTATTAAACACCCGCGGCTCCGTGTGCTTCGGGTGTGATCGCGGAAGCCAAATCCCAGACGGGGCACCCCGGCACGGGCCAACGGGAACGACGCCGAGCGCGTTTCTCACCGTCGGAGGCCCCCCTCCACCGGGGCAGGCCGCGGCCTGGCGACCCCAGCCCTCCTGGAAGCCCCCGCCCCTTCGCGCCGTCCCGGGGCACGTCCCGGGGGCCTAGGGCATTCCCGAAGGGATCACGCGTGGCGTGGAGATGACCGCTGGGGACGCGTCCACCGAGAACCGTGAGGCTGGAAGGCCAAGGGCCCTGGGCCACGGGGAGGAGGGCGCCCCGTGCCCTGCGCTCGGTCCTTGCCGGGGGGGCCTGCACCCCAGCCGGGGCCTTGCTGGGGAGGCCCTGCCGCTGGCTTCGCCTGGAGCCACGCCCCCTGGGAATGACAGGCGGGTGACACTGTCCCCTCCCCTCCCCCCACGGTGCGGCAGCCCAGGTAGCCGGCGGGCACCGCTGAGGTTGACATGGAGTCTCAAGAACGCCTTTGCCAGGGTTGTGTAATGGCTGAGGCCCTGCTTCAGCCGCTGTGGTTACCAGCTTGTTGGGTTTTGTGTTGGCTTAAGGGTAAAATATATATATATATATATATGTATCTCCAGATCCTCGCCATGCCTTTGTGGTTTTCTATCTAGATCGTTGGCTTTTCACTAGGCTGCGGAGGCCCCTGCCTTCATGGGGACCCTACAGTGACTTGAATGCACAAGGAACACCCTAGCAGATGGCGAACGCCGGAAACGCAGGGCCTGTGATGTCCAACAAAGAAAACATGGTGGCTCGGGAGCCGGGGAGGAGACTCGCCTCACAAAAGAGGACTTTTTTTTTTTTTTTTCTGTAGCTGAGATTTGAATGCGAAGAGAGAGCCGGCGAGGCCCAGATCTGAGCACGGAACCTACCAGGCCGCACAAACAGCCAGTGTAAAGACAGACCCTAGAGCTAAAAGTAGCTGGGATGTTGGAGGAACAGAAAGGAGGCCTGCGGGGCCAGGGCACAGGGAGTGAGAAAGCTCACTTCCTGGGGGTGGAGGGGGGGGAGTTGGACTGGGGCCAAATGGTGTTCCCCCATCTCAGAGGGAAGGGAGTCTTGGGGTCTTCGCTCAGTGGCCCCGGGCAGTGGGAGAAGCGAGGGGGCTAGACCCTTCGGGCTCGGGTTCTTAGCATGGCGCTTTTGAAAGTCGGCTCCAGTGCATAGTCCTTTCTTTTTATAGGAGACTCCTTGATTATAACTGCGAACATCACACAGCTGATAGGATCAGAAACTTTGCTCTGTATGGAGGAGAGCGCAAAATAGAAACTGCGGCGGCGGAGTGCGTTTCCTTCAAGTGACCTTAGTAAAACATTCATGGGGTACTGACAATGACTTTGAATTTATACAATGGGGAACACAAGTTTAAATACTTTGATAGATTGCAAGCTGCTTCCAGGGAATCTCAGAAAAGATTGTGAAGCTTATTTAAATCTTGTACCAACCGGGGAGAATTGGTAGGAAATCACTATAACTATGTATATATATATTTTTTTCCCAAGATGGACAAAAATGAAGCAGAGATTAAATAACTAGATTGCGATTTCTGCCCATAGTCTTGCATTC
Organism: Perognathus longimembris pacificus; assembly: GCF_023159225.1. Taxonomy (NCBI): domain Eukaryota; kingdom Metazoa; phylum Chordata; class Mammalia; order Rodentia; family Heteromyidae; genus Perognathus; species Perognathus longimembris. The sequence continues at coordinate 22,971,481 of NC_063185.1, forward strand.
CAATGCATACATGTGAATATATATATATACTCACTTATAACTCCCATATCTGTTATATGTACTATATAGATATGTCAGTCTATTATATACAAGCATGCAGTTATATCCAATATTTTGGTATACCCATATGTAGTATATATCCATCTATCGAATGGATGCACGTCACAAACTTTAATTTACAAGTAAGTCCATGGGTAAAATCCAAACCGTGGTAAAGCAATGATCTTCCGATCTTTTTGAATTCTAAAGTTCTCCATTTTTTTTTGTATTTCGGTAATCACCAGTGACAAGTGAGGCAAGTCACTCTTTAAAGATCCCCGTGCTAAGGCAGTATGCTGAGCCCGTTGGGTTTTATTATTATTAATCTGCGCTTTTATTAGTTTGCTTCTAAACCTTCCGTGCTAGAGCGCACGGTGGCCGAGCTGCAGTCTACCCCACTGGACGGCTGCGCGCTTTCCATTAACTCCGTGATCCGAGGCCTCTCCCCGCCCCCTCCCCCCGCCCCGCCCCGGGCCGCCTTACCTGTTCTGTTCATCCTACAGAATGTCACCGGTCCCTGTGCCCCCGAGGGACGTGAGTGATGGCTTATGAGCCCCATGAATCCCGGCAGATGTGTAAATGGATGTTAATGGTCTCCACTCCCCTTCCGCCTAGCATGTGTACATTTTAATGGTGACCTTCGACGCTTAATGCCCAACTCAAACAAATGACTAATGGCGGGATGAGGAAGCCAAGTGGATCCAGAGGTCAGCCCTGTAGCTAATTGAAAGGGAGAGGATTGGGATACCTCAAGGACTTTCTCTTCTCCCCCAGTCGTGAAGCACCGCCCCATGCCGGGGGGCAGCTCCCTGCTGAAAAGCGGGGCCACCCTCTTCGGGAAGGATGTCCCATCAGTCGTACCAGAGTGCTCCTCCACAAGATGACTGTCCCCAGCTTTCACTCAACCCGAGGGCAGCTCCCGAGGCGCCAGGGAGCAGCCGCCCAGGGACCCCACCCCCACCCGCCATGGGGAGAGTCTCACCTCACTCCTCCCCTTCCTGGGAAATGTCTGTCCTGCCTGGGGCTCTCATGGGCTGTCCGGGAACAGGTCCTCATTCTGCTTGTTCTTTCTTCCTCCTTGGCGACATAGGATTTTGATCGTTGCCTGCAGGTCCCCTAATAACCATGATGTCATTCGGTAAGAGTCCAGAAGGGTGGGTCACCGGACCCTCGGTGCCATATTCCCAGGGGAACAGAGCCAGAGGGAGGTGTTTAGAAAAATACCCATCACGAGCCCTTCCTCCCGGGACACGCACCGCGTAGCCCCCCAGCTAGCTCAGCACCAACACCCCGCATCTCAGGTCCTTCCAGTGCCTTGGCTTCTTTCTCAAAAAAATGTAGACCCCCCAAATTCTGCCTCCTGTATAGACATGTGTACAGGCTGATGCAGGACATAAAGGGACTCATCTAGAAGTACGGGAAGCAAAACTATCACGTCTACGCCTGCAGCTCTTAACAGAGTGGTGAATTTCCTAACTGCCTTGGAAAAGACCCATTTTAAAAGACCGTCGAGCTGTTTGATTTGGTAGGCAGGCGCTCCACCACTGAACCGTGCCTCCAGCCCTCCGTCCGCCTGGCTTGGGCTCCAACCTCGTAAAAGCCCCTTTATAGCTTCCGGTCAGCGCCAGCGAGCTTTCCCATGCGACACTGGTCAGCGTAGAATCCGGTGACGTGGGCCTTCAGAGAAGATTCCCTTTGTGACATCCACCTCTTATCTCGCCTAGGACTTCAAATGTCTCATCTGTAAGCCAAACGCTTAGACAAAATTTTATTTTGAACCTCACATCTTCCAAGTCCTGGGGTTCCCGGAAATCAAAAAGCGTTCACAAGAGCAGAGGAGATTTCTCAAGGTTACTCTGCTACGCCCATTCCCCCTCCCATGACTTAGTGGCCCTGTGGCCTAATGTCTACGTAGAATCCCTTTCCATTATATGTCTTCCGAGGGTGGATCTCTTTTTGGGTCTTTTGACAGTCTCCAATATCAGTTCATTTGTACTAGAGCCACTTACTCATCAGGGACAGAGGCAAGCACATTTTTTTTCCCACCTGCCTTTCCATGCATCTGAAGTCTGCCTGTGTATCTCAAGTTTTGCAGGATGTCACCCCGGGCTATCTTAATGGCATGTTTGACCGGGGAGCACGAATCATTCTGATCTAGGTCGAGAAGATGACTTCGGTTAATTTAGCAGAAGCAGAAACATTTCCCAAAGTTGTGCTTTCTATAAACACCATCCTTTAAAAAGAAAAAAAAAAGGCAAGACTAGGCTTTCTGTGAGAATTAGGGGCTTTCAGAATGAGTAGGAACCGTCATCTTTAGGGGATTCAAAAAGCAATTTATATGCAGCCTTCCCGGCACTAAGTAGCTTTGGTGAAAACAGTACTGCTTTTATTCGCTTTCTTTAAATATGCAGGTTATTAATACATTTTCAAATTAATAGTTTGGGGAGATTTTCATTCCCTTCTAGCTATGAGTCAATAGTACATCTCCACCTTGCACGTGTCATTTACAGAGCCACTGAAACAGGACCTGAAAATGAACATTGTGACCCCCACAAGGACACATTATATGGGTCGAAAAGTTATGGTCTTTGAAAGAAAAGGCCTTCCTTTAGAAGGAAAGCTTTTTTTTTTTTTTTTTTTTGCCAGTCCTGGGCCTTGGACTCAGGGCCTGAGCACTGTCCCTGGCTTCTTCTTGCTCAAGGCTAGCACTCTGCCACGTGAGCCACAGCGCCACTTCTGGCCGTTTTCTGTATATGTGGTGCTGGGGAATCGAACCTAGGGCCTCGTGTATCCGAGGCAGGCACTCTTGCTACTAGGCTATATCCCCAGCCCCAGAAGGAAAGCTTTAAAAAAGAATTAAAAAAAAGAGAGGAAGAAAGCCACTGATGAATAATGACCTTAACGAGCCTCTGGTCTCAGAGCTGTTCGTGTCCACTTGCATTCGTACCATGCAGTGCTGGATGGTGTAAACACATTAAAATGTCGAGTTTAATGCTCTCTCTTTGTTGTTGTTTTTTTGAGTGTGGTAAAGCTAGAAATCACCCCCATATTCCTCCATCAAGTTCCACTTTGGGCAAGTCACTTGGTCGTCAAAACGTCAGTGGTCTCGTGAGCCCGTGGCCGAGGCCCCACGGCTCCCAAGCACTGATGGGGGTCCTGGCCTGGAGCTGCCGTTGCTCAGGGGCCTGGTGCTGAGCCCACGTACGATCTGGGGCCCCTTGCGTGGACTCCTCCTGTCTCCCCAGACCCCCCGGCTTTACAGGAGGACAGACGGGAGGCTGTGTGAAGGAGTCGCGTTGCAGGATGGATGGAACGACCTAAGCCCAAAGGGCGTGGTGCATGGCCAACTGAACCAACGGGAAGGTGGCTCTTAGCGGGTTGCCAGGGTGTTCCTGGCGTCAGGCTCTGTCTGGCCCGTTTGCAATGGAGGCCTGCTTCTCCACACTCGCTCCGCCCCCGCCCCCCTTCCCGCGTCCTGCCTCGGGGCGCCTTCGGTGTGACTGTGCCTGGATTGACTTGTTAGGTGGGAGGCAGCTTGCTGTGGGACCCCCCCTTCACGCCCGGGATTCCACGCGCATCCCGCGGGTGGGTGTGTGCCCGGGCGGTGGGGTCGGCCAGGCGGTCCACCGAGCCCATTCTGAGGACTGATGGTTCCCTGTGCCCTTCCTCCCGCAGGGGCGCTGTCCGCTGGAAAGGGCACCCCAGTGGCTTGCTCAGACTTGTGGGCACACGTGGCTCCTGCCCGCGGGCGGGGGGGGGGGGGGACCAGCTGTTCTCGATGCATCTCCCCTGCGCCTGGCGTTATTCTCCGCCACAGCGCTGTTCCGCTGGCGCTCGGACTGGTGGCTCTGCCAGCTGTAGGTTTGTCTGCCGACCGGTGCCAGGCTCTTCTCCAGCGCAGAGACGATGCCCCATTCATCTGCGCACTGGCGGAGCCCTAGGCCTGGCCGGCGCAAGGTGGCTGCTGAAGCCATCAACTGTGCTCGAAGAGACGATGGCGAGCCCGCCTGCCGCCCTCTGTCCCCGTCCCCTGCCCCCGGTGACGGTCGTGATCTCCTGGGGAGACGCAGTTGCCGGGCACCTCTGCTAGCGAGCCCTGGCCTGCTCGTCGGGGACCAGTGTGGGCCGTGTGGCAGCCGGGAGGGCCTCCTTTCACGCTGGCCCCCGTGGGCATCCTTTCCCGTGGCATCCACTTCCCCCCTTCCGTGTGACCCTGAGGGCTTTCCGTAAGAGCCGTAGCTCTGCGGCGCGGATCCCAGTGCCCCCAGCACCCACTAACGTGGCCGGAACCGAGGAGACGCCTGGGAAACGCGTGTGTACGGTGTGAGAGAGAGCGTGCAAGCCCTGTGGGCCTGTGTGTACGTCCGTCGCCGGTGGTCCCTGGATCCCTGTGGGCTGTCTTCTGGGGAGGTGGCCTCCCGGCTTCCCCTCGCTCCTTGGGTTTGCTTACAACTCCCCCTGATGGGCTGGAGGCCAGGCCAGGCTCTGACCTTGTAACAAACACTTTCCCCCCCACCCCTTAATTTCTTGTGTGAAACAAAGGGTGCACTTGATCAAGCCTTAATTGCCAGCTTTCCTTGCGGGCACAGAAGCCCGAATCGGGGTGCAGAAAGCCGAGGGAATGGCGTTTATTGAAGCGCCTCCTGACTTTTCAGCGAGGCGATGGACTCGCTGCCTGTTGGGATCGACAGTTGACATCAGGGGCCGGGGCCCCCCATCCTCCTGAGGGGACCCGGGGGCTCCCGCTTGGGGCTGGGCTGGGATGTCAGGCCTGTTGTCTCTCTGGCCCAGCTGTGTAAAGAGGGGGGGGGTCACAGGCCAACCAGCTCTCTCCTTTGGGGACCTCAGTTCCTCGACATCTGGGTTAGGAGACCCCAGAGCCAGCGCCAATCAATAGCCTGCCAGACTTCCCGGCCCACGGAGAAATAAAAGGAAGCCGAGGAAGTCGACATCATAACAGAGCCTCCACTTGGTTGCTGTTGTTGTTGATGATGTTTTTGCTTCTTTCTAAATGGCATGTAACTTATAGTCACCAGGCAGTCTTTTCCCCACGGCCGAATATTATATTCTATATTCTACACGTGGATCAAGCAGTCACCTGACCTCCCAGAGGGTTCTGTCTCCTGACTCAGCCCACCAGATGCATCGATTTCGGACAGGCTGCTTTCAATATCATGCTCTAGGGGTAGTATAGTATCTGTGTGCGAATCTTGAGAGAGGGAGAAGGAAATAAAAGGGAGAGAGACAGACAGACAGACACAGAGCGACACTGAGTTCGGGGTGGGAAGTGGCTGGGTAGTTTTTCCTTTTGAATTCGGGTTCCCCCCTCCCATCTCCTGGGAAACATGAGAGCAGTCTCAAGGGGGGCCGGGCGTGGTCAGCTCACAGACTGCCCCGCGCCCCAACACCAGCGAGGCCAAGCCAGGGGCGGAGACGGTTCCCTCCCGGCCTGCATCGCAGACGCCAGCCCCTGGGGCTGCCGATCGCACCCCAAGATGCTCATCACAGGGCGGACATGACGTCTTCCAGCAACGCCATGTTTCCCTCCTCAGCCGGGGAGAAATATTATTTCAATAGGAACATTAAGAGGCAGATATTTATGGAAAGGCATATAAAATTCACATGAATTTTTAAAGCCAAACAGCGTCCTTTCAAGCTCTTGGAGGCTGGCTTGGGGCGACGCCCCCAGGTTCCTGGGGACCTGTGGGGTGTGCTGGCTTCTCTGTGCCGAGGGTGGCCTCGGGAGGGAGATTCTGGAAACCCTCCCACGACGCGGAGCCTGTCACGGGGAGCCTCCTGAAAGCATCGGCGGGAACCGCCACTGCTGACAGCTTGGAGAGAAGGAGGAGAGAGGGAACCGAAAGAGCCAGGCTCAGAGAGAGGCTCGTGACCCGTCAGGAAGGCTGGCCAGGGGTCAGGGGAGAGGGAAGGAGGGAGGCAGCCACCCTGGCCCGGAGAGCGAGGGACGGAGGGAGGACGGAGGTCAGGCAGCAGCAGGCAGAGGCAGGTGTGCGGAGGATAGAGCAGAATCCGGACCTTTCCGGGGCTCCGCGTGTTGTGTGCGCGAGCTGGCTTCCATTGCAGTTCACAGCCCGGGCACTTGCTCCTCTACCTGCCTCCTCTGATCCTCTCCCATCGCGAAGGGAAAGGAGCAGAGGGAAAGGTTCCACCGTGGCAGGCAGATTTCCTTCCAGAAGTTCCGACGGCTATGGAGTTCAGGAAGGTAGCGGAGGTGGGTTGCAGCCCTTTGCAGTAGCATGGCTATTGAAAGCATGGCTGGAGGCCCATGCTTGTAGTCCTGCCTGAGACCTGAGGGTGGAGGTTCGGAACCCTCCCAACCACACGCGTCTGAGACGCTTCTCCGCAGTTAACCGGCAAATGGCTGGGACCGGAGTGGCGGAGAGCCAGCTTTGAGTCCAGAGGCCAAGCCGGGGCGCGTGAGGCCCAGACCTCCATCCTCAGTACCAGCACTCAGAGAGAAGAAAGAGACCGTGCACGGCTGTGGAATCTTGTTTGGAGAAGGTCGCACTTTAGAGCGAGCTCCACACCAGAGCCAGGCCCTTTTCCCTGCTGTACTTGACGCTCACAACTCCAGCTCCTTAGCCCTGTTCATCCTCACAGATCTCTCTCCCTGGAACTTCAACATACAGATTACATTCCCTTAATGATCGAGGGCAGGTCTCCCGTTATCCCCATCTTCAAAGATAAAAATCAATGCTCTGAAATTAAATAATTTTCTTAAGGCCATGAAACTAATAAAACAATACTGAATTTGACCTAATGGTGTGTGTGTGTGTGTGTGTGTGTGTGTGTGTGTGTGTGTAGATAGATAAATATAGATAAATATGTATTTCAGAGCTTTGCAAGCTTCTAAAGTGGATTTATCCACTACCCACCACAGAGATTAAGAAGCCGTGGGTCCTCGACTGAGATGTGGTTTGTAGAATATTTATCCACAAAGCAGTTATCAAACATAATAGTGCTATTTAACAAAATACAGTGACAACTCGGCTATTTTAAATAACATGTTTCGAAATAAACAATAATAGCCAAGCTGGGACTCTTGAAAGTCAAGAGAAGAAATGGCTATTGATTTGGAAAAAAATAATTGGTTTAACAGCAGAAACTTGTTTAATGTGAAGCTGAAAAGAAGATACTGTCAGTAGATCTGGCCAAGGATTCATTAATTGCCAGATATTGGACAGGCTTTTCACTAACAGTTATTTCTCAGTGACATCACTTTATATAATGAATTTTGATTTGGGGGGCTATGTGTGTATGGGATCCAATAAAATGTTGAAAGGATTAAGGATGAAATTAGCAGAGAGAAATAGTGTTGTTGTTTTTTCCCTGTCTGGTTTGGCTGTCCTCAGCCTTTGTGATTAGCAGTCGATTTTTTAAATACCCACGTACTGCATTCCGATCTTGGTTGTGTTTTTCCTGAGGAACTAGGCCACTCAGCCAGTGAAAAGTTCACAGAACTCCTGCCCAAGTAGAATGAGATGCGGATCCTTCCTGGCCTGTTGCTTTCTCCTCGTTTCTTTTATTTGGAGTTTAGACACCTACCATTATTTAGCTTTCTCTGTCCTTCTTCCCCCCCCCCCCCCCCCCCCCGCAACCCCCCGCCCCGCCCCCTGCGGTTTTATTGGACAAACACTGATCTCCTTGAGTAGAACTTTCCACTCATTTCTGGTTCCAGAAATCGGTATCCTTGCATGGCTTCCCCCCCACCCCCCTTTCTGATTCCAGGATTTTGGTACCAGAAAATTGTAAAGTAAAATGGTCTAATGAGAATAACTAGGGAAGGAAGGGGTCTCTAACGACCTTCCTCCTGAGCTTGAAGTCATGGCGGAAGCCGGTGTCGTGCCCTCACGCCTAGGAACAATCCCACTGTTAACGAGGGCACACGTGGGCAGGAAGCGTGTTCATTAGTACAGTGTACAGCCGAGTGCACGTAGACGTGTGCACTGGATTGCACGCACAGTACCTATTCTTATCACCAGCGCCGTGCCGAGGGAATTTAGCTAAAACCGTTTAGAGACGCCCATAATAGTTGCCTGTAATTGTTTCCAAATTGGTTTGCCAGGGTTTAGTGCTCCGTTTTTATTGTTGTTGTTATTTATTAATCCGATTCTATGATGGTCAAAACAGATCCTAGTGTTGCCGCAAAGACAGGAAAACGATACGATTTTTATTTCAAGGCATCTCACTGCTTCACTCTTAAATGAATTGAAGCACCCCCCCCACCCGCCCTCCCCAAACACTTTTATTTTATTAGCAGAATCCTTTAGAATAGCAGACCCACGGAGAACAAGTGTTTACCAAGAAACAGAAACATTGGTTCTCAGTTTCCAAGTCTTTTCTTCTCCTTTCTTTCCCACCTCCTCCTTCTCTTGAAAACCCGTGCGCTTTGGTTTCTTTAGAGAACAGAAACAAATAATACATATTTTGACAGCTCTTACAAACAGAATTAGTGATTTTTGGCTTTTTATCTCAGCTTGCTGATAGCAGTGTAAAGTTCAAGGTAAAGAAGGAGGTCTTGATTCTAATGGCATGTTAGAATGTAAAGATTCTCTAAAAAGTTTTAATAGTACGGATAACAAACAACTTACAACCTTATATCGCTTCTCCTTCACCTAATATATTAGACAAATATAGGTAACTTCTACAACCTATAGGTAAGGATGGGGAAAAAAGTACCTATCCTCTAAAAAGTATTTGCTAGTTGAATTTTGCATTTTGAAATCTTGCAAGCAGCCAAGTGTTTGCTTAAAGCCCATCTTTTGTGTACTTGTATAAATATCCCCCACCTCTGCTTCCCAGTCCAACTGGGCTACTGCTTTTCTCTTTGACATGTGATTCTGTTTCTATAAAACCTTCATGTCGCCCTGAACCTTCATGGTTACACGAACCAACACAGATTGCTATCAATTCTTCATCTTCTCTTCCGGGTCCTCAAGATAGCAAATTCCACTACTGTCCCATCCTGAGCCTCAAACGATAGAAATAATGAAATGATGCAAAGAACGAGAAGTTGGTGTGTTGGTATACATTGTGACGAAGTCCCTGGGTGACCACACAAGGAAATAAACGAATCAACCACTCCCTGCCGCATCCGGTTACTCCTCCTTCGTCATCTGTGGTTGTCTTGGCTTCTCGCCAGAGGGGCCTTTGGGGAATGGGGCTCCTTGCCTGTCACCTCTGGGCGATCTTCCTTTTTCTCTCTGTGGCAGCATTAGACTCACGTGTAAAGACACCGCGACAGCACGAGAGTGCAGAAGCTCTGCTAACGCGGCCGTCACGCCGCAGCGGTATTCCTGGCTCGCCTCCTCCTCGAGGTGGGCTGAAGTCCTCTGCTTCCTACTGCGTCCTTTCTCCGAGGGTGTTAGATAGTGTGGCTGTATTTCTGGCCGTATTAGGATCTTTGAGCTTCTATAAAGAGCTGAATAGTTTACAGAATAGGTGCTCATTGCTTACAGTTCTGCAGCTGCAGTTCAGAATGCTCGTAGAGTGGGGTCCTGGCTTCCGGGTGGTCTCTTTCTGAATGTACCTTCACCTAAATCCACTTATCCGATCATGAGGTTGCTGCCTTCAGTACCTCATCTGACCCTGATTGCCTCCTCAAAGCTACTGACCAAACGTCAGCCCTCGGGCCTTGGCGTTTCCGTGTCTGTCACTCTGATCTCTTCTGTCTTTGTCGGAACTAACCGTGGCTCATTTCATCTTACTTAGTAGTATGCTGTTTTCCTAAAACAAAGCTCACTTTTTTAAAAAAAAAATTTTAAATTAAGATATACTTAAAAACCGAGTCTCCTGTCAGCATTGGTAGTGGACATCTGGAGTCGTTGGCTGTAAATAAGAAGTGAATTTATGAAAAAAAAATGGTGCACATACACAAGAGTTGTGCATGAATCTTGGACTGCATTGTGACACCCTTCGAGGGAAACTGAGAGAGAAATGAGCCCGGTGCTGGCTCCAAATCCAGGCCTCTCCTCAGGTATGTCCAGCGTTCCATTCCTGACAGATACAAACCAGCCCAGGCCTCGAGATTCATATAGAAATGCACGCACAATCCTGATAGCCGCTAGACTATATCAAGAGCCAGGAAATGAGGAGAAATTGCGAGAACGGGGAATTGCAGCCCCCATCCTCGGTCCGCCACTCTCCCTTGCTTAGCTCAGATTTGTGGTTGAGCGTAATACTTACTTGTTGCTGAATGTAAACTGTACTGGCTACCGGCTTGTTAACTTTAATAGGTGGAGCTGAGATCATTGAGACTATTAATAGGAACTAGTCATGTGCTTTCAAAGAAACTGGTAAGAATTAGGATCTTTCATTAAAGACCAATCACCCATTCTCACATTTCAAAATCTGATGTTATTGCTTTCTTGATGGGGTTCCAAACTGACCAGAAAATTCATCTAATCCATTTTCTGAGGGTAAGATTCAAGAAAAGAGAAATTCATCTCCATTAATGGCTGGAAACATTTACATGATCCATGCCGGCATAGCTGGCTCAAGAGAAAGATTAGGGAGCGATGGAGGCAATGTTGCTTGAAAGTTAGCGGGGGAGCAGCAGGGCCTCATTACTGTTGGTTCAAATCTCTAATGTTTGCTTTCAAAGAAGACAATCAAACAAGTGTTTGATTCTTTTTTAGAGGGAGAATCAAACAAATGTTTACCTAAAGAAGAATCAAAAGAAGTATCTGGCTGTCTAAAATGGCCTGTCGTTTGTTTTTTTTGGTGTTTTTTTTTTAAAGCAAGATACAGCCCTGAAAATGTAATGAAAATCATTTCAAGAATGAGTTTGAAATGGACTCCGAATACGTTTGGTGGGAAAGTGCAGGGCCAGCGACAGAAACAGGAGGCGATGTATGACTTTGGAGAAATGGCCGGTGGTTGATTGATGTAGGCCGAGACTCCGCCTCTGGTGGCAGAAAGCGGGGAGATGGGACGAGGGGAGCCTCTTAAGATCCTAACCCTCAGCGGGCCGCTGAGAAGCTCTGGTCCTCGGCAGGCATTGAGCTCAGCCTACCCTCGTGTTTTGTTTCGCGTCTGTAAACATGGATGTAATGCTGGCAGTGATTCCGTGGTACTCCACGGTGCCAGCAAGGTCAGATGGGATCGGCTCTCTGGCTGTGTTTGAAGACTGTAAGTGGTTACTTCAGATGGTCACACGAGGCCTGGCTCTGTACTTCTTTTTTGTTCTTCTCCGGAGGGAGGAAACACGGTGGTGTTCTGCTAGCAACTTTCCCCAGGTGTCTCCTACCTACGTCTGCCATTGTGTCATGGCCTAGCCCAGCATGGAGTCAGCAGAGAGTAGTGTGCAGGTCCAGTCGAAGCTGTCTGTGTGGTCAAACCTCAAGAGAGGCATTGGGACATATACACACACACACACACACACACACATATATATATATGTATACACACACACACGCGTAGTCTGCTCGATACATTGTCATCCTTTCCTCTGCTGAACTAAAGGGGAAAAGTAGTCATGGGAATTAAAATGGGTGGGTTTCTCCCGTATCATAGCCACTTTGAGACAGAAATGTTCAGAAACAGATTATGGAAATCTGTTCATAATCAACATTCTTTCAAAATCATTTGACACATGAACTCACCGTTTGAGTGTAAGAAAAAAAATCAAAGATCAAAGGGAGTTTGGTGCAAAGCTCCCCGCCTTAATTGAATTAGTAAAACACAGCATAGACTCTTCTAGTTTCCTGTAAAGATCCTGGTGAAATAAATTCCGGGCGACTTTCTGACATATATATGTGTATATATATGTATATACACATATATATGAAATGCTTTTTCCTGAGCAAAGTCAATCATCAGCTCATTGTTTATTTTTTGGTTATGCGATTTAATTACAATGCCCTATGCAGCTCATGAAGGCTTAATTTACGACGTCTATTATCCACAAAAGATTTAGTGCAGTGGACAACAGGAACAAATGCAGAAGAAATAAATGCAAATATATCAGGAGTAGGCAGATATAAAGGTAAGGTCTGCCCCCAGAGAGGGCTCCACGCAGATGCCCCTCACGCACCAGGGGGGGTTAGGGTTGGGGAGAGGGGGGACATCTGCATGGAGCACCCTCCCTCCCCCGGGGGTGTACCTTACCATAAGTAAGACTGAAGGCTTCCTCCAGAGTGTGGCCGTGGTTTCAGGGATGCTGTGACTTGTTTCCCTGACTTGGGTCACCTGTGAGTGTGTTCTCTGGAGAGCGAGAGAGAGGCCGGGCTCTTTCAGATCCGTCCCGCACATGGCTTTCCGTTGTCTCTTCTGCAGAGAGCAGGGCGTCTCCTCCTTTCTGGGCGTCGGGTCGCGTCGTGTTTTGGTTTTAACCGGGTCCGTCGCCCCCCTGGCGTTACTCAGGTACGAAGCAGCCCCGTTGCAAAGCCCGGCTGGGTGGGTATGGCGCGCTGTAACTTGGAGTCTTCCTCGTAGTCTGCAGTCCACACCTCATCGCTGCCTTCTGCGGAGAGGTTCTTGGTGTTCCCAGCAGCAGCTACTGGCTATTTTATGTGAACAAAAATCTCCTGTTCTTTTCCTGAGACCCCCCCAAGGCTGGGAGCAGGTGTCGATCCGAAGGGCCTTTAGAAGTCTTCTCATCGGAACGACGGCCTTCGGGTGGGATCTTACGCGTGGCAGGCGATGATGATGCGTGCCGGGCGACGGAATTGTTACGAGGCTGTTGTTTCAATCCCCGTGACTTGCCAGCTTCCCGCGTTTGGGCTTCTTTAGGAATCAGGGGGTGGAAGAGCGGAAGGACACCAGGCCTTCCTTTCTCCCCCTGCCCTTTCCACGAAGACCGTGGAACAACGCCCCTTCCACGTTGCCGTAGGAATCTCTCTTCTCTCTCCTCTTTGCCCACCCCCGTCCCCTTCTGTGTAATGAATGCGGTGTGTGACTTTCTCTGCCCATTCAGACTTCAGACGCCGCACCCAGCAGATTTCAGCCATGTTGAAATGCGATGATGGGGAGGGCGGGGAGTGGGGAGGGGGGAGGGTTGTGGGGGGAGGGGGAGGGGAGGGGGAGGGAGGGGAGCGGGGGCGGGGAGGGGGGAGACGCGGGGGGGCCGTTCTCCTCGTGCCCACGCGGCCCTGTTTTTATTGTGTATTTGTCAATGGGAATTAATTGCTAATTATCCAAACGTTTCTATGATAATATGTCAAGCTCTCTGTAGCAGATGTGGCCTCAACTATCTTTGGAAGTAGATAGTATTATCTTCCTTTCGCGTGCTTTCGCCCGGCCTTTTATTTTGGAAATGAAAACGGGCCACCTTGCTTGCATCACTCTCGTTAAGTCTTCATACTGACCAGGATAATGAGGCACGGACCATGCCAGCGAACACACAACTCTGGCCACATTCACAGGTTGGGAAATGAAATTAAGCAGGTTGTGGATCCGCTGTTTAGCGATCGGCTAGCACCGGTGGGTCGTTTAAAGAAGGTTCACCTATCACTTGCACTCACTGGCGATGGCAGTCTTATTTCGGGGATGCACGCTGAATTATTCTTATTTGTGGCGTTAGATGTGTGTCCTCCAAATCCTGAGCATCGTTTTTTCATTTCTCCTTTATGAATGCTAATAATCCACCGGGTAGAGCCTGGGCTATTTTTAGATCATCAGCATTTTCTTGTCTATGTATACTACGAGCAAACTCGAGCAACTTTCGCTCTGATTAAAGCAGATAACCTTCCTTTTCTTTATTATCAGAAGGATACGGTGGGCCTGAACCACGGGAAGGACGAAGGGAGATCTGATGGGCACAGTGTCAACGCTTAATTGTGTCAATAATTATTTGTGTATTAGTGCCGAGCTCTTAATGAGGAGTAGTCACTTGCGGATAATCATTGTCAGTGACGAGTAGTTAACATGTCTTCATGAAGCGGCGGCAGGCTGGGGGTGGGGGGGGAGAGAAATGAAGAAGCAGCGTCCACATAGCCGACGTGGCTCGCACATCAGAGCGTCGGAAGCCCAAGGGTCGAGATGCCACTCGGCGCTGGGAATCCCAGTGTGTGGCAAAGGAGGGAGAGCGGCGTGCCCGGGGCCTGGAATTCTAGCTGCGTTCGCGATCGTTGCGCGAAGAGAGAACTCTGCTCCCTGCGTCCGGAGCCTCTTCAGGCTGGTCTTCCTTTGGGTCTGCTTCCTGGGGGTGGAGATTCACAGAGCTGCGTGGCAGCGTACTACGGAGTCAGGAAACAGTTGTTCCCCCATCATCCCCATTTCTTTGGGTGCCTTCGCACTGAAGTCTTTCCTGTATGAATATTCACTGATGAAGGGGAAGGGAAGGGATGGGGCAGGGGGGAGGGGGGGGAGGGAAGGGGCAGCCCCCACGGGCTGCTAAGCAGCAGATTTTGAGTAGGCCTTAACCACTGACTTGAAGTCTGGAGACTCGCTGACATTTTGAAAATAGTTTTTAGAACCAAAATGTCAGAGGATGGGAGCTTTCTACATTCAAGAGTCACTTGGGCCCAGCTGACGTTCACCAAGCCTATTCTTACCAAGTGGTGTCGCGATGTATGGCCACCATGCTTTTAAAGGAACGAATTGCATGCATGTATCTGTGCGCACGCGCGCACACACACACACACACACACACACACGCAACACTTCGCAGTTTGCAAGGGCTTCACTTTGCCTACCTTAGAGTCCTGATTGAGTGACATCTCCCTGGGCCAATGAAACGCCAGCACAGGGGCACCCGCTGGAGAGAGCTCCGTGCAGATGAGACATTGTGACGTAGGCAAACGTCGGGCCCATGGCGCGGCCTCCTTCCCTGCCCCTCACCAAGGCAGCTGCGCTGTATTCACATTGAAATGAGGGGAGGATTTTTTTTTGTGTTGTGCTGTGTTTTTTTTTTTTAAACCCAAGCAGCTGTATTATTCAGACTTAAAATAAGAGCTTAGTTTCCCCAAATGGTGGTGACGCAAACATCTCGTTACGTATTTTTAATTCCGAAAAAAAGAAGGACCTTTGAAAGGCGGCGGCGGCGCCGACGTCGGCGGGCGTGGGTGGCGACGGGGCTCGTGGAGGGCGGGAGGGATCTGTGTCTCCACTCCACGCTTCCCGCGACTGCACACCTCTGACTCCCGTGGATCCCCAAGCATTCGGAAGGTTATTCGCTCTCCTGGCTGCTTACCGTGAGCTGCGCTAGGCACCGCGAAGCACCGGTGGCTCACGCTCGCGATCCTAGCTACTCTGGAGGTAGAGACGAAGAGGACCTCACTTGGAGGCCAGCTCAGGCAAGAAGTGTGCAAGAGAGACCCTGCCTCCACCGGTAGTTGAGACGGTGGCTTGAACCTGCCGCCCCAGCCAGGTGGGAGGCTGGGATTTGGGAGATCTCAATGCCAGGCAAGCTCAGGCGAAATAATTCCCGAGACCCTCATCTCAACAGCAATAGCTCAGCGTGGTCGCGTGCACCTGCTGTCCAGTCTAGGGTGGAAGCACAAATTGGATGATCAAAGTCCAAGATATCCCAAAGAAAATTGAGAGCTTACCTACCGAATGAAATGAAATGAATGAAATGAAAAAGAATAACAAACTAAAAAAGAAAGAAAAGAGCAAAGAGCCAGAGACACTTCAGAGCGCCTTCCCGCCTCCAACCCCAATCACACCCCCGAGAGGAATCACACCGCCACGTTCACTGGCCAGCAGGCTTTATGTAGCAGGTGCTTCACAAACACAATCTCCACCCTGCCCTGAGGGGGGGGGCGGTGGTGGTGGTGGTGGTGGTGGTGGTGGTGGTGAAAGAAAGCATAGAACCTTTCCACAAGGAGATAAGTCCATAGGATCCTACTGCGTTCCATTTTGTTCTTCCTCCTTCTTCTGTGAACTTGAGCACTCCAGACGCGTGCGTTGCTCTCGCCGCGAGCACTTGAGGAGATTCTCGGGAACAAGACGGTGCGCGGGGCATGTCCCCGCGCCCGCACCTGCCCACGTGAGGTCAAATGTACGCCTGCTTTTGGACAGACACTTCTCTCTTCCCAGCTGCCACGTGCGGCACAATGCCCGTGGGATGGGAAGACCCTGTGACTGACTGGTCGTGATTGTGCACCCCCCCCCGCCCCAGCTGAAAACAATAGCTGTTTGAATTTGATTTGTCCATCTTCTGGGAAGACAGTCAAAGTGCCTCTGCAGAGGAGCAGACTGGACAATGGGCGGGCACCACTTGTACCCTGCACAGCGCCATCACCTATCATTAGGGCGATGCCATTGTCCGCATTCTTGCTCTCCTTGTTATTATTATTATTATCCGGTGACCTGCGACCTGGGGTGGGGTGCCTCGGGACAGATGGGAGCATTATTCGCCACGCCTGGTGCTTGATGACCGCTTCCTGCCATTCTGAGTTGAAGTCCGAGGGGCTGCGCTGTGAACAAAGGTGGGGGAAGTGGGGTGAAGATACTCCTTTCTGCCTGGACTCGGGAGTTCTGCGGCTTTTGCGTAGGGCAGGCCCCGTGGCTACGGTCAGGGGACACTCTCAGCTTGTTTCTGACCCCTGACTTTACCAAGTTCTCGGGGTATGCAAATGCAAGCCTCGGCTTTTCCCTATGAAGTGCTTGTAACGGCGTGCGGCCACCACGGCGGCTGAAACCTCCGCTTGCCAACGCGGCTGATGGCAATGAGACGTCCGCAGAGTCCAGCTCGTCCGCCTGGAGGCCGAGAGTGGAGACTGCGCAGCGGATCCTGTATTCTCCCACACCCACCAGGACCCCCGGGGGGACCGGGATTGTTCAATCTGATGGAAAGCACCCTTGTGTTTGCATTTACGGTACTTCAGAACGTTAGGAAAGAGAAGAAGCTAGCTGGCGGCTGGAGGCTCAAGCCTGTAATCCTAGCCACTCAGGAGGTTCGAAGTCAGTCCAGAGTTGGAAACGTCAATGAGACTCTTATCCACAATTAACCACCAAAAAAAAAAAAAAAAAAAAGCCAGCAGTGGAGCTGTAGCTCAAGTGGTAGAGTGCTAGCCTTTAGGGAGAAAGAGGGACTGGCCCTGAGTTCAAGCCCCAGGACTGGTACACACACACACAGGCACACACGGGAGCACACACACACACACACACACACACACACAACTATTGAAACTCCAAAGAAATTATTATTATTTTTTTTTTGCCAGTCCTGGGCCTTGGACTCAGGGCCTGAGCACTGTCCCTGCTTCTTCCCGCTCAAGGCTAGCACTCTGCCACCTGAGCCACAGCGCCGCTTCTGGCCGTTTTCTGTCTATGTGGTGCTGGGGAATTGAACCCAGGGCCTCATGTATAGGAGGCAAGCACTCTTGCCACTAGGCCATATCCCCAGCCACAGAAATTAAATCTTATGCCGGGGTAGAGAGTTTTCCGCGTGAGGGGGGAGACGGGCAGAACAATGAAACCTGAACCAATCCTGATTTGGTACAAAATATAAGCGATTCCTTTTAGGATGCGCGGTGGTACGTGTGGATCTCGAGAGAAGATGGAAGGCTCCATGGTCCTGGATAAATTCTCTCGAGTTTGAGCTTTGAGCGGTGTGCATTGGGACTCGGTGGGGGTTTAAGTGTGAACACCTCACAACTTATTAGCAGATACACCTTTTCGCTACCGCACACGCTACGCCATCCTTAGTAGCCCAGAGCATGGGTCTCGTTCTTTTCCTTCTTATTGAAATGATCTTTGAACCAGGCATAGTGCCTAAAAGATTAGATCTTATAGGGAAACATAACATATTGTATTTAAATATGCTAATCTCTAAGAGGAAATGAAAAGATCTGAGCCTGCTCATTAAGAAATGAATTAATTCATCACCATCCATCATCACCCAGTTGTGCCCACTTTTCAATTAAGTTTCCCCAAACTGCTTTGTGCCTTTACCAAAAGGACTGATTATCTGTGATGATGAATCTTGTGTGTGTGCATGCCGTTTTGGGGGGGGGGGCGGTGGGCGGTATTCGGATGTGGACGGCAGTTGAATGGGCATAAACATGCTGGATGTCTTTCTTATTCAAGTACTTAAGCAGTTCGCTGTTCAGTGCATGCAAATTCATGATGACGACCAGCCAAAGAAAAATCGTGTGTTTCAAGATCAACTGAACGTTACCCAATCCTAGCAGACACGACCACCCACCCCGGGCCTGGACCCATCCTTCACTGACTCAAGGCTGGTTAACGGTCACCATTCTAGAAGCCCCAAAGCAGCTTCTAGAAGCCATGGCCGGCTTTAGTGACACCCCCCCTCCACCCCAGCCTCCCGTCTGCCTCCGTGGAGAACACCAAAAGCCAGGAGTCGTTTGCCAGTGAATCCACGGGTCTTAGACCAGCCTCCTTGCTTAGAGAGGTAATGAGAGTCCCAGGCCCGGAGCACATAATTCCTAACTATCTCTTTAAGGATTCCACGCAGAACGAGCCTGTATGAAAATGACTCCCCATGCCCGCCACTTATCTCCAGATTCCTATAACATGAAGACGAACACAATCTGCCATCAAGCTGTTAAAATGATGCATAACCCACCGGCGCTCCGAAATGATCCAGGATTATCGCAGCCTCTTACAAGTTGGGCACTGAGATAATTTGGCTGGTGTTGAAGGGAGTCTCTCCCACCACCCCCGTGGCTCGCCCTGCATGGAAGAGCCGCGCCGCGCCGCCGCCTTTGTCCGCCTTCCGTACGGAGCAGGAATTAATGTGTCAGAAAAGGAGGAGGGGAAAAAAATCACAAAGGGGGTACACGTTCCCCCCCCACCCCCCCCACCCCGCCGCCCCATGAAAAATCGCAAGACGACGTCCAATCTGCTCCTGAAATGATGGTACAACGTTAGAGGAGGTTGTTTGTTTTATTTTTATTTTTTTTTTACAAAATTGATACCTCATGGCCGGTCTTCGAGTTCTGAGGGTGTGCTCATGACGTCTGTCTCCGTGGACGATCACGTCGGGGTGGATGTCGTTCTTCTAAGATGCTGTGAAGCCACAGACGTTTACTTGGACGTCTGCATGCGTTCGGTCTTATTGAGATGGTATAAATGGAGCAATGTTTGGTTTTAGAAAAAAAAAATGCAAGCCTGTAGAGATTTCAAAGAAGACAGAGAACTGTGCAATGTCCGGCTTGCTGTCATTCTGGCTTTGTGGACCGCTGTTTATCTAATATTTTAGTGTAGTCTTAAGAAAAGTCAGGAAAATTTGCAGTAAGGAAGCAATCAAAGATTGTTTTCCTTCAGCTAGTATTCAAAGGGAGGAGGGAGGGAGTACCAAGTTCAAAGGTTTTCTTTTCTTTTTTTTTTTTCCTTTTTTTGGTCCATTTTATCTGCTGCTATAGCTCAAGCAGTTCAGTTAATTCAATATTCTACACCATAGCATGGGCTCAATAACTCTATGTGACTGGAATGAATGAATCATCTCACCATCTTAATAGGATTTATTGCTGGCAGCTTGGGCAGGAACCTAGTGGCTGGCAGATACTAAGGTAAATCGTTAATTTTTCTTTATAGATTAAATTAGAACTAGTTCATCCTCTTAAACAAAAAAAATGAATACTTTCTTTTTAGGTTATTATATTATGTCTATTTTCTGTCTCCCTTGCTCGAGCATAAACACCAGGACAGTGGCCCCATTCACTCCTAGATCCATTACTCAGGAGAACCTAGCATACATTTCTTCTTCAGTTACGATTCATCTAGGGAATTAGCCAGCCAGAAAAAAAATTATACAGAAAATATCCAGGCTAGAACTACTCAGTCTCCAAGACAGGATGCAGTCCATCTTTCAGGAAATCTTCCTTCTCTCCTTTAGCAAAGACTCCCAAGATGTCCACCTTCATTTCCCCCTTCCCGCTGTGATTCTCTTTATTCCAGTTGCCTTGACTGTGAGGGTCTGTTTGTGTGGCGGGTTCTTCTACTGTACTTGGAGCTTGATGACCCAAACAAAGTGTGTGTTCTTCCCGACCATATCTGCAACGCCAATGGAGTCCAAGACACAAGACGGGCTACTGTCAGTGCCTTACAGATGGAGAAGGAAGGAAGGATGGGCGGGGAGATGGTAGGGGTGAAAATAAGGATGGGAAGGAGGGAGGCCGGGAGGGAGAATGGGAGAGGACGGGGGAGGAAGATGGTAAATGCTCAATAAAAACACTAGAATGAGTATGAAAAAGAGAAAGGGTCCCCCCAGAGAACAAGTGCTGACCTAGAACACTGGGGCGGGGTGGGGGGGGGGAGGTAGTAGACTTCAAAAAATGACAACAGGTCTTTATTGTCGTAATGAAAGATACTGTCCAGTTCCTTCTACATTCTTCATATGGCCTATTCATTTCCAGGCATGTCTAGTAGCCCTTTCTCTCTCAGTAGTGAACACAAAACTCTGGTGTATTTTTAAGAACTACCTTAATTACCCATCTGCAGGTGAAATTTTGGCTTCTGCTTCTATTAGGACCATTGCACATGTGTTTCTGATGGACCAGAAAACAAAGCATGATTATGATTTTTTAAAGACTTATTTCTATGTAAGGAGCTTAAATATCCAAGCTAAGGTCGAGGGAATATCATTCGTGTGTGTTTCATTTTGTCTTCAAATCCAACTTGAGAACCAGCATTGTGCCGTTGGTCTAGAGTTAAAGGTGTTTCGGGAATTGATTTCCTCAAGATCTTGTCTTAAGTGCTGATGCTCACCTGGTAATTACTACGTTGACCCATGTTCTAAATGTTTTCCACCAACAATTCGTTTGTCTTCGCAACAACCCAATGAAGCACAATAGTGTCTGTCTATGGAAGTAGATAGATGTCCATGACGTATCCACAGGCAAAGTTTAATCTGGGGCTCGAGTTCAAATTCTGACCCAGGTAGTTTGGATCCAAGATGAATCCTGCAAAATATCTCCGAAGGTTTCCCGCTCGAGCTTAGAGAAGGTGTGTTCTGATTTCACCGCTGTGATCACAAGCACAATGGCATTGAATCTAGTAAGCCAGTACGCGATGAGGGTTTTGTCTTTGAGGACACAAGTGGGTGAGTATAGGTGTTTAAAGCCATTATTTGATGTTACCGTCACAAGAGTCCCTTCAGAGTTATTCAACAGGGAACACCGGGTGAGGCTAGATGACAAATAACCTTGGCGCCCCGTCTGGCTTTTCTCTCTAGATCTATGGATTTAAATTCTATCCTATCCAACCTGTCTTCTAGTAAAGATTAAGTCTTGGCAAACATTTTCTTTCTAGAAAGCAGCTTGGGGGAACCAAGAATGGGAAAGGAGATCTTAGCGATGCCTGCCAGATGAAGAGGAATTAAAAATAGAAAGCCATGAGATTTCGTCTATCCTATGTTCTTTTTCGTTTTGGAGTTTCGAGAACATGCCTGCTGGGTCTCCCGCCGGGTGCCCGTTCTCGAAGCAGACCACACCACGGGGCACACCTCCAGCTGCCCAAGGGACCCGGCCTCACGCTTGCCTTTCCTCTCTTGCACTCCTGCTGAGCCAACTCACCACCTCGCTCACAACTCTCCAAGTTTGCAGTCCTAAGTAGTTGCCGCTAGAATAGCTAGTGTGTTTCTCCTTCTTGAAGCCTGTTGGTGATGGCAGTTTTCCACTTTGTGGGAAGCCAAAAAATCCCCATCAACTCTCTATACCTTCAGCAGCCCGGCCTAAAAGGAAGGGTACCATGCCCACCAAGCATGATGCACATTAGGGCATTTTCCTGTGCTCCATTGAGATGCCCAGTCGTTAAGGCAGCATGGGGTGTGTGTGTGTGTGTGTGTGTGTGTGTGTGTGTGTGTCAATTTGCACCTACTGGCAGAGGCATTGTACAGGATATTTGTTAGCCTTTTTTTGTCAGGGAAATAATTACCCGGCAGGGGGCAGCGATTTTCTTATGAATTATATTCATTTGTACAACCTGAGGGAGTACGCATGGGGTGGGTGGCACCGCTGACAGAATTTCATGAATCCTTTCATGGGTGTAGACATGCATGGGCCACCCAGGGGTGGGTGAATTCATCTTGAGGTGGGTAACATAGGAGAGTCTTTAAAAAAAAAAAAATCACAGTCATGTGAAGAGTAGGAGGAAGAATGTCTTGCCTCTTAAGATTGGGGATTCCTAAGCCTAAAGCAAGACTAAATAGAAGTCATCCCTTTCCAGGATGTTCTACAATGCTCACCTCAGGGGGAAGCCCACCTATATTTGCATTTGCAAATACTTTCCAAAGGGTTGGGACATAAGTAAGATATCTTATCTACCAAGAGGTGAGTTTACTCCAGAGCACAATGAATACCAGAGAGACAAATGTATGTCAAGGTAGGAATGTATTCTTAATGCCGTTATTAGGCATGCCTGAAAAATCACAGCATTTTCTAGTATATGCCTAGCCTACTTTTAAATTTGTGGGGGTTTTTTAACCAGTAAGTTAATAATATCTCCAAATTGTGTTCCTGCCACTACTGTAGAAACTGTAACAAATGCAATCCAACGTGAAATCAATAAAAGCTGCCTTCAGTTTGGTGGCCTATACGGGTATGGTCTCTTTGTGCTCAAAATGAGACGGAGCCCTGATTTTCTTTTGCAGATGAATATGTCCGTTCATATTGTCGAGGCCAGAAGCAACATGCCAATACTCAATTGATCTACAGCTAAATGATAAAGATGATAAATAGAGCTGGTTTTGTGTTTGTGGGTTAAAGTGTTTCTAAGTTAAAATATACATCTATTGAGGTGATTTGACCAATAACATTGAGATTGGAACATGTAATTTAAAACTTGCGAATATTTTCCTTAGGCTAAAAAGGTTTATACTTCTCTGGTTTACCAGCGGGTCCCCAGCCACACTGGCATTTATAGAATCGACGATGCCTTCCCATTGCCTTGTTAAACTACGCAAGTATTGGGTGTGAATAAAAGAAATGGAAGTCAAAACACAGAAGATTTCAAATCTTCCAATGTTGAAAAATACAGATTTTTTTTTAAAAAAACTAAAATCAAACTCAGTTGGAACACAGCCAGAATGGATAGTGAATAAAAATGTTCCTCTTTGATAAGCCAGTGACAGGTCAGCTGATGTTTTTCAAGAAGAATTGAAGGTACTTGAGGTAACTGGCTTTTTATCATCAAGATAAAAATGCCTGCAAATTCAAATTTGTAATCACATTCAAATTAGTCTTTCCTCTTTGCTTTTCTTTTATGTCATTTTTTTCTACCTATGTGACTTGTACAACTTGCTTAACTTCTCCGTTTCTGAGGTTGCTTATTTGTAAAGTGGAGTAAAATTAGGACCTAAGTTGTATATTTGCTTTTATGAATAAGTGAACCATTATACATAAACTAATTAGGAAAATGTTGGGCTCATAGAAATTACTCAGCAGATATATGCTAACCGTATTAATTATTCTAACCCTATTTGCTTTATAAAAGCCACAAGTCACTCATATTGCCTCGTAATCGTTCTTTCAAAATTATAATTACATTATAACTTGACAGCAAAGCATTTGCCCAATTCTTCTTTGAGATGGCTGATGAAGTGCCGAAGACATCATTTGTTGTGGAAGAAGTCAATTGTGTGGATACAGCGTTAAGCATTTACCACATCTACATGGTCTTTTCCCTGTCATGGCAGGGAGCATGGCAGAAGATGAAATTATAGAGCAAAGTTCATTGGATTCAGCCGCCTGCTCTGTTGTGGCTTAGTCACATAGTTTTTTCCAAGCTGTGTTCTGTAGGATCCTGCATCCAAAAAAATATGAAGGAGAAGTCCTCTTATCCCGCTTCATAAAAAAAAAAACAATTCCACAATCAAATAATATTGACAATGTAAATTAACATATCATGCTCTGATGACTCAAAGAGTTCCAAGACTTTAACATGTGCTATGTGCACAGGAAGATGGAATAGTTCTTCACGCTTGCCCTTGAGCCTGTTTCCAAGGGGAACCCACAGAGCACCTTGCACTCAGGGCCGTGAACGGTGGGATTCGGAGAGGGGGGCTTGAGATCCGTGGCCAGGACGACTTGGGTGTGCACGGGGAAGTCTTTTGGGAACCCAGGGGACAGGGTTTTCTGCACTAGGAAGTGGGAGTTTCCTAATTAACTAGTGAAATTTAGGAGTGATAGCTATAAGAGAAAAGATGGAAGGACAGAGGGAGGGAGGAAGGAAAGAGAGGGAGGGAGGGAGGGAGGGGGGGGGAGTCAGTCAAGCTAACCCAAGAATCTCTCTGTAAGTCCTTGGCTGCGGTCCTTTTACATCTCGTGCTTGAACCTCTCCCGGTGCAAAGCCGCAAACCTCAGAAGCCGACGGGGAATTGGTGCGCGGGTGTGGAATGGCAATGTGCTTGGGCCGGGCTGAGCTTCCGTGCTTCTAAATGGGTCCCCAGGCTCTGTCCCGCAGGAACCGCTCTGTTTCACTCTCCCGCGTGTCCACCCCACGTAGAACGACGGATAAGCGCTTACCTTTCCCGATTTCCCAGTGTCCCCTCCGTGGGAGGTTTTGTCTTGTTGCTAAGGAATGAAAGTAGCACGTGCTTTTATTACTTGGGCGATGGTCTATTTATACATTTCTGGAGGAGGTACCTACCATGCAGAGGAAAATATCCGTGTATTTGGGGGCCTGCCGGAGGTTTCTCAGATGAAATCGTTTCTTAGTAGCCTTGCATTAATATTATTGCTGTGGCGATGTGTATTAAACATTGCTCCTGCCCCTTTTATTGCAGCTTCAAGCCTGGTTCTTTAACTGTCACTACCCCAAGTCATCTGGCAAAAGCTCTTCTCTACCTCTCATTGGACCATTGCATATTGAGTCACATAGCAGCGCTCTAGGAATTAATAGAGTTCTTACCCCAACCACCCAGGATAAAAAATAGAACAAAGCTTTCCTTTTCTTTCTTTCTTTCTTTTTTTTTTTTTAAATAATGGCTGTTAATATGCAGTGCAGAAGAGCCCAGGCAATCTTCCCGTGGACGCGGCGAACACTTCCTTGGTGTTACGATTGTCCTCCTTCCTCCTTTCAAGCAGCTCTTCTCCTCGATCTGGACACCTGCTGTTTTCCAGGTATTTCCGGCCCGTTGATTGGTACCTGGCTGAGTGGCTGGGCCCTCACCTGGCTGCCTGGTGGCTATTGGCAAGAGAGGGGCATTGTGGGGACCGGCGTGCCAATGAGCGACTCCAGCCAGCCAGCTCTCCCACGCTGACCAGCTCGAGGAGAAATACGCGACACCCTC
This sequence comes from Perognathus longimembris pacificus, assembly GCF_023159225.1. NCBI lineage: Eukaryota > Metazoa > Chordata > Mammalia > Rodentia > Heteromyidae > Perognathus > Perognathus longimembris. The sequence continues at coordinate 22,996,685 of NC_063185.1, forward strand.
ACCCAGAAGAGAAGGACGACTTGAAACGTGGCCTGGCCCACCGGAGCTCTGATCCCAGATGCGCAGACTCGAAACCCGGTGGGATCCCTCCTCCCGTGTTCAATCCCTGTGCTCCTGGAGCCGTCTCTGAAACACGTGGGAAGACGGAAGGGCGGGCGGGGCAAGGGTAAAACCCCCCTCGTTTCTCTCTCTGAATCATGCCGTGTTTCCAACTTCTGCAAACCCACGTAGGGTTTTGTGAACCGAGCATTACCATTTGTTTTCACGCAGGTGTGCTTCATAATATCCCAGCATTCTGAGTTAATAAAGCCGTTGTTTCTTTTTTTTTCTTCTATAGACTCTCATGTCGTTGATGCTGTGATAATTTGGTAATCTGTTACAGTAGGAAACATATCTTACACCGTAGCCCCGGTGGTTCCTTTTACCTGGTACAAAGCCTGCCTTCCATCCCGCTTTGTTCTGCGCTGTGTAGGCTTCAAAAGGCCTCTCCTCGCGGAAGACAAAGGAAACACCACAGGATTGCGAGAGAGAGTAAATCAAAGCGAAGCGAGGGTGGTTTGTTTATTGATGAGCCTCTGGCTTGGAGGGAGCTGGTGCGGTTTATCAGCTCACGGTTCCCTTTAGTTAAAGGTGAAAAGTCCCTCCTCCCGCTACGGTGCGTGGTCACGGGGTGAGGGACAGATTCACACTGTCATGACCGCAAGTGAGCCGACGAAAGAGGCCGAGGCCAGGCATTTGTGGCTAGGCTGATGTCCACGAATCGCGGTTCAAAGCCAGACCAGGCGTCAACGTCCAGGAGACTCCTGTCTCCAATGAACCGCCAAACAGCCCCAAGTGACGCTGTGGCTCAACTGGTAGAGCACCAGCTTGGAGTGAATAACCCAAGGGACAGTACCCAGGCCTTGTATTCAAGGCCCAGGACAGGCGGACACAAAACCTCCAGAAATGGCCAGAAATGGAAGCCTCTGAGGGTCATGAAGTCCCACACGGGCTGATCACCCACCCATGCCAGATCTGAGGAGAAGACGTAAAACAGCGTCGTAAACGCAGGACACGTGAACCCAAGCGCCTGCCCTTGTCAGGCGCCAGCTCCCCTGGTCGCAGCCCCCGTGGCCCAGCGACGCACTGGAAATGGAAAACGAAGGCCGAGCGGATGAGCGGCCCCGCTCATCCTGGAGGGAAAGCTCTTACGAGCTGTGCTTCTTTTCTCTTTTACCTCTTTGTCAACAGAACCTCTGCCTGTAGCTCATTTAATTTGTCATTTTGCCTCACAATTTCAACATATGAGAGCCGCTGAGCAACATATAAATTAATTGAGCTCCTTAATAAAATAACAGTTTAATTAGTCATCTACGATGTATAATCAGACAGGAGAAAGGATTCGGCGGGGGAAAGCGACACTGTCATTGCTCTCATTTTAGACTGTTTTTCCTAGAGGAGCTGGTATCCAGTCACTTTGTAAGCCCCGGGGCCGGTCAGTTCCTCTCCTGCCCTCCCTTCACCTTGAATCCTCTCCTCTCCTCTCCTCTCCTCTCCTCTCCTCTCCTCTCCTCTCCTCTCCTCTCCTCTCCTCTCCTCTCCTCTCCTCTCCTCTCCTCTCCTCTCCTCTCCTCTCCTCTCTCCTCTCCTCTCCTCTCCTCTTCTCTCTCCTCTCCCCTTCCCTTCTTTTTCTTCCCCCCTGGGCTCCTTCTGTAGCCATGGCTGGTTATATTAAGTAAGCACGGGCTTTCTGGAGAAACTGACTCCAACATGGCAGGGACGTGTTGGTGGTTTCCTGAATCCAGTTGACCCGCCACTTCTCTCTGGAGTAGTTTGCTGTATCTATCATTAAAAAAAAAACAACAAAGCTGTCTTGACAGTTTCAACGGTCAGGGCTCGCCCAGGCCATCGTCCGGAGAGTTGGCGTGCATGGACGGGAAGATGGGACAGGGGTAGAGTCCCGCCCCTCCGTGAACAGCTGCTCCTATCTGAGCTCCCCTGCAGACATCATTCCCTGAACACTTGCCGGGCTTCCCGGGAGTGGTATATCTCCTGCCCCTTGCTTCCGTGGACAAGTGGAATTGTACTAAGGTGCTAGAGAAAGGGCTAGACACCAGTGCCTCACACCTCTAATCCTGGCTACTCGGGAGAATGAGGCCAACAAAAATCCAAGCCGGGGGCATGGGTCAGGGTGGCAGAGCGCCAGCTCAGCAAAGACAAGACCCAGAATTTAAATCCTTATCCCGGAAAGAAAAAAGAAAATGTTTCAGAACAAAGAAACAAAGCAACACCCCCCCCACACACACACCCCATTTCCCACTCCAAATCAGAAAGCTGTGGACTATTGTTGCAAGGATCCCGGCTTAAAAGAACATGTCCTTGCTCAGTTATGGGTAAAGTCCAAGAGACAACCAACAAGGCCCTGAGATGAGATCTGGTGGCTGTCTTCCTTCGTTCCCGGGACCCGATTCCCCCGTGGCTCTTGGTTGGGCTCCTCTACCTCTCCGATGCTCAGATTTCAGCTCTACCAGTGGGGTGCTTTGCACTTTACATGTTGTTGCCAAAGAACATTAGAGACGATCTAATGACATAGCTGCTCTCGAGAAGGCGTCTACCCAAGTATGAAATCTCAAGACTCGATTTTCTGGTGCAAATGTGCTGTGATATTCTTGCTATTCTGCTTGCAGGCTGAAGCATCCTATTGTTTTTGAGCTGACCTAAGCCGACCTCATTTACTGGGAGGCATTTGAAGTATTAGGATAGGAGGGTAGGCGCTGTAGAGAGAATAATTCAATCTAGATGTGAGAGACTCTTATTTTTTTTTAAGCTTCATTAACTGATAATTATTTGAGTGCTAAACAATGCCCTTACTGTTTGATAAATGAGTATTAGCCTCGTGTCACGCTGATAAAAGTCATGAACAGAGCAAGATTCTTCTACATTTAGGGGACTTGGTTATTTTGATGCTAATGGATGGTGTTCATTTTGGATAGATAGATATCTCGAATGACTCAGCAGGACCGACTTAAATTAGATTTGTCCATCCATGCTTTACTTATTAATAGGTCCTGAATATTTTGATACCAGCTTTATATTGCACTGTGAGCCTCGAGTAATTTATCCTTCATGACCTAAAGATTTCTATGATAGGGAAGTGCAGCTGATTATAAAAAAAAAAAATCGTGATTATGCCTCTGTTTGAAAAGTGTCACGTTGTGTTTATATTTCCACCCTCCCACCCACAAAATGCATTCTCAGAATCAGCGATATGAAATAACTCATTAAAATCCCTTTACAATGTACTCTTTTTATCCATACCCATTGACTATGTCTTCTTTGTAGATATCACTGGCTTATAATAGAGAGTTGTATCAGCGTTGGTAGGCGCCAAGCTATAATAAGTAACCTCTGAATTCAGTGGCTTCCTCTGGGTTAATTGCTTGTTCACACTGCAGTTCAAGTGCACCTTGATGAGATTTGAGGTGTGAGGGGGTCCGGGAGGAAAGCTATAGAGGGTCGGACCACTGTCCACCAGTCACTCAGTGGCCCAACTTCCTTCTGTGTTGTGGCTCTGCCTTCTCGCGGTCCACGAAGCCTCCCCTGTTCATTGGCCAGTTACAAAGTGACGGTTAGCACCGGCATGCTCTCCTGAACTGACTCTGCTGGGAAAGGGTGTCCCCCGCTTCCACACATGCCCCGTCAGCTGAAACGTGGCCTGGACTCACAGGGAGACGGACGATGACGCTGAGTGACCAGGAGGACGAGGACATTAGAGCTGGTCCATTAGAGCTGGATTCATGAAGGTCTGCGCAGCACCCATGCTAATAATATTAGGCCTCTAACAGTCTCTCAGGCAGAAAATGGTGCCTTCCCCCCCCCCTTTCTGAATGAGTTGATGGATGGATGGATGGATGGATGTGTGGATGGATGGATGGATGGATGGATGGATGAACGGATGGATGTGTGGATGGATGGCTGGATGGATGGATGTGTGGATGGATGGCTGGATGGATGGATGTGTGGATGGATGTGTGGATGGATGGATGGTGGATGGATGGATGGATGTGTGGATGGATGGATGGATGTGTGGATGGATGTGTGGATGGATGGATGGATGCGTGGATGGATGGATGGATGGATGTGTGGATGGATGGATGGATGTGTGGATGGATGTGTGGATGGATGGATGTGTGGATGGATGGATGCGTGGATGGATGGATGGATGGATAGGTGTGTGGATGGATGGATGGATGGATGGATGTGTGGATGGATGGATGGATGGATGGATGTGTGGATGGATGTATGGATGTATGGATGTGTGGATGGATGTGTGGATGGATGGATGGATGTGTGGATGGATGGATGGATGGATATGTGGATGGATGGATGTGTGGATGGATGTGTGGATGGATGGATGGTGGATGGATGGATGGATGTGTGGATGGATGGATGGATGTGTGGATGGATGTGTGGATGGATGGATGGATGTGTGGATGGATGGATGGATGTGTGGATGGATGTGTGGATGGATGGATGGTGGATGGATGGATGGATGGATGTGTGGATGGATGGATGTGTGGATGGATGTGTGGATGGATGGATGGTGGATGGATGGATGGATGGATGTGTGGATGGATGGATGGATGTGTGGATGGATGTGTGGATGGATGGATGGATGCGTGGATGGATGGATGGATGGATAGGTGTGTGGATGGATGGATGGATGGATGGATGGATGTGTGGATGGATGGATGGATGGATGGATGGATGGATGGATGGATGTGTGTGATGGATGGATGGATGTATGGATGTGTGGATGGATGTGTGGATGGATGGATGGATGTGTGGATGGATGGATGGATGTGTGGATGGATGTGTGGATGGATGGATGGATGTGTGGATGGATGGATGGATGGATGTGTGGATGGATGTGTGGATGGATGGATGGATGCGTGGATGGATGGATGGATAGGTGTGTGGATGGATGGATGGATGGATGGATGTGTGGATGGATGGATGGATGGATGGATGGATGTGTGGATGGATGGATGGATGGATGGATGTGTGGATGGATGTGTGGATGGATGGATGGATGTGTGGATGGATGGATGGATGGATGTGTGGATGGATGGATGGATGGATGTGTGGATGGATGGATGGATGTGTGGATGGATGCGTGGATGGATGGATGGATGGATAGGTGTGTGGATGGATGGATGGATGGATGGATGTGTGGATGGATGGATGGATGGATGTGTGGATGGATGTGTGGATGGATGGATGTGTGGATGGATGGATGGATGGATGTGTGGATGGATGGATGGATGGATGAATGGATGGATGGATGGATATGTGGATGGATGTATGGATGGATGGTGGATGGATGTGTGGATGGATGGATGGATGTGTGGATGTGTGGATGGATGTGTGGATGGATGGATGGATGGATGTGTAGATGGATGGATGTGTGGATGGATGGATGGATGTGTGGACGGATGGATGGATGGATGCCTCTCTAGGATGAAGCAGCAGAAATATAAGATCACGCCCCTGCCATGCCACCTGATGTGAGAGTTCCGAGGTGTGGGTTTCCATCTACACCTCGAGTCCCGTGGTTGCAAAGGCATTGCGGTCGTGGCCCGGGCTTTGCGTTCCATGGGAGACAGAGATGGGAAGCATGGAGAGAGGAGCGGGCAGCAGGCCTGTACTTTGGGTGTTTACACCGCAGAGCAGACTGAAGCAGTCTTAATCAGAAAAAAAAACAACAAAACAAGTCCACCTGCTTGTTTGTCAGTGTGATTATTCACCTCCCCCGTGGGTGCCACGGAGGTGCTCCCAAAATTCTCTCCCTGGCCCTCATGTCCCTGGCAGCTGCACTGGCCTTGTGGCTTTGCAGATTTGCCTCGCGAGGACAGCGAGCTTACCTTCTTCTAGCGCGTGTAGAGTCATGCCGCAGTCAGACAGCCCTTCAGGGACACAGCACCATCCGGAGATGCGCCTTTGGGGTTCTGACCCCCCCCTCGATCCCGCTGTCTTAGCTGAAATCCCCCCACCTCTCTCCCACCTTGGGTGCGGCCCCTTCCGAGCCCCCTCTGCGTGGCCCGCAGGGTCGCCGTCCTAGGCGTCGGTGGTTCCGTCAGGACGCGATGATCGTTCTCTAAACCGTTCCCTCCCAAATAGCCCCCCGTGTTCTGGGGCCTATTAAAAGAACGCTTTACGGAAGTACACCCCCAGTTCCCCTTATCCATTTGTACATTTGTTTCCGCCTTCTGGGAGATGGGGAGGCCTCCTTTGTATGCTCTGGCACAGCTAGCTCTGCGGCTGGGTGATGGGAAGGGATAGTGGGTATGAGCGAATGAATTCCTCTTCAGAGCGCCCCGTCTGTCGGCCGAACCAGGTGGCGGCCGCTCTGTCCTTCCTTGCTGCGGGGTGGTTGGTCTCTCTCAGCGATGCCGTCGTGGAAACGGGCTGAGGTTCGACGCTGTGGACAGGAAGATGTAAAATGTAAACTGCATGCAATGGTGATCTTCTTGGTGGTGACTGGTAAGTGTGACTTTCTGGTCCTTCTGTCTGTCTGAACAGGTGTACTTCTCGTCACCTTCCTATGATGATTTTGTGTGGCCCGTGAATGACGCTGTTAATATCCCAATGGGGGGTGACTTTCTTCCCAAGAAGAGGGTCAGCTCCCTGTTTTCTTCCCATCAAAGCCACCCACCCATGGTCTCCCACCCCGCACCAGAGTCCCAGTCCCCGCAATGCATGCACGGAGCCAGAGTGTGCAAACCACAGTCAGCACTCAATGAAAACCGGCGATCGCCGCTTACCACCCAGCGGCGCAGACACCACCGCGCAGAAAACAGTGCCCTGATCCCAGTAAAAAATACCTCTCCCGCGAGGCAAGTCCCAAGATGCCTTCCATCCCTTCCCGGCCTTTCTTTGGAAGCCGCGGGGAACCGTTTCTTGCTCTGTGTGTTCGCGTCAGTGCCCTGGTCCTCCCGCAGAGGGAAGCGCTCTGCAAGAGGAGACCTGTCTCCGTGATTTACACGACGCTTAACCCGGCTCCTGTGGAAGCCGCCACGTGCAGAACGAGACCCCCCCTCCCCGACCCCCCTCTCCTCAGGGGAGATCAGCCTCCCCCTCCCCCAGAGGCCACGCCACCGACCCCCGCGGGGCTCGCCCGGGCATGCTTGTTGGCATTAACAAAGCGCATGGAGTGGTCGGAGTATTTACATGAAATCAGATTTCTTCTTCCGCGGGAACAGTCTCTGCCGTTTTTAAAGAAGGGATAAAGATACCGTAAAAGTTCTCATAGGAGGATTAACAAATACGATTCCTTTCAATTCCCTCTCAGGGGAGAATGTACAATCGCGTTGTTACCACTCTTCCAACCTAGTCAGGCCTCATTGGCTTGCAGGTCAGTCTCGAAATAGGATTTGGTTTGAATCTCATAGGCAGTGTAGCAACCCTCCAGCAGAAATACTAGCTAGGTGTGTGTGTGTGTGTGTGTGTGTGTGTGTGTGTGTGTAAATCTCTTACATAAAGACAAAACTAGCTGTCCTGACTACAATGAATGGATAACCTTTCTGAGATAATGTCATAGCTTAGTGTTTCGCGCACGGAGCGGGATCACCGGTGCTGGGTGTGGGGTCGTGCATGGCCTCGCACGTGGCTGTCAACACGGAGTGGAAGCTCCTGGAGGAGCCGGGCTGGGCGCTGGACACGTCAGCGGGCGTGCGGTGAGGTCCGCTCCTCTCCACACGCTGGCTGCGCTCGGCCTATTCTCCGCAGAAGCCGTCGTCTGCCGTGTGTGGTTTTCTGCGGATCCGGTTCCGGTCGGCCTGTGTCTCGCTTCCCCCGTCCCCGGTCAGTGCCCACGATCGGGGTCCACCGCGAGGCATCTGGGGACCCGTCCCGTGTCCCCGCGGGGCTCGATGGGTCCTGCGGCGTGGCAGTCCCTCCTCCCCGGAGCCCTCTTCCACCTGCCTGTCCCGTGTCCTCTGTCGTGCCGGTCCCTCCACGTTCCCATCCACAGCGGCCCTGGCCCGGGCGTTTGCCTCTCCTCTTCCTGGCGCTCCCTGCCCGCGCACCTCCTCCTCGCCACGCCTCAACACGGCTAAGTGTGGACCACTGTGGTGCCTCCGACGTCACCCCAGCCACAGAAGCCTCTCCCGCTCTATCATCCCAAGTGTCATGGCTGAAATCACCTTTAGTCAACGTATCTTCTTCACACAAGAGCAGAGACGGTCAGAACCCCCCTAAGACACAGTAGACAGCCAACACAGCAATCCAACACACCAGACGCTCCCACCATCCCGGGATTCATAGCAAAATACCCAGCACCCCTTGTGAGAGGTGCTGGGGTGGGGATCCTGGAAAGGTGGGGGGCTCTTTTCCTTCCTGGAGGCCCTAAAGGAGAAGGGTGCGTCCTCCGCAGGAAGTCATGTGCTACACAACCTGACAGGGAGACTGTCTCCCTCCGTGTGCAGTGGCGTGTGTGGCGGTCTCCTCGTGGGCAGGGATCCTGAGATGTCCCAGAGGGTCCCTTCCGCCTTGAGCTACTCACTCACCATCAAGAAGCGACACCGGCACCAGGGTTCCCTCGCTCTGAAGCCCTAGCTCTTGAGAGGTCTCAATGGCAACCCAGTTGAATTGTGGAGGCTGTGGTTGACATCTGGTAGTGGCGAAGAGGAAGGGGGAAAAAAATCCGCGAAGAGGGTTAACTCCTCTCTCAAGTCCTGAAGGTTAACTAAAATCTAGGACGAGTCTCTGTGCATCTTCTTCTTCGACCGCATGCCTGGTGCCCTTGTCTGGGTACAAAGCCGCGTGAGAGGCATGCGTGCACCGTGCAGACGGATCCCTGCCTGGCTGACGGACGGCCGTGCTGGTCCAGCATGGGAAAGTGCGCGTGCCCATCCTCGGTGCAGGGGGCGTGCGAGCAAGGCCGTTTGGCATCGGGTCCCCGGGAGGTGTGAGCGTGGCAGTTTGCCTTGCGAACCCCTTCTTTAAGAAGCTGTGTGCTCCCGACGTGGGGCGATTGATGAACCCGAATTTCCTTACTCGCTGTGTTAATTCTGCCTTTCTCCATCCCGGCTCTCTGCTTCCCTCTCCTCTGCTTTGCCGCGGCAGATGGGTGGAATACCAAAGAGGCATTACTCATTCGAGCGCTTCCGTTGCAATAATTATTTTGAATCCTTAAATCCTGACCCGTACCTGTTGGGGGTCCCAGATGGGCTAGCCTACCTGTGTGGATAATTGGACTGCTCCTCTGGGTACTGCTTTTTCCATCACAGCTGATAATGTCTTTGTAAAAATGAGCCAACTTTGTGGAATAGGGTAAGCAAAGATGATTATTATGACCGGGAGTGTGTTGAAACCTCAATTCTTTTGGTGTGTGTACATCACACTTGTCTGCTTCAGTTAATGAAGAAGAGTGAAGACTTGCTACTTATCATTTTAATACAGTTTTGAGTTTCACCAGAGGATATTTCTTGTTTTTCTCAAGGTGATTTGTGTATGTGTGTGTGTGTGTGTGTGTGTGTGTGTTGTACTTAAGTTGTCCAAATGATAAATAGTGGCCTCGGTAAGTTTCAGGCTGTATATGTAAGAAAAAGTAATACTGCGTTGGAAAGTTTTCAGATAAAATAGAATCCAATTTTATTTTGAAAGGCCATGATGAATGTTTAACACTTATTTTTCTGAGATCCTTTCCAGACACATCTTAATCTTTTTTAATGGTCCTGATGTGTGCCTTTTTATAAAAATATAGAATACATAATGATGCGGAGAAATTTTGTTATTAATTATGTTGGAGGGAATGACTTTGCCTTGGATTTCCTTTTCCAACCCTCTGGAAATGAAGGCAGGATTACATGCCCAAAGTTGTAATGCAAACTGAGTTTTGTAAGGTTATTTTTTTTTCTTTTGGTTAATACAGCTGTGCAACTGAGAAAATGATTTGCTTGGCTCTCTCACAATGAAGTACCGCGTGTTTTCATTCAAAACAACAATAATGGAAACACACCCTGCCTGCATTATGTCTAAACACCCACCAATAATCAGCGACTGAGATGAATGCACCTCAACTTGTGTTTATTCGCACTGACTTGTGTAAGCAGGAGGATTTAATTTCCCCTGTCACAGGAAGCAAATACCTCCTTCCATCTCGTGGATTTGTTTTGGGGGGACTACCCAGTACCCTCATCCCCTGCATGGCTGTTTTGACACGTTGTCACTTCTGTTAAACACTCCCAAGAGCAGCGGTGGGTAAATAGAATTAATAAAAGACAAAGCCTTACTTTGTGCCCATGGTGAAGCCGTGGTGTGGCGTGTGTCTTAAAGTGTATTTCAGTTGAGTGCTCTCAAGGTATACCATGCAATGTGTAGATGCTGAATGTCGGCGTCAGCCGGGCAAATCCGCCTGGTGCGGACCACCCCCCCCCCCCCCCCCCGCAGTTAGCACCTTTTGGGGCAACAGCGCCTAAAGTTGCTTCTTTCCACAGATTTGTAGCCAGTCTGCCGTACGCTAGATCTCGCCTTCCTTTCTCCCGCAGAGCTAAGACGCATTTGTCTCCCACCATTGCAGGCTTTAAGGTCCCGCGCATAAGCAAAGTCATAGGTGCATGCTGTGCGACCAAAGGCAGTCAGTCCCTCTCCTCTTGTGAAGTTTCCATTCAGCTGGTGGCCCGGGGCGCGGGGGGGGGGGGGGGGGGAAGGGGGAGGGGGACTCCCCACCCCCACCTCGCTCTCTCCGGAGTAAGTCCCACGGCTGTGAACAAACTGTGGCCGGGAAAAGTCTAGAGATTTTGCGATTCCTCTGCCAACTCGGAAAGTGGAGTACAAAGGCAGCTTGGAGAGAGTGCTGAACTCAGTCCTTCAAGCATCCTTCCAGAACCATCGGTGTCTGACTTCGGTCTCCGGTCTGGGGAACAGGGTACCCTTGCAGCCACGCCTCCCACTCCGGAGCCTTCTACATAATTTCATTCTTCCTGAAAACTGTAAAAATTCAGTTTCAGCCATCGAGGGAAAATAACGACGGAGGCGGAAGGAGCAAAAGCAGACGGTTCGCGTCTGCGTTTGGGTGAGGCTCCGTTTCTGATTCTGTCCCTCCTCCTCCTCCTCCCGGGCCACAGGGAAGCTGACCCCAGAGTTTCATCTGGGACTTGGCAAAGAAAAAGTGCCACGCCAAGCCTTTTCCAAGTTCTTACTGCTGCCGAAGGCCTTGACCCGTGGTGGCCAGCTCATTAGTTCATCATATCTGTAATGCTCTTAGTGTAAAAATAAGAACCAGGTGTAGTCCAGGCGGGGAGAGTTAGGAAAAACAAAAGAGAGAAATGTGGGGTTTTTTTTTCTGTATAAGATTAAGCAGGTGGGCTTTGGTTTTTCCAGGTTTTTTTCACAGAAGGGCAGCCCCCAAAGAGCTGACGGATGGGACCTTTGCTAATGGGAGCATGTGTGTGTGTGTGTGTGTGTGTGTGTGTGTGTGTGTGTATGAGAGAGAGAGAGAAGGAGAGAGGAGGGAGGGAGGGAGGGAGAGAGAGGAGGGAGGGAGGGAGGGAGGGAGGGAGGGGTATCATATGATTTGATGACCTGGGGAAGGTAGGAGAGAGGCATGGGGGACTTGCATTAAGGAGACAGTCCCGCGGGTAGCCACGCTTCCTCTTTGCACGGCTCCTCCGAGCATGGAAACCTAAGCAGAAGGGCCTCTCCTGTTTGTCAAATCCCAAACGCCCTCTCCAGAGTCGTTCTCGAACTCTTGTAGTTACCGTGCACGAGGAGCAGGGTCCCCCCGTTCTCTGTCCGTCTCTCCTTATGTATTTGGGGGGAGCCCGTGGGGAGCTCTCTGGCAGTGTCTGCTGATGAGTGACAAGGCTGGGGTCAGCCCCGACAAGGGACAGGAGAGTCCTCCGAGTAGCTTGGTCTGATGCTCAGGGATGGGATGCAAGTCCAAGCTCAAGTTCAAGGCTAACAAGAGGGGAGGGGCCAGTGGGACAGAGGACAGGGGACCTCCCCCCCCACCCTGGTGTCAGAAAGAGGAGCTGAAATGGGGTCAGCATGACCCCAGGGACACCAAAAGGAACCCACACCAGTTGGGGCACCTGAAGGAACTGTAGTTCCTTCTTGATTTAAGCCTGAGCAGCCAAATGAGGTCTGTGCGTGAGCTAACGCGCTCAGTGATCTTACTAGGAAAGAAAAAAGAAGGAACGGAGGACGAGGAGGAATCCAAGTGGTGCTACACCACCTGCAGGGCCGAGGCCTCCGCTCCTGGTGACCGAGAGCAGCACCGGGGTGCGTGATGGCCACGGCCGGAGCCCCCAGCCGGGGCGTCTGCACGCCCCGGTCTCTCCGAGCAGGTGCCGTTATCTTGTGGAATCCAGACCTGCCAGCAGCTCCGTGAAGGCAGCCACGGGAGCCATTTCCCGTCGAGGTTGGGGGCTGCGGCGCCCTCTCCCAGCGGGGAGGGACGGGGTGTCAGCCGGGCGGCCGCCCGAAGCCCCCCGCATCCGGCCCCCGATCTGCCGTCACCAGGCGAGGGGCCGCCTTATCGACCGGGTCCACGCGCTCCCCCTCGGCGCCGCTAATCCCGTGGCCGGCCCAGCCGCGGCAGAGCGAGATCTGCAGATACCACGCGCTTCCTCACTTGAAGGTGAAGTTGAAACTTGAAGAAGGAGGAGGAGAAGAAAAGGCGGGGATGAAAGCGTGTGTTGTAGGGATGCCGTGATGTTGGCATTTCCTAGCGTCAGTGATAAAAAAGAAATAAAAAAAAATCAAAGCCGAGTGTCTTAACAGAGGGAGAAAGTCACATTGAGACTGGAACACACGCTTGTAAAGCGTGCCCGGTCTTTCCTCCAAAAAAAATGAGATAACAAATAAAGAAACAGGGAGAGCTTCATTTGACCACCGTTGATGCAGCGGCCCTGCTCTTTGCTGTTGCTCTAGGAAAGAGGATATGGTTAGCATAGGATTTTAGGGAATTATACACTCCAGTCTTAATCTCACACGCGAGGTATGGAGATGGTGATTGATGCCCCTGGGGTTGGGAGAGACGTCTCGCATCTAAATTGAGATAGATTGATTTCTCTCAGAAATATTGATGATTATAGGCCATTCTGCTCTGTGGTTCTTTTTTCCTCTGAAGAAGATATTTCACTATCAAGGAGTCGTAGAAATAAAATAAAAATAAGCATTTCTGGAGAGCTCTATGCAGACGGGTTTTTAATTAGCACTGGGCTTTTCCTTCGGGGCTAATGGGGAAAAGCTCCTCCTTGCCCACTCGCGTGAGTCTGGATTCTACCTTTGTTTGTCACCGTGCAGAATGAAGAGGAAATGGCCGTGAGGTAGCTTTTAAAAAGCCTTCTCCTTTCATTGTACATACTAATGGCATGAGAGAGAGACGTAAAAGACAGATTTATTTTTTACATTTAATCAAGTCCAATAATTATTGTGCGGTGCTTGCTGCTTTGAGCATTGCGTTTCTGGCAAGTAATTTATCAGCTGCGTTCATTTTTACTTTATTTATTTATTTCATTTTCTTTTCTTTTTTTTTTTTTTTTTTTGGTCTAGAGCAGATTAACAATGACTGTGGGATTCATATACTAGTGGCATGCCTGCCTGCCCTCCCTCCCTCCCTCCCTCCCTTCCTCCCTCCTCCTTCCTGTGTAAGTAAATAAAGCTTCCTGGGCATCATAGGGCCTCTGTGGACCTCTGGTCACATACTCAAAACTGTAACTCGTTTTCTTATTGATTTGTGATACTGAACCCAGGGACTTGGTTTTGTTAGGCAGGTGCTGTACCACTGAGCCACGGCCCCAGCCTCTTTGGTGTTACTTGTAGGTTATGGAGCGACGGGGTCTTCTCCTTATGCCTGGAACAGTCTAGACGGCAGGTTTCCTCCTTGGGCTTCCCCGTTTCGCCGGTATGGCAGGTGTGCGCCACCGCACCCAGCCGTCCGAGGAGATGGGGTCTGGTGACCTTGATGGTGCTTAGTTGCCGATCCTGACCTTGAGCCCGGGTGCCATGACCTCTGCCTCCCCGTCACCTGGGATCACAGGCCGGCGTCAGCCCGTCGGCCCCCTCCCTTCCTGCCCCCTGCGTCTGCGGCTTGGGTGCCCACTCATCCATGCTCTCCTTGCCCTCCGCCTCCTCGTTTCACGTGGCCTTGGAAGTTGGCACGGCCCGCGCAGCGGACGCGGTGGTGGCCTTGGGGGCGCGGTTTTGCCAGCAGGAGACCTTGCGACTCCCCATCCACCCCAGTGTCCCTCCGGCCCCCCAGGCAGTGTCTTCGTGCTGATCCACCCTGGGGGCAGAAAGAAAGGGGGTTCCCGGCAAGTGCGAGGGCTTCAAGTGCAACCCACAGGGCTGCCAAGAAGGAAAGGAAGAGACCTAAAGCCAGCAAGCCCAGTGAGGGCCTCGCGCCTCCCCGGCGGCCTTCGTGGGAAGTCCTTCCCCGGCCTGGCCTCTCTCCCTTCCTCTGCGAGTCCTGCCTCACCTTCCCTTTCCTGCACATTAACATGGCTCCACCTTTCTCTTTAAAATCCGAGAAGAATTCCCGACCCACAGCCAGTGCCTCTCTCCATGCGGGGCCGGGGTATCCCTTCAGCTCACCTGCGGTCCGTGTCAAAGGTCGAATCAAGGTCGACATCACTTAGCTACCAATCATTAGGGGAGCCCGATGATCCGCTCCTCTGTGTTCGCAATTTTTTTTTTAAATTTTAAAACCATATTATACTATGTGTAACATGATCAAACAGTATCGTTAATCCATATCAAATCCCTGGAGAAATTAGTGTTTGACGAAGTTAAAACGAATCTAATTCATCTAAACTAGGTTTGTGACTTAAAACTCTTCTTCTTCTGGGTTCTCTGGTTTTTTACTGAAACAGCTAGTTTGTGTGTGTGTGTGTGTCATGTAAAAGGGTGTGTTTTGTGTGGTCAGTTTGGGGTTTGTTTTTTTGGGGGGGGGAGTGAGGAGTTGTCATAAATCTTGCCAGTAGATCAATGTAGGTAACAGACATACAGTTCTGCTAAGCACAAAGCACCTAAACATACCATTGTCTTTTGAGGAGTAAAAGAAACATTGCATCTAAAAGTGAAACCTTTCAATCACTCCCGCGTTACATGCAAATGTATTGATGGGGTGTTACAATTCCATATCATCAACGTGGGTATGGAGTGGAGACTCTGGGGTGTGCAGATTTCACCCGAGTAGACACAACGTTAACAGAAATTCTGGTGGTAAAACATCAAACAACCGGCCTCTCTTTGACTTTTGTTCTGAAACAGAAGCCATCCACCGGCTCCATTTTCCATGACTTCTTTTTTAGATTTCTTTAAAAAGAAAAAAAAAAAAAAGGAGGGATTAGAATTAAATTGCATCCTTTATCCTCCACGGTTAGGTAGTGTGTATGGATGTTTTGTATAATTTGACACACAAAAAAAGGCCAAGTTACCTGGAAATAGCAGCAAATCATCTCTGGTAAACATTCTCGCATTTAGGTGGAAATTATTGATTTGAATGAGAAAAAAGGGTAAGTTCTACTAATGTCTCTCTATATTTTCTAAATCCAATTGGAGCAAATGTAAAATTATTCCACAGATAATTTCTACAGTACTTCAGTGTCCCCAGTCAACATTAGGCAAATGTTTCTTGTGTTTGTGAAAGATGTTCATTGCTGCTTGAATGGACACTTTGATCTCTCTTGTGTTTTTAATTTGGCAATATGCTCTGATGTTTTTCAACTTTTCATTTTTTTTATTCTATGAATAAGGGGTGTAGATATGTTTATTCTTCCTTTAAAATAACTGTCAAAATCTTTGCAAAATATTTTATAATTGTCCTACTTGCTTTATGTTTTAAACTCTAGAAGATTTCTAAATTTAAAAGAATCTGAAAGTTCTAGTTTTCCATTTGCCTTCTCCAACTCCACTTTAAAATAAATTCTCAGACAACTGGGATTTTTAGTTTTCTTTTTTTTTCTCTCTTAACTTTTACTTCCTTATAACAGACTCTTGCTGTGGAACTCAGGCTGTCCTTGCCCTTAGAACCTCCAGCCTTAGACTCCTAAATGCTAGGATTACAAGGTTGTACCACAACCCCCAGCCTAACTTCTCATTATTGAGGGACAGCATTAGACTGTGGTTAAAACATAGCAGATCTCTGGAAATCCCAGCTTCACTCTTCCTCTGTTATTTTATGAGGAAAATACTCCCTAAAGTTAAAATAATATTAACTTTGCCCCGTGCTGTTCTGTGTATAGACCATAAACATGTGTGGAAATATAACATTTGAAATACCCCCCATAACCAATGGAAAGCTAATACTTTTTCAAGTGTGTGCGTTTTAGAGGAAGGCATCTTAAATGCTTACCAATAAATTAAAAGTCTAGATGTGGCCCTCAAATTCAAGAAACGCTCCCACCTGAAAGGAATCCCTTCACCCCCCTCTTTGGGAAACAGACGAATCTTCCTTTCTGTCCTTCTGCCTCTTTCCCACAAATTCGAGCCCGGGAGAACAAACACCGTGCATATAATTTGGGCATTTAAAGGCCCGTTGTGTCATTTCTTGCTATGATTTTTCTGTGAAATCATCTCTCATTTTGTACCTCAAGGGCACACACATTATTAGCTGTGCTGACCCAGAAGGTCAGACGTGGAAACGATTCTGTCTGATGACGTGTTTCGCTCCGTTGTGGCTGGTATTTGGATGGGGCTTGATTTTTCCCCTCACTCCATATATAGTTCCCAGGAAATCTTCTTCCCTTCATTTCCTGCTTCGCGAGTGTTGTTAGTCAGCAGGTGAACATGGCAAGTTACCCTCCTGGCGACTGTCTGTGCTTTACATCCAAATACCGAGTCACATCTTGCTAAACAGGTTCTTTATCACCCGATGGCCCACGCGGGTTTGACTGGTATTTGACCATATCGCCCTCGGAGTTATGATCTGAAACATGGCTGACCTCAGGAAGGGCTTGTTGAATAAACACAACATGTTCAGGGTTTCTTGTTAGTGACGATCACACACACACACACACACACACATCCACCTGTTTGAATTTTCATTTTGGGGATATCCTCTGCTCTTCTGCTTCTGAAAAAAAATAATGGATCCGTACAGTTATGCTAAACACTTGGTTTTCCCCCTGCCAGCCCTCAGGCCCTCTGATTCTATAATGCGTGTAATTCATACTGGAGTGGCTGACAGCAAGTGGGCTAACTCGCAACATGAATGGTGCGAAAACGCCAGACGTGGGAAGGGAGGGAGAGCCACCTAGGGAGGGGGGTTAACTTTTAAAATTGTCTTCAGTAGTTATACAAAGGAGTTGGCCATTTAACACAGTAGTTTACGAATATAGCGCCTCTTGATCAACATCGCCTCCTTTAACATTCTCACCCATCCCCTGGCGCAATTTTTAGGATACATTTCAGATAGAGATTTCAGGAAATGGGTATCTACAATTATCTTACTAGAATTAACATAGTAAATTAAGCATTAAGTCCACATCGAGTTTTATAGGTTAGTGGAAATGTGGTGATTTTCATTTCAACTTAGGAGAAGGATTCCACTTTATAACTTTCTCCTTTAAACCCGGAAACATGCATTCCTTTGAAAGCACTTATATTCAGCAACTATCATTTTTCACACTAATTTTTGGCCCTTTAATCTACTTACATAAAATTCTCTCAAAAATAATAGATTACTTGTTATTTTTCAAGAACTACACTGACATCTATTGTTGAAACATAGCCCCTTGAAGATATTCCCCCAAATGAATTCTTAGCTCAAACATACGTTTTGCGTGTGTGTGTGTGTGTGTGCTCCCAGTCCTGGGGCTTGAACTCAAGGCCTAGGTACTGTCCCTGCACCTTTTTGCTCAAGGCTAAGTGCCCTAGCACTTGAGCCCCAGCACTACTTCTGGGTCTTTTAGGTGGGTAATTAGAGCTCAAAGTCTCACAGGATATTGCTGCCTGGGAAAATCTAGCTTTGAACTGCAATCCTCCTATCTCAGCCCCCAAGTTGCTAGGATTACAGACTTGAGCCTCTACTGCCCAGCGACTGTTATATTCATGTGTTGATCAGAAAGCAGGTGGAGAGCAGTGACTGCGAACCCAAGTTTCTATTGTTATAACCCACGCGCATTCCCTTCCATCATTCTTTACCCTTATTGCAGGGGGGAGTCACGTATTTTCCGGGGTGGATGAAGCTTTGTGAGTACAAGCAGGAGTCAGTGTTTGCAGAACACCTTAGACGATGGTAGGAAAGTACAGGAAATGCTGAAAATGGCTTTTATGAAGAACCTATACACACAGTGGTAGTAATCGTCTTGATTTGGTTTCTCACCTGCTTGATGGACAGAGATGTGTTGTGTCCACCATGTTTGAGTACCATGTTGGAGCTCTCGGAGGTCCAGGGTAAAAGTAAGTCCTCATACTTGGTCTTCTGAGGTGAGGACCAAGCCAAGAAAACTCTGACGCCACAGAATCCCCTAGAAGTTCCCCCGATCCTGTATGCCCAAAGCGATTCCCTCAACTCACCTAGAGAGGCAGCCACCCTCCCCCGCCAGGCCATCTCCCCTTCTCCACTCTCTGACATGCAAGAACCTGTTCACGGTCCTCGAGCTGCCTTTTGGGTGACTTCTGGAAAAGCTACAGCCAGAACTTAAGAGTCAAAATCTGCAATTCCGCTCTCCCTCCAAGTAGACAGTATTACAGCAGACAAGACTTCACTTTGCCCCTCCTTGTCTTTCCTATCTCTTTTATGGGAATAGCATTTTTTTTTACATATATGGGAGGATCAAATAATTATACATGAAAATTGATTTCTCCACTTGGAAAAATTTGAGCATATATGCCATGCATTAAAAATGTACATATACTCTATAACAAATATTTATGTATACACTTATTTATAAATATATCCGTGAGCAGTTGTACTATTATTGCCTGGTTACTATTAAAACCAATATTATTTTTTCTTCAAAAGCCAGACGGTAGACAGTAATGAATGGAGGTCTCATTTTTTTTTTCTTTCCTTCACTTCAGTGGGTCTTCCTCTTGTTATTCACTCTGAGCCACACGAACTTATTCTGGAGACCCCTACATTAAGAATAATTTGGAAAACCTATGTCCTTGCTGGATGTAATCCTTTCCACGTTAGCTTGGTCACGTGGCCAATTTGAGCTTCCTGTCCAGTTCTCTCCCGATAAATAACCATCCATAGATGCCTTTAGCTCGCTAAGCAGAGTTCAAAAAGCCCTTCTCCTGGTGGGTCAGTGGGTGAATTCGGGAGCAAGAGACCCCAGGACCTGTGGAGTTTTTATCCAATTCAGATGTGTCAGCAGCTCTCCATAAAAGTAACACCTGGCATTCCTCATGGTGTGCAAATCACTTCAACACTCGGGTCTCTCAAACCACCTGTGAATGAGGCATTTCTTTTCTAGACCAGGGATGTACCGTCTTTTGCGTCTAGACATTCCTGGCCCCCGTGCCCCCTGAGAAAGTTCTCTGGGTGGGGAGAGCCTCGCAAGGCTCCCTCCTGCCCCCACTGACCCTGGAGATATAAGAGTCCTACGTTGGACATTCGTGTCTTGGGGTCTTCTCACATTGGTAGCAAAGTGAGTGAGGCAATACCCATTTCCCTTTCCAATTGCCACTCTCCCCTGAGACCTTCTCTTCATGGTTGAACGTCTTCACGGATTGGTGGGAAATAGGCGTCTCTTGGATTTGTCTGCCTGAGCTGGTTTCGAACTGGGATCCTCTGACCTCAGTCTCCTAAGATTCTGAGAAGTAGGTAGGATTCACAGGATCTCTCTCTCTCTCTCTCGCTCACTCACTCTCTCTCATCTTAGACTTGAGCTTTTCCCATGCGATCCCTGTCTCCTCCGTCTTACGCAGAGGGTCAGGTGGCGTTCCTCGCAGGAAGGAGGCCGGGGTGAGCCCGCAGTACCCACCTGGAATCGCTTCTTGCAATGCTCATTTGTTGAATCCAGAAACCTCAACGAATGACATGTTTTCAGGTTAACCAGAAATCTCCTCCACACTGCTTTGACGGCCCTGGGGAGCCTTTGGCAGGACTTTGAGGGGACGGGAGACAAAGCCACTGTCCCTGCAGATGGGAGGGTTTTGTTATCTCCTGTCTGTCTTCTCCCCCTGAGCTTTGTACACACAAAACTGCCGCCTGCCGTTCCAACTGAAGCCACAGGGCCACCTGTGAGGATCTGCGGGCCCCTTTGGTGGTGGAGGAGACGAGGGGGACGTTTCAGGAGCACACTGATGAGAATCTGGCCTTCTTTCTTTCTTTTTTTTTTTTTTAACTCTCTGGTTTAGGGCATTTATAATTTGGGGTAAGAAGATAAAACATGGAACCAGTGAAATTCAGCAATGGCTCAGAGTGTGGCTTTTATGATTAGAAGTTCAATCGACCCTTTTAACGACCGCCTTTCTTTTCCCCCGGAATTTCAACTTTGAATGCCTGAAAAAGAATCTTTACCAGGTTTCACAATACTGGCTAGAGCATTTCAACCTACAGAGGAAAATAAAACAAAACAGTAAAAAGAGAGTGTGAGCCATCAGCTCACAACTCAACTTGGAAGGCGTAGTCCTGACCTTAGGCATGGAGGTGTAAGTTGGGGTTTGGGGGTGAAAAACTACAAAGAGGAAGAAGGTAAGGATTTCTAGTGGAATACAGACTGCTTTTCTCCAGCCTCCCTTGGGTGAAGGTCGGAAGCAAAGAAAGAGACAAATGCAAGAATAAATGAAACTACAAAAAAAGTGGGGGTGGGGGGGGTTGGTGGTGGTCGATATCCAAGCGTGCCTACAGGAAACAGCGAGTTTCTCTTAGGGAGTCTCAATTTGGAAATGGCCCTTGGGACAAATATCTAGTCTGTGTACCTGTGACTACAAAGAAAAACAAAAAAAGAATGGGTCTTCCCCACCTGGAGCAGAGCAGTGTGTCGTCGGTGAAGAACCCATGAGAAGGAACAGCAAGAAACAGGAAATCCAAAGGGACGGTCCCAACCCCAGGCTGGAGATGAAGTCGCAGGAGTAACATGATCGTGACTCCACAAAGGCAGTGGTGGGAAAAGAAATGACAGTGGAGAGTGGGAGCCGCGGATGTCGTGAAGGGCTGAGCCGAGAAGTCTCGTCGGACGTGCGGGGAGGTCTGAACCCGGGCACGAGATGGAGCTACGCGTGGCTTCTCCTAAGTGCGGTCTCCTTCCGCGGGACGGCGGTGGCCGTGAGCTGAAGAATCCCACCTGACCTGAGCCAAGCGTTGAGACTCTTGGGCGCCCTCTCCCTGGCTTGCCCGTTGACAGCCATACCTAGAAGAAGGGTTCTATGGCTTTCCTGTGTCTGCGCGTTGGGACATCCGTGCGCCGTTCCAGCCCACCGGGACAGGAGATCTCAGGAGATCGGCACGAAGCAGGTGCCTTCCGACTGAAGAATCAGATCACGGGCCAGTGCCTCGATTGCCACATGTCGTGGAGAGAGGGCGATGGGCCACCCTCTCTCCCCGTCAGATCACTGATCCGGGAGCATTCCAGCAACCTGGCCAAACAAGTCTCAAGGTATTAGCAGCCGTTGGCCTGAGGCATTTGGCAGTCCCGAGTCTAGACTTCACACTACGTTAATCTCACTGAGAGGAGCCGACCCCACCCAGATGCCTTTGCTCTTGTTATTCGCAGAGCCAGCTCTGCCTCTTACCTGGCTACCTGATTATCTGGGCTGGACAGCCCTCTCTGATCCGTGAAGCTCTAGATCAGTCTCCTCGTCCCTCTCTCCCTCCCTCCTTCCCTCCCTCCTCCTCCTCTCCTTAGCCTTGGTAGGTTGATGGAAATGAGCAGTGGGGGAAATTCTCTATCAGTCCTTTTCTCCCGGGACCCTGGATTGAATTCTCCCTTCATCTCCCACCCTCCAGAGAGAGGAGGACTGCCCCAGGTGGAATGCCCCTCCCCTCCTCGAGGAGAGCACCCCACATCTCGCCTCTGGGGGTGACTCCACTCCTCCCGTGGCGTGGCGGTGCAGTAGCGTGAGGACTTGCTCTGCAAGGGTGAGGGAAGCCGGTGTTGGGGGCTGATTGGCGGCTCACCTGCCATGTCTGGGAGTGGCGTCAGATTCCTTCTGTCCTGTTAACTTGTTCCTCAGCACGGGGCGGGGGTCACCGCTGGGTCCCTGATGTGCTACAGCCCAGATCACCAACCTGCTCACGTGACACAGGGTTCGGGGTCAGGCAGCCCTGAGACCCCCCCGGGGCTGGCGATGGGAAATGGCCCGTCCCTGTTAGATGGGGGTCTCCAGGCCCACAACGAGGCTGCGTCTCCTCCAGCTCTGCCAGCGGTGATGGATGAGGTGGCGTTTCTTTTCCTCTTCCTATTTTACCTCTCCAAACACGAAATGAGCCGCTTAACTTTGCGTTTCCCTTCCTTTGGCTGTGTCACTTCTTCATTAGCAAATCTTAATGACTGCTCGAAGGACAGGAAGCCCTGAGCGCCGCCTACGAGGGGGAAGAAACCATTCGTTTCTCCTCTGGATGCTGATGTGGCGAAGAGTTCACTTTCCACCACAGTTTATTACGCCACAAAGGAAAGCGTTTGACAAGGCTTTTAATTTTTGTCAAGGAGCGTAGCGGGTTTCTGTGGGTCTTGAAACAATTGTTTCTGATGACAATAATTCAGCAGAGCCACGGGCTACTTGGAGCAAAGGGGAACTGAATCTCTGCTCGCTCTTAATGTTTGTTTGGTTTTCAAATCATGGACATTGCATCTCTTGGCAACCAGAGGAGACTGTGACCAATTACATGGGGGCCGGGGATCAGCCATGGTGTTTAACTCGGTAAAGAGACATTCCTTGACACAGCTTCTCCCAACGCTTTTGTGCAGTTTCTGCTTGCTTGTCCATTTCTGTGGAGCAGATTAATACTCAAATCACAGGAAGATCTGTAATATTTTTCCCCCGTGGGGCTTTATGACTTGCTTAATTTTTTTGTCCATACTCATCTTTCATTTCCTTTTTTATTTCAATGCTATGCTACGTGCACTTCCACTTTTCTTTTGGAAAGCAGAGCTTCACATTTGCAAAGGAAGGAAGGAAGGAAGGAAGGAAGGAAGGGAAGGAAGGAAGGAAGGAAGGAAGGAAGGAAGGAAGGAAGGAAGGAAGGAAGGAAGGAAGGAAGGAAGGAAGGAAGGAAGGAAGGAAGGAGAAAAAGTTTGGCTCAGTTTCCTCCCAGTCCAATAACCTATCCACCAGAAAGCCACTTTAGATACTATGACATGGGTGTGATCATGTAATCAGTCTCCCAAAATCATAACTAGAAGCCTGTCACCCAGGGCTCAGGCCTGTAACTCTAATTATGCAGGAAGCCGAGAGCTGGGGACTGAGCTTCCAAGACAAGGGCAGGAAAGTCCTTAAGATTTTATCTCCAATAAGCCACTCAGAAAAAGCCAGAAATGGTGCTGTGGCTCAAGGGGTAGACTGCTAGCCTTGAGCAGAAAGAAGCTGAGCAACAGAGCCCAGACCCAGAGTTCAAGTCCCAGGACTGGCAAAAAAAAAAAAAAAGGAAGGTAAACCCATAAATGGATGGATGGATGGATGGATACATAGATAGATAGATAGATAGATAGACAGACTGACAGATAGATAGATAGACATTCCACCACCAACAAAAGAAAACGGACTTATAAACTGCTGTTATTGGTAGAATCAGTCTCGTTCTGAAGGAGGCTTTAAACTTTTCATTCATATTTTCAGGAAGGAAGTCCAGCACTTGTAATGTTTGTGGGTT
This sequence comes from Perognathus longimembris pacificus, assembly GCF_023159225.1. Classification (NCBI taxonomy): domain Eukaryota; kingdom Metazoa; phylum Chordata; class Mammalia; order Rodentia; family Heteromyidae; genus Perognathus; species Perognathus longimembris. The sequence goes on from NC_063185.1 coordinate 23,020,437, forward strand.
TACTTTCCCAAAGAAAATAAAATAGGGAAATAGTTTATTATGGTAGAATTTGTAGCAATTAAAAAATTCTGTCCTAAGTCTTATAATGAATGGTTACATGTTATTATTTTTTGAAATACCAAAATTTTTAATAACTCTTTTGGAGCAATAAGATCTTTTACTTTTTTTTTCATTGTTAAAAATAAGATCACCATTGGGATAAAGCCATTATTAATGATTTAGGATATTTGCTGCTCATATGATATCTGGGTTAGGTTTTGAGATATAATACTCTGGTGAAAGTCTAAATTAAGAGAAAATTATTTGAAATGATCTCAAGAACCTTCCAATGTGGTAGGTACTCTTAAATCCTATCCCAAATCTTCAGAGCAGGCTGGATTTCTGTGCCTTCAATTCGCATAATGAAGAATCTATGTCTTATTCTTTTGACTAATCGTAACTATTAATTGGTTTTACTCTAAGCTAGGAGGTAGAAAGTCACAAACCTGAGCCCTCCATTCACAAGAGTCGAAGTGGGAAATGTTTTAAAAAACGTTTTCTCCGATCTAATACTTGTGTGCTTAGAATTTGTAAGGGATGACACGAGGGTATCAAAGAGGAGGGAACCTATTTCTCTGGGGTTGTGGTAGTTCCTATTATGGCTTAGCTTATCTCTGCCTGACTACAACACATCCTTCTCCCTGTGCCCCACAAGTATATGGCCGACAGGACAGATGTAGCAAGAGAAATTAGACTTTGGGGAGGAAACTCAAAATGTCTTGTATGCTTGGAGCTTTGACTCTATTTGCAAAAGTCTTTAACACTGAGCCCAATTCGAACGGGCGATTTTTCCTGATTCGCATGGTGTGGCATCATTGGAGTACTCGATACGATTGACTCTGAAGATGTACTGGGTAATCTTTCTTTCCCTTATTGTTTCTTCTTTCTGCCTTTCTATTCTCTGTTCTTTCTTTAAAGTTGTGAGGTTTGAACTTCGATCTCTACTGTGGCTCCTAATGCTTGCTCAGCTGCAACCTTCCCACGTCTTCTTCCGCCCTGCTCCCAACCTTGCTTTTGACTGGTTATTTTGGAGGTGGAACCTCATGGGAACTTCTGCCTTGGCTGGCCTCAGGTCTCAATCCTCTAGATCTCAGACGGTCAGGTGATACCAGGAGAAGATGGAATCAGCGAGGCGTAACACAATTTCAAGTGAAAAAAAAAAAACATTTTTAGTGTCATCTGTTACCTTTACCTTTTTCTCTCTTATATGTGTTCTAACCTTATTAAGTGTGTTTCCTCGGCAGTGTGTAAGAAGGTCCATTTTTACTCACGCCTGTCTTCTTGAACACATACCCAATCATGATTTGGAAATTGCCGGTTAATCTGTCTGCCTCTTAATACTTCGGAACCTGTATTCAGGCGTGTCGCCTATGGCGATTGGGCAGGGGAGGTGTTTCCCTTGACCGGCTGACAGGTCGCAGGTTCATCACCAGCTTTCCCGAGCGGCTGCAATGATCTCACTCTTGGGCGAAATTCCATAGCAGCCCCAAGGGCTAACAAACCCCGTGCATCGCAATCACTTGGGGCTGCCAAACGGGCTTCGCCCTGCTCCCTCTCCTTCCTTCCCCATTCAACCAGGATCCACACCGCACCAACGTGTCCTCGGCAACACGAACTCCAGATCTACTTCCTGTGGGTTGGTGTCGGTAAAAGCCATGAACACTGATCCGGAGAGAATAAGTGGTCTCCCCCCCCCCCCGCACCCAAGGATTCACAGCCTAGCAGAGGCACAACAAGACACAAAAACCGCTTGCCCAGCGTACAGTGCTAGAAGCCAAGTTGTCGCAGACATTGAGTCTTTCTTCATCTCACTGAAGGGATGAAGAGAGAAGCCAGTGCTCTCCGGCTGGGCTCAATGGTGCGCACTGGGCAATAATGAGAGAGGCCTTGTGCCTGTCAGGGTTTATGGCGACTTGTCCTGAAGGTGACAGTTGCCGATTCCGTTTGCACGGAACACCTGGGGCGGTTGCGGGAAGAAAGGCAAGCAACATGGCTCTCGGAAAGTATGCTGCAGGATCTTCTCTCCTCCCGGGCAGCAGCTTGATAGTATCTCACAACAAATGCCTGCGTTTGAATCTGTGCTTCTGTCTTAGTGTGGAAACACAAATGGAACACTTTCGTCTCTAAGGGGAGGTGGTTGCGGAGGAGCGAGGGGCGAAGTGGGAAGGGGGGGGCGTGTGGCAAACATCTAATAAATCTTCTTCACAGGAAGTGTTGTGTTGGTATCAGTTCCCATTTCTCTTCCACCCATTAAAACGTGTGCGCTGCAGTTGTAGTCAGGAAAGACAGACATCATTATACACTCTCGTTGCTGACACCTCGGGGGTACATTTGCAGTGTTGCGCTCTTGGGAAATCACTGTAGGTGTGCAGCTCTCTGTGACAGTGAAGTAGAAGTGTGAATCTGATTCCCTGTTTACACTGGGGAAACTTGGGCGAAGGTATCTTTGTTTTCTTAAGTGTTTTGCCTCACTTTAAGTGGGGCCTGTGAATTCCTCTCTTTATCCTCAGCCTGAGGAATCTCTCGCCTCACGGTGGGTACCGGGCAGACACGGAGGCCTGCTTCTCCACGTTCCAGCAGGGGACGGGCGGGTGGCTGGGGCTCCTTCCCCAGGTCTGAATCTGCTCTCGTTCTAACCCGACCCGCTCTGAGGCAAGAATCCCCACTGATGAACACGGAAGCTACGTTCTGATTTCTCCGTGTGCGTGAAAGCTCAGCTCACGCCAGATTAACCCATCTTTATCACTGGAATCGAAGACTATTCAGCCAGCATACGGAGTTACAGAATTATACGTTTGGGGGAGATTTTCTTGGGAGACACCTGTGACTTTTTTTTTTTTTCTTTTAATGAAAATGGTTCCCTTCCCTCTGAAATCAGTTTCGGAGTCACAGATTAATGAAGATAGGAAGGAATGGTGGGTGGGGGGAGGGGGGGGAGGGGGACCGGATTCCTTTCTTGAAGGTCACACTGTCTCACCCTTGGTCCCTGGACAAACCCGATTTAGCGAGGGTCATTATCCCTGGGAGGCCCTGACATTTGCAACACAAGGTATAAAAATAGTGAGGAGCTCTATAAATGTTAGCTGCGGTATAAGTGCTTGCTGTGTCGTTTCTCATTAATCCTCACCAAACTCCTAACCCACGGAAGCCCCGCCCACCTCCGTTGGATTGACAGGGATTCAGGAGGGTCTTTGGTTGAAAATGATACCGTTGCTTGCTAACAACACAAGGACGAAGCTCTGTCGATTGCCAAGTACCACACTCGACCCCTCTGACAGAGACCCATCCATTCATTCCCTTCAGGGTTTAACTGTGGCAGAGGACAAGAGCCGGGCCCTATATAAGTTTATGACCTATGTGTATTCATGCATGCAGTCCTAAGAGTAGAATTAACCCCAATAGCATCTGGTAGGATTTGCGAGGAAATGCAGGGGAGAGCTTTGTGTGTGTGTGGGGGGGGGGGAGTCCCTTCTGTAACCTCAAGTGTGCAGGCTTGATTTATTAGCCACGTCCTTGTGCTAACATTTGCATTTTAGGGGAAGACTGTAGCGTCTTTATCTGGGCGTGGTGACATAGTCAGCCATTACCAGCCATTAATAACTTAAATTAATGTTGTCCAATTAGCAGTTCGTCACCTATAAGAGGCCAGAGACGACTGGTCATTCACACAGACAAGGCAGAAGTTTTAGTTGAGCACGTATGGTGAGCCGGGAGGACTCAAGGCACAGATCAGGGACCAGCACACTTTATTGTATTTTATTTTCGGTGTGGTGTCAGATGTCTCCAGCTCACACAGCTCACAGGGACTCAGTCACAAACACTGTTTGTGGCATGACCGCCATGATAGACAGTCAATGAGTGACGAATAATATTGACTGCACACTCTTTGGTCAAACTTTAGCTACAAGGTCTGCTCTGAATAACGGTCTATTCTTAATAAGTGATAGCACCTAATTATAATCATCATTATTAACACTTAGGCAAAAGATGTATATCTCAATACTTAAACCAGAAAAAAAAAATCCCTAAACAAAACAGCTTGAAGTTAAATGCACTTAACGTAACGGACTCTGTATATTTTTTTTTCCCCTTAACTTCCCATAGCCTGACCTTCAAATTTGGATTCCAAATTTTCCTGGCTTCAAATTTCTTCATGACGTATACTCCAATCCATGAAAGGGATATAACGAGCTCTCCTGTCCTCCTCATCTGAATTCCGCAGTAATTAATAGTTGACCGTATCACCCCTACCTCTCTCTGTTCCTTTCCCCTTGTTGGTCCGCTGTTTCTTCTACTGATGCATCCCCCCGTGAGCACGTAAACCTCGGCCGCCCGTGAGAGTCATCCGAGGAGGAGGAAGCGGAGGGAAGGGCAGACTGTAAGCCACGTTGCCGGTGTTTTTGTTGTTGTTGTCCTCTCCCGTCTTACCTCGAACCCAGCTGGAACGGAACTTCAGATCACAAGCGAGAACCGTCTAGAAAAATATCTACGCTGGGTGTCTGTATTATGGAAGGAAAAGTGGTGGGGGGGGGGGGGTTCCCGAAAGGAGAAAAGGCGGAGGTGGGAAGCTTGCTGGATTGGAACCACAATGGCGGCCTCGACCGCGGGTTGAAGGCTTGGCTTCCCTGGGGCAGAGCGGGGGACTTGAACAGGTGGTGTGAGCGAGCTGGGGGGGAGGGGAGGGCTGCGGGAATGACGGAGCCGGCGTGTTCTTCCGAGGGAACTGCCAGTCATTCTTCCATCCCCGCTGACAGCGCCGTAGGCGTCTCACTTTTGACTAAGGAGCCATAGAGGCAGATAGGATTAGGAAGCGTCCTATCTCCTGAATGCCGCCGGCTTATGTCTCCCCGAGGTGGATAAGACGTGTGCATTTCACGGGGCTATTACCCTGGGTCGGGAGAGCACCTGAAGAAGGACTGAGAAGTCTTCTGAAAAGCCAGTGTACAACTTCTGATTTACGAGCGCCCCCTCCCCCCCACACCTTCTTCCCGCCCCCATTTCTTCGAGAAATAGGCTGGGGAAATGGCCCCCCCCCGCACCCCCCCCCCCAGAGTTCAGACGGTATCTAAGCTGAAATAAATAAGATCCCAGCTCTCAACTTCTCCCTTAAAAACAAACGCACAAGTGAGCTCCTGGTAACTCAACTTTGCCCGGGGAATGGAGGACGGTAAAGGATCGCGTTATCCTGCATCACGCGGGTGCACCCCGAATCTCCAGTCGGTGGGGCTGGCACGCCGCAGCTGGCGTGTCCCAATGTCCCAGTCCCTGGGCGTGATCCACTGCCCCCCCCACCCACCCTCCCCCCCCCCCCCCGAAGCACGAACGCTAGAATTGCGTTTCCCCGAGGGAAGCGATGCCGTCAGGTGTGCTAATAATAAAATTAATAGCTTCGAGAAACTGCTTGCTCCAGCAAGGGCGGCAGGAGAAAGGGCAGATCGATCTCGGTGTTTAACTGTCCTGATTCCTCCTCGGCCTGGGGAGAACGAGGCTCGCTCCCTCTCGCGGCTGATCAATACCTGCCTGATTTAAAACAAGGAGCCGGTTTCGAGATTAGAAGTCCGGCGAATAAGAAGATGTAGCGTAAAACTGTCAAAAACTTTCAGTTCCCATCTGAGCACCGAGATCGGAAGGGCAGCCCCCAGCTGAGGCGAAAGGGGAGAAGAAATTCACCCTCCTCCTCTCTCCAACAAAAAAGGAGGATCGCAGTCCCGGCCACCACCGGGGCTGGTGGCCGTCGCATAAATAAGAGTGTATCGAGTCGCTCTGTGTTTAAAGGGCTGTGAACATAAAGATGGGTGGACACTCGCAGTTGCACCGAGGGTCGTATGTCTCCTCTCTAATCGGCCGGCTATCCGGGAGAGCCGTTTATACCTTCTCGTAGCTGCCCACCTGTCTTCTCGCCGCTTGCCGTCCAGGCCTGGGTGGCTGTCCTCTTCCCATCATCCCTTGAGGTTCGGGAGCCCGATGCCTTTGCAAGGTTTTTCAGGCCACGTGTCTCCCTGTCTTCTCGCTCACCACGTTCACCTTGAATCTGAGGACGCCTTCGGGCCTTGCTAGGAGTTTACTTGCCGCCAGGTCCTGCATTCCCGTGAAATCTCTCTCTGCATTTGCTGCAAATCCTCCTAGCCTGTTCAAGTCTTCCCTGTGCTCTATTCTATGCTCTGCCTTACCTTTCCTTCCTTCCTTCCTTCCTTGTTCCTTCCGTCCTTCCTTCTCCTTCCTTCCTTCCTCCCTTCCTTCCTTTTCCTCCTTCCTTCCTCCCACCCTTCCTTGCTTCCTTCCTTCCTTCCTTCCTTCCTCCCTCCCTCCCTCCCTTCCTTCCTTCCTTCCTTCCCTCCTTCCTTCCTTCCTTCCTTCCTTCCTTCCTTCCTTCCTTCCTTCCTTCCTTCCTTCCTTCCTCCCACCCTTCCTTGCTTCCTTCCTTCCTTCCTTCCTTCTTTCCTTCCTTCCTTCCTTCCTTCCTTCCTTCTTTTTCCTCCTTCCTTCCTCCCACCCTTCCTTGCTTCCTTGCTTCCTTCCTTCCTTCCTTCCTTCTTTCCTTCCTTCCTTCCTTCCTTTCTCCCGCCCTTCCTTGCTTTCTTCCTTCCCTTCCTTTCCTTCCTCTTCTTTTTCTTTCTTCCATTCTGTCTCTCTCCTTCCTACCTTCCTTCCTTCCCTCCCTCCTTCCTTCTTCTTCCATTCTTTTGATCTTTCTCTCTCTCTCATGCTGGAGCTTCAATTTAGGGTCTGAGCTCCAGGCTAGTGTTCTGCCGCTTGAACCACCGCTGCGCTTCTGACTTCTCAGTGCTTCCTGGGAGCTAAGAGCCTCACTGGCTTTCCTGCCGGTGCTGGCTTTGAGCCAGCATCTTCACATCTCAGCCTCTAAAGCAGCTGGGGTCACAGGTGTGAGCCTTTTGCACGTGAAACTAAGCTAAGTCCCCTAGAGGAAACCTTGGCCCCAGCCATGAGACACAGAGGCCAAGAGGCCTACAGAGGTAGAATTGCCTGAAGTGTAATCGATTGTGGGCTTCATGATCGACGTGAGACTCGAGGGACCGCTCCTGGTTTTTTCAGAAAGGGAAACACAAAAAAAACGATTTGGTCCAACTCAAAGTGCGCGTGGTGAATCCACACCCCGGTGTGTCCCCAGGCCGAGCCCCACCCGCCACTCCTGTGGCTTTGATCCTGTGCTGAACAAGGGCAGGGCACTCCCTCCATGACCGCCCAGGCCCGCCCCCGGGCAGCGGCGCCTGTCTGAGTGAATCCAGGCGAGTTCTCCTGGGAATGGCGAGAGACCCCACACTTCCCGAGGATCCCCTGTCCTCCTCCTCACCAGCAAATCCTGCCAGCATCCTCCGAGCTCCTACGGAGAAGGAACGGTCGCCTGCCCCTATTTTACTCAGTGTTGGTCAGTGTGACCGTTCGGTGTCACCCCGTCCCAGGCCCTACAAATAGCCATCTCCCCACCCCGGGCAGGATGGCTAAGCAGGATCGGGAAGGAGGGGGTTTGTACTCTGAGCCCGGTGGGTGCTGGCACTTTGGGGTGAATCCTTGCAAGGCTGGTGTGCCCTGGGCCCCATTCCCTCGGCACCCCACCGCCTCTGACGACACGCCAGGCCGAGACAAAGCCCGCGTCTTTTCACTCTTTCCAAGAGAGCGGAGCAGAAATGCACCCCCATGTTTCCCCCCCCCTTTATTTGAATCCTGCGCAGGCAAAGCATTTAATTTGAAACTAAAACTAGCATTAAATTTGGTTGGGCTTTGTCTTTCATATTTGTTTTTTACAGTGACTGTGGGTGTTGATTTCCCAGTGAGGGATCATTTAAACTCATTTTCCCAGCACGGCAGACCATTCCTTATTAGTTCAACGCGAGGAAAAGCTTCCACTTTTCAGCGAGTCCTCGTGTTTGTCATCATGCGGTTGCATTATTTTGCATGCCTTTTGTGTTCTTCCTCCCTCGCGCTCTCTCCGACCTCTCTACCCATAGGCAGGAGTCGTCCGAGGGTAATGAAGCAGTAACTTCCCTAGAATTTCCTCCTGAAGAAAAAGCATTCTCTAGATCAGGAATAAAGAGTTGGAGCAAAGGAAGTGGTATAGAGAGCCAGGATCTAAGCCCAACACGTTCACCAATACAGAAGACCGTTGGCAAAGAATCAAAACATCCTTTCTGCTACGTGTATTTAATTAAGCACTGGCATCTTCCTTCTACATAGCTTGAGAATAAGAGTGCCGTACCCAAACCTCAATAGTCTGCAGCTTAGAGACTTTATTTGAGATATTGTCGTAGGGTAGGTGTTTCATTACCCACAATTTCCAAGCTCTGTGAGATGAAAGCATATCTCATTGGTTTGATTACGGAAGCAACGACAAACAATTTATACAATGTGACTACTCAAAAAAACCCACAAAACCCCCAAACCCAAGAACCATGCATATCACATCTCAGAGGAGGGTCCTAAAATTAAAAAAAGAAGAAATTTCAAGGAAAGAGATGTGGAAGGAATCACAGAACAACATTGTACCCAGCATGACACTTACCTGCCTGCCAACTTCATACCTCCCTTCCAGTGGTTGTCAATTTCCTTCAAGATATATTCTTTTCTTTCTTCTCTTACAATAGTAGTCACAGGGAAAATCTGGATTTTTCCCATGAAAGAATGGACGCAATTTCTTGCTGGATTTGTTAGCAAACACGAGTAGCTTAAAGTAAGAAGTGCTCCTGTGTAGCAGCTTGAGTTAATGGGACCTGAACTGGTTCCAAGGTACCATAATATTCATGTAAAGGTAAGACTGTTATTGTATGCCAAGCATTTGATTGGAATTCTATTGCTTTTTAAGGATGTAATGCTAGGTAAATGAAGAAGAAAAGGAAAAGTCCGACTTTAATGACCTTCATTTTACATTCTGAAAAGGAATGGTAATAACCCGAAAATAGAGAAGTTCCAGTGAGTTAGGATTCATAAATATTAAATGTAATGGAGGAAAATCACAGATCTTTAAGAAATTAACTTGAGCAAATGGTGATTTTAGTTACGATGTTGTCATGTTGAGTAATGTTCACGAGCCCAGTGGGTTGTAATGGGCATCGTCTTACTCCACAAAAAGAGCATCTTCTGATTAACTGAGGGTATTTTTCCCCCCAACGCTGCAGGCCGTTTACAAGTGCCCCCCCCCCCATCCCTGGTGTTGAGCCGGTGATTGGCTCATGGGGACCTTTGTTTTGAGATGCATGGGCTCCCTTTCCATGATTAAGCTTTTTTTAATGATTCGTCTCCATTTTCTTCTTTGTTTGAACTTGAGAACTGATTGGCCGGCCCATGGGATTGAACTCCCAAGCGGTGTCTCTCCTTGCTCCCGGCCCAGCCTGGGGCTGGCTTCTCTACTCCTGCCTCTGGACCCCCCCCCCCCCCCCCAGTGTTCTCCTGGAACGAGGAGGTTTTTCTCACGAGTCTCAGAAAGGACAATTCTCTTCCAGCTTCCTCCCGCAGCTCCTTCCGTGAGCCACACTCCCGGCCACCTTGGACTTTCTCGAATCCTTTCTCTTCCTCTCTCCCTTTACCCTTCCCTATACCTTCTTTTAATAACCCCTGCTGGGGGCTGGGAATATGGCCTAGTGGAAAGAGCGCTTGCCTCCTACACATGAAGCTCTGGGTTCGATTCCCCAGCACCACATATATAGAAAATGGCCAGAAGCGGCGCTGTGGCTCAGGTGGCAGAGTGCTAGGCTTGAGCAAAAAGAAGCCAGGGGCAGTGCTCAGGCCCTGAGTCCGAGCCCCAGGACTGGCCAAAAATAAATAAATAAATAAATAAACCCCTGCTGGCAGCACGCACCCAGCCTGGCCCTCTCATTCACACCGTGAGCAGCCAAGACCCTGCCTTCCTCAAACAGTCTACTTCCTTCCAGACTCCTTCTCCAGGGAGAGATGGAGGCTCGTTTGTTTTATTTCACAACCCACTGAAATGAACCGCCCCCTCTTCCCTCCTTTCCTCCCCCCCCCCCCCCCACCGAGAAAACAATGTCTCCTTCCTGGTTAATCACACCCACGATGGAATTTCTTCTCCCATGCTGAGCTGCTCTGTGCGGTGGGGTCTGACATCCCAGCCCCTCTAGCCGGCCCCATCACTGTGTCCCCAACAGAGGTCGCCTCCTTTGTGTATCTATCCTCCATCCCTGAGCCTTCTCTCAGGCTCTGCGTCCGGGGGGGATCTTGAAATGGGACAAATCCTCTATGGAAATATGGCCGCCCTGACTCTACAGAAGGGCAAGGTAGGCTGTAGGTTGGTGGTCGGTAATTTTCCATAACACACACACACACACACACACACACACCTGATAAAAGGTAATTGGTTCTGCACTAACCCAATTCCTAATCTGTGTTCTTTCTACCCTATAATATTGCGTTCCAGTGCTTCTCAAATGCTCTTCCGAAGTGTGCTCCGGATGGTGACCTTCGCCTGCTTGAAATCAAGAGGTCTCTGCCTTCCTTCCCTTGCTATTCGAGTCCCCCAGAACCAGCAGCGGACAGAGCCTCCCGCCCTGGAGCTCGCTCCATGCTTCCCCTGCCCTTTCTGCTCATCCACGAGCGACCACACAATGGGACTGACATGTCCACTCTTGGGCCCCTTTGTGCAATCCTTTTGAGTGCTCTGTGTCACACCAAGGCTTCTGCTTGCAATGCCCTCTCTTCTTCCTTTCGTGTCAGCTAGCTAGAGTCTTCCCGCCTGTGAAATGGGGATAAGCATACATTTCTCTCGTGGTTTTTGCTGCGATAACTAAACGAAAGTACAGAATGCCTCGTAATACTCCTGATGTGTAGGGAATCCCCCTAAACCTATTTGTTTTTAGTTTCTAGCAACAGCTCTTCCTGCTGTAAATTCTGATCCTGTATACTACTTTTGAGTAGATATACGTCGTTTAAAAAAAAAATCAAACTACAGATGATTAGGAAATGGGAGGGATATTTGTTCATTATTTGTTCATTATTCTCCTGAGAGATAGATATGGGGGTAGTCCAAAGAGAGGCTTTAAATCTGTCTGCATCTGAGTTGAATGACTTTCAGGCTCACTTTTGGTCTTTCTTGATACTATCTCGTCACCTGACTTATTTCTTATTCACACACCCGCCCGTTCTCCCAACTCTCTTTTTGTGAAGCCATTTTGGTAGGCTTTTCTGAAAGCATAGTGATTGTTTTGATGAACTTGAAAATGGCATCCACCTGCTGAGTTTTTATGAATATTAAGAATACTCCTTCTGTCAGTGGGATAAAATATATCCGATCGTTCATAAATTCTACATTGAACTAACTCTGGGAAGACACTAGAAAAGATCAGACACATTTTCTGTAGCAACTGATCTGATCATCGTCTATCATTGAAATATCCATGGGGACTCAGAGAGTAATCATTTATAGCGCATTTTGGGCATAATGGCTACTATAAGCCCATAACACAATATGAGTTCCCTTAGAAGTGCATTTATCATTTGCAAGGCTGTGATGACTGTTCTTTGCACTAGAATAGATTCCACTCACACTTGCACCAACGCGATCATCTGACAAGATCTGCTTGTTCTAACAGTGCTCAATTAATAAATTATCTTTATCCCAGTCTGTAGCCTCGGGCGGGCGGGGGAGGGGGGGCGACCAGTAGTGGGTGTCACTTCATATATAGCTCCTAAGAAGAAGATAATTTCTTATTACCAGCTTTATCTGTAAACCGACTGTCCGTGGCAATTGTAAGGTTATAGATAGATTCTGTTCTCTTCTTCTTACTAGCTGAGGATATATTGATTACATATCACTGTCTTGTATAGCGTCTCCTTTGGGTGGCATATTGAGAGATGATCTGTTTTTCATTTCCCTTCCATTGCTAAGAAGTTCAAGGCACCTTAGCGATCCTAGAAGGGAGAGTATTGTTTTAAGGGAAATGGGGTTAATCCATGATACAGAGGACCAAACTGAAGTCTACACAGGTTCTTCACTTCTGCATGCGTCTTAGTTCCACACCTGAGCCTTCGTTCCCGACACTTTCAGGACTTCCTGCCTCTGTGGAACACGGGGTTCGGTTGACCCGAACACAGTGAAAAGGCTGCTTTTCACTCCCCGACTCCTTAGCCAGGAAGATCATACTAGAAACGACTCTTCCAGTGGACTCGATGGGAGGGAAGGATCGCAGCACCCCTGAAAGCCTTTCTAATGTTAATATATATATATATATATATATATATATATATGGCTACCATGGATCAACAGTCCGCAGCTGCAGCTCAGGTGAAAGAATTCTCTCCCCAGCCAGCACGAGCAGCGTGGAGAGCGGCGGCTCCGCTAGTCTCCGGCCCCCTGGTTCATTAGCAGTCAAGGTTTTCATTGTACTCAGCAAAACAGTCACAGAAAATAAATGTGCAGCACAGATGGGCCCCTAGAAAGCCCACTTGATGTATTCTTGAAAATTCACAGCTAAATGACTTTGAAGAGACGGGGGTTCTTGTGTCCATGATGAAAATGAGGAGTGGCATGCATCTTTCAGATACAGTGCCGTCCCTGCAGAGTTTGGGGTTTCTGAGTGGTAAGATGCTACGTGGAAGCTGCCCTCTCGCTCCTGGGTGTGTTCAGCTGCTACCCCGGTGGTGAAATATATTTGCTGCATATTCGGTGGGTTTAGAAGGAAACTCCAGGGCATAAAATAAGTCTGCCTTGTGTCACCGGAGCTGAAGTCTTTCATTGAAGGATTGTTGGTTTTTTTTCAGTTTGAATGTTCAAAGGGTACAGGAACTAGATGGATATGTAATCAGACTGGGTCTACCACCCACCTCAGAATGTTCTGGTATTATCCAGGCTGCTTGTCAAACAGGCTCCCATATGCACCAAGAGAACCAGAAAAAGCTCATCTTTAACAAGTGCCGTAGGTTGTCCTTGAGACTGGTTTGTCACATCTGATATAAATTTTCCATCGTACAATATAGATATTCAAACTGCTGATTATGCATGAAATTTGAACTAATAGGATTCTTCGAAGCTAAACACAATTATAGCTGTGATTTGCCGTGTCAAAATCGGCAGAGGAAATGAATGACAGACTTTACTAACAGGTAGTTTGGTTGGGTTTTTTTTTTTAACCTAGTTTAATGTGTCATAGAACCACACCATTTTTTTTTGCATGCAAATGATGTTGGAAATTTTTGCTGGGTTGCTGGCAATGATCGCTATTGCTATGTGTTGGGAATATACATCCCCAGAGTAAGTCCTAAATAATGTTTATGTACCATTAGTTGGGTGGCTGTAACAGAATGCCCTGGTCCTGGTGACTTATAAACAACTGAAATCCATCTCTCCTAGTGTTGGAGGCTGGCAAGTCTGAGGTGGGGCGCCTAGTGGGGTCTGACTTCTGTTCTCTTGTCCACTGATGGAGCGGGATCTGTCTTACAAGAGCACGGATGGCACTCAGGGCAGACCCGCGCTTCCGGAAGCCCGTCATCTCCCAGGCCCGTGGCCTCGAGCGATTCCGTCCCAACGGCCCCACTGGGGCCGCGATGGGAGAGGATTAACAGCGACCAAACCAAAGGGGCCACGGTCACCCTTGTCCTTCTAATATAATCGAATCGTGTGGGGAGTTTTACCTTGAGTTAGGTAAACTTACAAAATGTGTGAAGTCTCCAGAAATGGCAACGTGTACGAAAATTCCCTGCCTGTTCTTCACTGGTTGAAGACCCATGGCAAAGCGGATCACCAATTTTATACTGTTATAGACAATTTTATTTATTTTGCTGGTCCCAGCGCTTGAATTCAAGGCCTGGGCGCTGTCCCTGAGCTTCTTTGTGCCCAAGGCTGGTACTCTCCCACTTGAGGCACAGCCCCACTTCTGCTTTTTCTGAGTAGTTGATAGATAAGAGTCGCATGGACTTTCCCGCCCGGGGCTGGCTTTGAACTGCAATCCTCTGATCTCAGGATAGGATTATAGGCGTGAGCCATTGGTGCCTGGCTCATAGTAAACTTGGGAGAGACTCTTTGGATAGAAGTGAGCTGACAGGCCCCTATTCTCCTGGAAAACAGCCTAACAAAAGGGATGGAGGGCTGTAAAGTTGCAGCCTCAGAAGAAGGCAGGTACATTAACCCTTTTGTGGGCTAGTGAAAATTACAGTTCAGAAAGCTCTCTCTCTTCATTCAGAAGTGTTTAGTGCAAAATCTTTTCCAGCTTTGCTGCTCATCCACACATTAATATCATGGACACTGGGTATACAATCGAGATGTGGTAGCTTGACTTGATTTCGCCAGGAGCAGAAGAGAGAAAGATGTTGGGACTTGGGGTTCAATAGAGTTGACATTCTGGGGTGACTGGCAGTGGTGGTCTCTGGGGTCCAGCGCAGAGCTGTTGGGTACTTTCTTCCTTCTCTTCTCTTGAGTTGTAGAGTCCTTTAGTTACTCAGCTCCCAGCCTGGATTTTTATTACCTCCCTTCTCATTAGACTGTATATTTTCCTCTGTCTTTCCTAGATTATTTATAAATCTCTCTCTAGGAATGCTTCCTCTTATTGAATAAACTTGCCTACACACACACACACATAATATATATGTGTGTGTGTATATATATAACACATTTTATAGTAAATTATTACTATTACTTAGTTTGATTTAAAATTCACAACCTATAAAACTTACCCAATTTAGGTTCTTTTTGAAAAATACTGACCTTCAGGTGTTAAAGACTTTGTCATAACTTCTTAATGAGTTTCTGAGAAAGAACCAGGAGTTCCTAATACGTCTCGCTCGTAATTATGCTTTACGTGCGTGCGGGGAGAGGAAGGGTCCTGAGTCACAGATTCTGGCGCAATCTACCGGGGTTTAATAACACAGCTCTGCCCCCCGGCACGGGCCATGGCGCCTTTACCGTGTCCTGTTATTCGTTGTTTTCACAGAACTGAGGTGGCTCTCTATGCATTTCAGACACTTCCAAGGCGATGGGGGTGGGATCTTTTGAGGGGAGTGGACAGGGATGGGTTGGGGGGGAGGGGGAGGGGGTACAGCAGCGTCCCGTCAGCATGGTTTAACCTGCAAAGCCTCCCCCGTGAAGGGGAGCAGCCTGGTGTCCGTGACAAGAGGGTCGTGGGGTCAGCGGAAGAGTTGTGTCATCCATGCATGGACATGGACCGCCCGCCCCTGTGGGGTACGCCTTCCTGCGGGTTCCGGACTCCGTGCTCCCCAGAGCGCAGCGAAGGTGCTTTCCAAATACCATGAGTTTCCCTCTGTATGATGGACATTGTCATTGAAGGGTTCAGGGCTTGATCTTCTCAGCTGCCATGCTGTGTGCTTACACACACACACACGCACACACACACACACACACACACACACACACACAACAAATCAATAGTATTTAAGAGGGGGGGGGAACCATCGCGCTTAGATTGATGCCTAACATAATGAGCCCTTTATGAGATGTAATGCCAACTGTTAATCAATAGACATGCCAGAACTGCCTCTAATACAACCTTGTAGAGTTTTTTCTAAATTAATCCTTATTAAAAATATTGACTTGTTGTGACTTGCTAGGGCCGCTCCTGGCTCTGTGTTTTATCCTAATTAGGAGGTTTCGCTACAGTGCTTAGGCTGCGGATGATAATGTAATGATTGTTGTCTTAAAATCTGAGAATCAATAGAAGATACTATCAACGGGTGCCAAGTGTCATGATTATGAAAATTACCAGAAATTTTGAAAGCTTTATAAAAGTGGGGATTCTTTTTCTTTCTTTCTTTCCCCCCCCCTCCCTTTTGTTTTTGCTTCCATCTACAGTTTATACAGGACTGGCTACGCTCAAAATGCTTTTCTTGTCCTGGGCTTGAACTCAGGGCCTGTGTACTGGCCCATAGAGTTCGTCCCTAGAGGCTAGTGTTCTACCATCTGAGCCACAGCTCTCTTTCCAGCTGTTTTGATAGATTATTGGAGGAAGTAAGAGTTTCACACACTTCCCCTTCCTGCCCTGATCCTCAGATCTCAGCCTCCCGATTAACTGGGATTGCAGGTGAGAGTCATGGGTTGCTGGTGATAACATTATACTGCAGCGATTCCATCTGCCCAAACATACTTGCGTAAGAGGCTTTCCTAGCTTCACAACCCATGCCTCAAATCTTGGCCAGATTTCTATCATGGAAGAGAAATAAACAAAAACAGGACCTTCAAATAGTCTACCAAGGGCTCCACTAACAGAAAGATGCATAGGAAAGAAAAGGAGATTATACACATGAGAACACAGGTGGGGATGGGTCCAGTAAACTCCTACGATGACATTTAGGAAGTAGGTTAAGCTACATATCGGGCAAAATGACGGATATTCTTCTAAGTGAAGGACGTGTGTGAGACGCGTATTCCTTCCGCTCCCGCAGCAATGGTGCCGTCCTTATTTCCAGCTTAGAGACGGACCGCTTGAGGCCCAGGGGCTTTTGCTTGACTCGTCCCAAGTCACGTGCAGGGTGGTGGAAAGCCGCCGTTGCCCACCATGCCTCCCTGCCTTCCCCGGGGGCCTGTGTCCTTAACTTCTGGAACCACTGAAACACCTGCCCGGTTACAGGTGTCTCAGTGTGTAGGTTAAGAAGTAGGGTGAGGTGGAGCCAACAAAAACAGAAAGGAAAGCAAAAGGTAAGGTTCAGGTACCTGTGGCTCATTCCTGTCTTTCCCAGCTTTTTTAAAAGGCTGCAGTGGAGAGGATCGGGGTTCAAAGCCAGCCTGAACAAACACTCTGCAAGTTTCCGAGATCCCGTTTCAACCCAGGGCCAGAGAGAAACCAGGAGAGGCCGGGTTTGGCGTCCGAGGGGCAGCCTCGTGAGCCAAGGCCCCGAGTTCAGATTCCAGAGCAGCCGGGCACACCAGCCCTGGGCTGTCCCCGCTCACGGGCCAGCTCTCCACAGAGCCCTCGTTCTTGTGAGAACGAGCTAAGGGGGTGTGAGTGGGAGGGAGTCCCACTGCTGAGCTCTCTTGTTTGTGAAGAAGGAAAATGTTTTCCTTCCATAGCCTCTTTAGAGACAATTAAGCATTCGCTTTTGTCAGATGCTAAATTATGAGTGAATTTAGTTTAAAGTAGGTGAACCGCGCACCCTTTGAAATCCGCCTGAAAAAAGAAAAAAAGCTCATTATAGAGCGAGCGCTGGGAGGAAGTGCTCCCTCTCAGGTCAGACACCTGAATGGCTTTCCTGAGGGGCTGTGCATCGTGGGGCGCGTGCCGCCGTTGCCGGCGAGGTTCTCAACACGCCTCTCACCCAGGAGATCTCGCAGGCCGCCCGTCCGTCGTTGGACAAGACTTCGGGGACTATTTAAATTGCTTAACTGTATATATATTTTTTCTATCTTGTTGTAAGGCTTTTATTGATCGGAGGTAGATAAACTCGATTGCGCGTGAAATCTTATTCCCCCCCCCCACACACAAAGGAGATATGATTTGAGCATAAGGGGAACGGGGGGGGGGTGGGTATGGATATTTCAAAGGGTGAGGCTTCCAATCCTGGTGAGGCAAACAGGGCCCCAGCCCCTACGTGTTGGTGTGGGAATCAGAACGACTTCCCTCATAACCCAGAGTTTCACTTGCCTTTATTTTGTTTTGGTTTTAAGAGTGTTCTAGACGCTGATGATTCCCGCAGCCAATAGCGTTAGTCCTGGGTGGATAGTTACAACCAAACTCGCGTGGACGTTTCACAACTGTATACCGGGATATTGTAGGCGGCCTAAAATCATTTGAACACTGTTTCCCCTCAACCCCACCAAGGACACTCACCGCTTACAGGTACGCGTCTTAGGAGGGTGTTACACTGTCCCTAAGAGCCGATGGCTCTCACGAGAAGCACTGAGCTCTGGCACGAGCACCTGTGTTCTTAGAGCAGGACGGGACACACGGTAGGGACCGGTGTGGGGGTGCCGCGCGGGACTGGGTTCGAGTCTCAGTATTGCCGCAAGTTGCCGCCTTCATCTTAGACTACTTCACCTCTAGGAATCTTGACTCCGCTGTCTGGAAGATGGGGCGGAAGGACCAGGCCTGGCGGCTGCCCCCATGAGGTCGCTACCTTTCCAAGGCCTGTGGTCTCCTTGTGGGATTGGATGGGGACACACCCGTCGGGACTGCCTAGAATCCCGGCAGGAAACGGAAGGGTGCCGGGTGGCCGGGCGCGGCCAACGGGAAGAACGAGGACAGGGCAGGTGGCTTCGGGCTCAGAACACGAAAGCAGTGTTATTCCATCTCGGAGCCAGGAAAGCAATGCTTAGGTAAATGGCGCCCACGGCCCACCGTCTTATCCGGAAGGAAATGGGTGCGTCTGGGAGCCTGTGGATTCCTGGCTTCGCGGGCTCCTCTACAATCCCCACGCCGGTGTCCCCGGAGGAATGAATCCAAGGCAAAAACACAGACCTGCAATTAGCAAGCCATTTCCACACCAGCAGAAGAGTTTCGTGACATTCTCACATTTAATTTTAGCAACACTGCTGAGCAGCGCGGTGCAGCCTAGTAAAACACGTACGGTTGCCCCGCGAGGAAAGAGATTCATTCAAGGCCTCACTGGCGGGGGGGGGGGGGGGGGGGGGAGAGGGAGGCCTTCGTTCCGTAAATAGATTTGATTTCTCACATGAAATCGGCTTTCCCAAAGCAGAGGGGTGCAACCTACCTGGAGACGATGGGAGGGCGATGGAAGGCGCTCCCCGCCTCTGTCCTTCCCTTCGGAAGGCCGATGATGACAGGAGGCCCAGAGTGACATTTTAAATTTAACGGGGGGGGGAAATGGTGCACAGCTCAGCTCTTGGATGTTTAGGGTTATTTACTAAACACTCTTTAGTGCTGACTAGAAACTACTTTCAGAGGAAAAAGAATCGACTCTACTAAGAGAAAAACTTTCCCCCAATTGCTATTAGACGTGAAGTTTCAGCAGCTCACACAAATAAAAACAATTGGATCTTTAAACTGGTAATAGCGAGATCATGATCGCCACTCTACGCGGATGACAATCAAACCAGTAAATCTGTTTTGTTTTGTTTTTTTTTGAATTAACTGTACAGAATGTTCGCTCAACAGGCCCTCATGTGTTCCTACCATCTCAAACATTTTATAAATCATCCAAACAGAGGTGGGAAGTAATATTGATGGAAGACGTATCAAAAGGACTTACATTCTCTGCAATTTTCTTTCCTGAATAATTGCTCTGTTTGACTTTCCTTCGAACTGGCATTGCAAAGTTGTGATTTGTCATCATGCGCGCAGATAAAATGGATGGAAACTGTAAGGAAAAATGGCATAAAATGCATTGTTGTGTGCACTATAATGACTCCAGAGAGGCCATTGCCTATGATGGTGACTAGTTTTCTTCGTAAGGATCAATCAGTGTCTGGGAGAATGGATTGTTTTTATTGTATGGACAGCGTATTACACCTATGCATCCGTCTTCGCTTCAGCCCATAGGAAGCATGGAGTCGACACATCTGTGGCCTGTCTTAAACTCTGAACATGACTGTACGAAACCTGTTTTACAAAAGGTTTACCTTGGTGTTTGGGGTCATTGCTTATTTTCTACCTGTACTTCCCTTCTGCTTCACTTTCTCCTGTTATTTTATTTTAAAAAAATCTGTTCTGTGACTTACTTAAAAAAAAAAACCTTTTGCCAAACAGTGTAAAAAAAAATGAAAATAGGCCCAGGTACATACACGCGTAAATTAAATCCTTTCGGTGTTCGTGGGCGTGCCATGTTTCTTATAGGATGTAAATAACGTGAATCCCACAAAAAGTTTAGCAAACAAAAATAGGACGCGGTCTGTCAGCAGGAAAATCGTATTGGAGCCGGGTCCTGGCGGCTCAGGCCTGTAATCCTCAGAAGGCTGAGATCTGAGAACCGTGGCTCAAACCAGCCCAGGTAAACAAATCCTCCTAACTCTTAGGTCCAGCAGACCAGCAAAAGGCAGGAAGTAGAGGTGTGGCTCGCGTGGTGAGGGCGCCAGCAGGAGTGAAAAGGCCCAGGGAGCGGCCACAAGCCCGGAGCTGAAGCTTTAGCACAATAACTAAAACAACAGAGCCAGCAGTTATTCCAGTGGGGATGTCAGTCAGTGGCTGTCACGTGAGGTGCGTGTCCAAATCCTCAGTAGACACACCTGATTTGGGATTCTGCCCTTACAGATTTGTATATATTTCAGACTTGTGTAGGACTCTGGCATCTCGGTTTTGTTAAACTTTTTTAAACACTGTTGACATAAACTCAGAAGCAGCAGCAGGTGACAGAAGGATTGAATGAGAACTGGGAGGGGGGGGATTTCATGCACATACCTGTTCATCTCTGTCTATATTTGTATGAGAAACGCCATACGATCAGCTGAAAGGCGAAGCCCTGGTCGATTCGGACCGGCACGCGTCTCTAGAACGGTATTGAGGATGAGCACGCTCTTGGCTGCATGGAGAACCTTCTGGTAGGTGATGGTGGGGCGTGTCCGACACCCTTAGTCCCCAGTGTGCCCTGAAGAGTGTGGCAGATACCGCACCAGCCACAGAAGTGGTGATGAACTCACGGCACGGTGTGTGTCGCTACAGGCGTTAGGACGGCAGTACTGTTTTATTGTGTTTTATTTTCTCTCTTTATATCTCACTATCTGAAACTATCCGTCAGGAAAGCAGAATACTTATTTGGGAAGAAAGAAAAGCCGAAAGCCCTAACCTCTGTGTGTGTGTGTGTGTGTGTGTGTGTGTGTGTGTGTGTGTGTGTGAGACACCCAACCCTATAAACGTTCGGAGGCTGACGGCATCGCCGTTTACACGGAGATGTTGTCCACCTCCAGCTCACCACTGACTGCATAGCTGAGAGTTTATTATATTTCAGCCCTAAAAGCCAATCTGCTGTATTACAATTAGGGAGAGCGAAATTGTGCTTAACAATTTTTCCATTATAAAAATAAGAAAATGCTTGTTAACATATAATGTATTCACTTAATATGATAAGAAAAGTACTTGATTTCATTTTTCCCCTACGTATAAAAGCCATTTAAGAAGGAGTTGTTTTTTCCAGTGAGTCACAGCAACTGTCGCAGCCAGGATAGAATGCTAGCATGGGTGAATATCAAAAGAAAGTAATATATATATACATATATATGCATATATATATTTCCACAGAATTCTCAGTGTCCGTATGACAACCTTAGAGAGAAGCGGGGATTTAACCAAGTAATCTAAACATGAAGAAGCAATTAAAGCCGGATGTGAAATGTTATCTGGAAAAGTCAAACGTGAAGAAAAAAGAACCTTATGGGGTTTGGTTTTGGTTTGGTTTTTTTGTATTTTTTATGAGCGTGGATAATATCCACAAAAACACTCAACAATGCCCAAATGCTTTCTATCAGGCCAGTAAAGAGCACTTTCAAACATCTCCCATAGAACTCCATGCAGAGAAAAATACTGTGGGCCTGGCTTTCATACATAGAGAGTGAGACATAGCATCAGCCTGGTCCCCCCATCTCCCCGCTCTCGCCCTCCCTTCGTGGATCCCGACGAAGGCAGAAGCCTTTAGGCAGGAATGAGTCCACACTCCTAGGCTAAGGGCAAACAAATGCAATTTTTAAAAAATCCTTTTTCAAATGCAGGGCTCTCTCTCTGCTCCTAGAAGCAGCTTCTGACTCATTCTTCATGTCGCTGTTGTGTTTTTTTTTTTATTTTTCTTTCATTTAAAAAAAAATTAGTATTCTTTGTCTCTCTAACCCCCAGTGTTAGATGAGCACCTGCTTGAGGCTGACAAGTTGCAAAGGTTGGGACAACCGTGTCTGTTGTCATTTTTTTTTCTTTTTTTTTTTCTTTTTTGTGGTGGGTCTTTCCAGGCTGCGCTATTCCTTTGTTTCCGCAGAGTAAAGCCCTATGCCATTTTGAAGTAGAAATCCACCACCATGCATTTCTTAGAAGCCGGGCTATTGCGGTGACCTGACAACGTGAGCCTCTTCGCAGCCCTGGGACGCTGGCACCGAAGGTCCCTCTGCGAACTCGCCACGCGCGAGAGCGGATCGGATGTGGCAGGCGTGGGGGGCTCGGTGACGCTTCCCGACACACAAACAGAAACCCGCGGACCCCGGTCGCCATGTCTACGTGGTGAAGCACGCAGGCCTGTCCTCCGCAATCGGAAAATAGATTCTATACGTAACGAAACTAGAATAAAACGTAGAAGGACGTCGCAGCGTAGCCCTCTTCTGCATTTCCAATCTGTGTCCGTGTACTTTGCACCAGTTCTCACCCCACCCCCGTCTTGTGGGATTCTATTTTCCTATGCTTCTTTTTTATTTGTTTATATGTTTGAGACAGGATCTAGTTACATAGCTCTGGTTAACCTCGAACTCACCACGCTGCCTCAGCCTCCCACATACTAGAAGTGAAGGGATCCGCTGCCACAGCAGGACTTCAGCGCTTTATGAGTTTTCGGCGTATTACTACATGTGCCCATTGGCCGGGCTCAAACTTTAGGACTGGCATTCTTTCTCTAGCAGAACCTACTGTATTGTTTCCTGGGATTCGCGTAACAAAATCTCACCAACTAAGGGGTTACAAAACAAACAAACAGAATCACACAGTTGGCTGATTATTCCCGCAGATTCTACATCCATTGAATGAACCAACTTCAGATCAAAAATGTCCCCCAAATGACTGTGTCTGTACTGAGCACAGACTCCTTTTTTCTTATCTTTCGTCCCTAAGCAAAATAACAGAACAACGACTTACGTTGTATTTGCAAGGTATATTAGAATATGGGGACGGCATCAGGTACTTAGGAAGATGTGTGTACATAACACACAAACGCAGCTGGTATGGAATTGCGATTTTTATAAATGGGACTTGAGTTTCCACGAGCGTTCATCCCTGGGAACCCTGTCACAAATGCTCGATGCATTCTGAGCGCCTGCCTCTCTCTCTCTCTCTCTTTTACTCTCTCGTTCTCGCTCTCGCTCTCGCTCTCTGAGGGTCTCCCCCAGAACCTACAGATCACTAGCTGTCCTTTGTGTCTGTGCTTGGCTGTGCCTCCCTGAGTAATATCCTTATCTTCTCCTTGTAAAGGGAAATCAGTCATTGGATTAGGGCTCATCCTAATGATCTCATTTATCCTGGTTACTTTCTTTAAAGACACTACCTATTTCCAAAGAAAATAGCCATGAAGGCAGCCGTGTTCTTAGCCACTAATAGCCCCCATTCTTAAGGGATGGACCATCGGCACACGATTGGAGCCAAGCGTTCCGCCCGCTGCATGCTACGCGTAGACTCCGCGGATCTCATGCCTGGCTCCTGCGCACTGGTCTCCCACCCCTTTCCTTAGGAGTCCGTTAACGTCAGCAAAACCCAGGGACTCAATCACCGGGGAAATGACCACATCTCTGGGCACAGCTTAGGTCCCAGACCCTGTCCGGTCTTATCTGCGCCGACCACGTTGTCTCCATTTGTCAGTCCTGTCTTCATCTGAAATGGCTCCTTCCTCAGCCAGGGCCTCCCTCACGATCACAAGACGGCTGCCCTTGCTCCGTACTGGGGCCTAGGCCATCACGAACGCTATGACAAAAGGAAGCCGAGGGCTGGAAGTCCCGGGTTCAAGTCGTATGCCGCAGTGTCAGTGTTGCACGGGGGATGATCCAGTCCTGCGGCAGGCCAGGGAGATGCCCAGAAGGGTGAGAACTAGACACAGGTATGGCCTGGGCGACGGCTGTGGTGAATAGGAGCTGTCCTGGGCGATGGCTATGGCGAATAGCCTGGAACAGGAGCTGGAGGGGGGCTGGGCTTCCTGCAGAAAGCGCGGCCATTCTTACCAGCTGCATGAGTGCGTGGAGCTGGGCTATAGCATCAGCAGATGGCCACTCACCCACCCTCTCTCCCCCTCCTCACACCGCCCAGTGCTCCGTGGTGCGGACGTGAGCTTTCCATGGGGGGTTATGACATTGAATACGAGCACCACAAAGGAGCATGGCTTTGGGGCATCGCTGGGGTGGAAGTACCTATGACTGCCCGTCTGAGAGGCTGGCGGCTCGTGGAGTTGTCATCAGCCAGTGGGAGCACTGTCCAAGGAGCCCGCATCCCAGGGACGGAGCGGTGTACTTTTAGGCGCCCCATGTTCAGATCCCCTTAGGCATGTCCTCGAGATCCTCTGGACGCTTTCATTGGATGAGTCCCGAGGGAAAGATGGGGTGCGGAGGGAGATAGGGCTGTGTGGGGGGGGGGGGGGTCAGAATGCAATGGTCCGTATGCTCTCGCTCTCCCGGAGCAGGTGCTCGAGCTGTGGATGCTGATGGGGTCACGGGAGTCTCTGATTCTGTCAGGAGGCAGGGGAAGCAAATGCGGCTGCCATTCCATTTCATTACCGGCTTCTGATGCCACAACTTGATGTTTCCTTTTTTTGTTTTTTTTTTATACTTAGAAGCAAAGCACGGCCTTGCTACTCACCATCAGCTAGTCTTTCATTTGTCCCTCCATATGAGATGAAAGAATCAACAGCATGAAGGATATCAACAGCTTGGAGGAGAATCAGCCAGGGCATTTTAGCACACTCTTGTAGGTAAAGCTGTGTTGCCGACTTGGTGCGTGAGGAGGAAATAGACACTGACTGGCTTTGGTTCAAACATTTGACTGGAAAGAGTCGTATTCCAACAGGAAGAGCCGCTCAGAAATTAGGTGGCTAATATTTCCCACAAAAGGTTATCGAATCAAAAATCTCTTTCAGTGACTCTTGAGCACGCTCTCCATCTGTTTAAAAAAAAAAAAATTAAGACACAACGGGTCAGGCCCTGGTTGTGTAGCAGTACTTTTCATTAGTCATTTACAAAGTATCGGTCTATTATACAACGGACAGATTTTAGGCCTTCAAGATATGGTTAAATCATCAGGGAAGATGTGTGGGGGGGCGAGACATATGAATCGCCAAACCTCAGATCTTGCCACACAGGAGATTTCCTGACGGTCCCCTAAGACTAAATGAGACTTGTGCCACGAAGAGGGGCTTGGATTGGACCCAAGGTCAGAGAAAGCTTCCCCAACATCACATAGGTACGAGGGGTGCCATCTGAACTCAGGGTCCCCCACACGGAGCCGTGCCTCCCCCCTAGCCTTGCGCTGGTTGTTTTGGAGACACAGCCCAGAACACTTGCCGGTGGTCATGGCCTCCCTCTGAGATCCTCCATATCTCAGCCTCTTGAGCCGGTGTGATGACAGACGTTGTTTTTGTTGATTTTGACTAAGGCCTGGCATTTTTGCCCAAGTGAGTTTGGACCTTTCACCTCTGATTTCCACATCTCGTGTAGCTGGGATGTCATGCCCATGCTAGCACACCCAGCTTTTATTCACCGAAATCGAGTTTCCTTAAGAACTCTTGTTCAAGATTAGCCTCTGCCTGTGACCCTCCCGGTCCTGGCCCTCTGTGTAGCGGGGATTCCAGGAATGAGCCACCATACTCCCAACCTCTTTCAGATCCTTAGAAAGTATACAGAAAGGTGATCTGGAGGAAGAGAGGAAGGGACACCATGTAAAGATGACTGGCATCCTCGTTGAGGACCAGGAGAGCGGAGAGCAGAGAGAGAACCCGGGTCGCTCACTCTTGTCATCCTCAGAAGGCTGCGATTGGAGAATGAAGATTCAAAGCCAGCCCAGGTAGAAAAGACCATGGGGTACTCCTCTCTAAATCCACTGGCAAAAAGGTTGTTCTGGAGTGGTGGCCCAGCCCTGAGCAGAAAGATCTGAGAACGCATGGAGGCTCACAAATGAAGCCGCAGTGAGAAAAAGGCAGGCAGCGTCCGAGAGCGTTGAGTCCGGGTCTCGGGAGCCGGGCCCTTGTGTGGTCTCTGGTTGCTAACGCTCTCGGACGTGGCGGGCGGCGGAGGCGTGGAGGGCTGGTTGCTTCCCGTGAAGAGCTATTATGTGGTCAAGACGCTTAGGATATGTTCCTGATGGAGTAGTCATAGAGATGAAGTGGAGTCGGGCGTGGACTGGTTTGGGATGAGCTAGCAGAACATTGGGGTGAGCCATGCCCCCCGCTCCCTCCCTCCTCTGGGTTCACCTGTGAGGGCCCCCTAACTCACTCTGCCTCCCAGCTTTCCGCGGGGCCCCTCGGTTTCTCCTCAGCCAGGCTTTGCTGGACTGCTGTCTGATGGATGCCGGCCGGTGGGTTTTCTCAAGGTGGCTCTGTACCCGTTCTCCATGCTCAGGGCTTTCTGGCTGTTTCTAGGGCAAGTCTCAAAGCTGTGCCGTGGCCGTGGGTTATTTCTGTTGAACTTTACATATGGAATGACTCTTCCAGTTATTTCTTTACGGGAGTTGGTGTCGTGCACGCAGTGTTTCACTCATGCCTCGCCCTCCTGTGCCTTGCCTGGTAACCTGTTCCTCTTTCTGCCAACAGGAAATCCCCACCGTGGTCTTGGGCTAAACATTTCATGCTCTCCTTTGTGTCTGCTCTGCTAAGGACTTACGAAGCTTATGGATCAGACCAGGGGATGAATATTTACAGCTCCAGGGGTGCTTTTACAGATAGATCAGGACTCTTATGGCAAATCATAATCGTGCTAATAACGCTGATAATAATGACCAGCTCGAATGTGCAGATAGAGAAAAGGCAGCGTTTCTTTAGGATTCACCCACCCCTCCATTTAACACTCGTTAACCTCGTCGCCGCACAAGGAAATATTGATTTACAGCTAACGCAAAACAGCACTGCGGTGCGGGGCCCTTCGCACGAACCTGCGCTGAGGAAAGGCACGAATACCCCCCATCTCCCAAGCGGTGACACCGCCGGCCGCCCTCCTCCTGACAGATCCGTCCCAGGGATGCACCTGTTTCCTGGAGAGCAAGAAGAATATTCTCGATCTCCATTCAGTGCAAGGGAGGAGGAGGCTCTGGGGCCACTTATTTGGGGGGTGGCGGGGGGGGGCAGTGGAGAGCTTCCCTTCATTTGGCATGATGACAGAGGGCCCTGGAGAAAAGACCTCAACACTCTGTGTAGATAAAAACACTTGGGTTACGGTGACCTGCTCTGATAGGCACTGGGTTTGTCCGGCAGCCTGTGAGTCCAAGCTCAGCCTCCCTTCCGGGGGGACAGGGAGCCTTTGATCCCGGGGGACCGCGCCACTTCCTCCCTTGAACAGGCGCAGAGTGCCATCCTGTGGCCTAACGTGGGCTGTGTTTGTGCGTGGTTGAGGCAGCCTGTGGCTTTTTTTTTTCTTTTAAGGAGTTTCATGAGAAGACAAAAGTAGAGTGGAAGTCAGCTTTTCAACCAGCCTCTCTAAAAGCGTGGCCAAAAAGCGGGGGGAAGGCGGGGAGGAGGGGTGGCGTTGGAAACACAAAGGAACACCTTATCATGCCTGTCAAACTGGATCCAAATATAATCTCCCTCTAGCCCATGGCTGGATCTATTCTGGTGTGTAATTCCTAGTTGCCATTTTTAATGCCTCTGCTGGTTTCCATGGCTACACACACACACACACACACACACACACACACGCACGCACACACACACATCCCTTTCACATGTACATTAACAAGGATGTTTGCTTTTGTCTTAATTTCAAAACAGATTTTCCAACGCTAATATTTGTAATGTCAGAAGACTAGGTAACTTGACTTAAGGAAATCAGGTGTGTCACGCTCGGGCAAGCTTCCGTGGTACGATGCCTTCGAAACAAAGCCGTGACCAGCCCCGCGCGTGGGGAAACCGGAGCAAGCAGAATACCTCGTACGATTCCCATCCCATTCCTTAACCCCAGCAAGGGTAACAAAGGCAGAGGTGCGCTCACCTGCTTCTCTGGGGAAGCACAAAACGGCGCAAAGTTTCAGCGTGATGGTTTTGACTTTCAGAGAGAGAGAGAACAATCTAACAATTCCAGGGCTCGTGTGTACGGACCCAATCTGTCCTGTTTCAGAAATTCCTCCATAGGAAACAAATAGAACCGTACACAAAAGAAAATGCTGCACGTTTATGTCATTTACTGTCATTTAAATCCCCCCCCCATCCCGAGTATTTGAAAATAGAAGAGCGTTCCCATACGTACAGAATGCGACGCTGCGAACACGGCCACGCGTCGTGGAAGAAAGAATACCGAGTGACGGGAGGAATCGTCTCGATTTGTGCAGAGGCTCGAGAGCTAAGTGTGATTAATAACAATGCGAGTCTCCTAAAGGCTACATGGACGGAGAACAGCCCTTCTCCTCCTAGCCAGGAGCCTGGAACCCAAGAGAGAGAGCAGTTGGTGTCCCTCTCCGCCTCTCCGGGAACGTGGCCTTCTTTCTCCCACTACGCCACGGCCCTCCGACCCCAGGGAGACCCAATGCCACGGCCACCGCTAGACCCCCCCCCCTCCTTCAGAGATGACTTCCCCTCCTTCCCTGTGGAGGGGGGGCAGGGGGGACTGAGGGGTGGAAGTAGCTCCCGGCCACACCCATCTGGACCTTCCTTCCTTTCTGGAGAAAATGAGAAGGAAGTGGTTTTCCCCTTGTACACCTCTGCAGCCCTGAGAGCTTCTAAAGCAGCTTAGGACTGGGAAAGAAGGCAGGGTTGTCATCCCCGCCCCCCCCCCCGCCCCCGAGGCCCTGCAAATGTGTGTGGTGGGCTACGGGGCAGGGCAGGAGGGGGAAACTGTGTGTGGAACGTGAAGGGACACCTTCCCCTCATTCCGAGCCTCCAAGATGATCGCTCACTCTCTTCCTAGCCTGCCCAAGTGCACCCAGACAGGTGCTCTCGTGTACTGCACAGTAAGGGCCTGAGAACGGGGGTCAGTCGTACCGTGCTTGACTAGCGCGCACAAGGCCCTGGGTTCGACTCCTCAGTACCACATACACAAACAAAGAAATAATAAAAATTAAAAGAAAAAAAAAGTCACCAGGGGCCAGTGGCTCACGCCTGTAACCTTAGCTAATCGGGAGGCTGAGGTCTGAGGATCGTGGTTCGAAGCCAGCCCAGGCCAGAAAGTTTGGGAGACTGTTATCTTCAATTAACCACCAGAAAACCGTGAGCGGCTGTAAGTGGTAGAGTAGGAGCCTTGAGCTCAAGAGCTCAGGGACAACAACAAGGCCCAGAGTTCAAGCCCCATGACCCCCCCCCCCACACACACATACAAAGAATGCACAGTGAAATGTAATATAGAGGAGAATACCTTTGGATAACTCAATTACTTAAGGTTTATATATATATATAATTTTTATAAATTTATAAACACAAATATTAACCTTTATGTACTTAACATTATTTTTATAATATTCACAATTCTTAGTATCTGTTTGGTTTGCTTCCGTGTGTATGTTATGACATTGGGTGTTTATTAAATTATCTCTGCAGTTGAAAAGAAATACCCAGGCGCAGTGGCTCCTGCCTGTCACCCTACTTACTCAGGAGGCCGAGACTGGGAATATCACAGCCTAGGATCTGTGAACCGGCCTCCCAATCTCCACAGAAAAGGGTCATGTGATGGCTCCCATCCTAGTTAGTTCAGGCTGCACAAAATAGCATAGGATTGTGGCCCGGACCAGGGACTGCGGTTCAGAGGAGGAAACCCCACCGCCAAGTAACCTGTGCAAAAGAGGTCTCCACGGTGCGGCTTGTTGAGATCAGCTTCCCGGCACCCTTGCGGTCCTGAGTTCAAACTCAAGTACTTCCGAGGAAGACGTAAGGCAAAGGGAAGCGGGAAGCGTGATGAGTGGGTTAACGCAAGGCGGACACCACGCTCTGCCTTCCTTTGACACCTTGCATTCGGTCCTGTGACTGTCTGTGTGGACGGAGGGACCTTGTTCCCTTGCTCCAGGCCTCCAGGAAAGCTCTCCTTGCATTCATTTGCACTCATCCACTAATGTCACCTCTTCATCAGTCATTTTGACAGGTGCCTAGGAGACCCGGGATACAAAGTACGAGAGCACCTACCCCTAAGGGAAAGGGCTTCTGAACAAGGCCTAATTTCCAGATAACCACACACTAACGGTCTACCCGTAATGTCAACAAGTTCTTGATAGGACATCTTGGCACGCTCCTATCCTGTTAGGTGTCTTAGTTGATCCTCTTAAACCACACCCCAGGAGACAAATAAATCGGTACAAATTAGTGTTCGTGTCTAGCAGATGAGAGAGATGAGACAAACGGAGTTGGGGAATTCATTGTCCCAGGGTTCACCCTACAAGTAAACAATGGAGCTAAATTCCGCTACCTGAGAACTTGGCACAAATGTTCACGGCCTTCTGTCTTCCCTCCGGAACATGTCCACCTAATCTGTCTGTGGGAGGCATCAGTGAGCATGGTGAGACCCTGTTGTAGTTGGGCTGGGTATTTTGAAGCGTGTGGAGAAACACTTATCAAGTAAGTTGTGTTCAAAACCAATAAAACATTACCCAGTCCGCAGGGACACACCCGGGTTGGAGGATAAATTGGCTGATGCCTGGAATAGAAACCCCAAAACAATGTGTTAGTCACATGACCAAATACGAAGAGGGCGTGGCCTGCCCCCTTTGCGAGTCCCAGGTTTTCTCTCTCGTTTCTCTTCTTTCCCAGGGCAGCTCCCTGGATGCTTCCCTTCATTCTCTGTCATTCTCTTCTGCCATTTTGGACGTTGAGTCTGCAAATGTGAAGCCTGCAACATGCTACCATCTCCTACTTTTAATATGAAATTTAATTCTGAGGATGTCTTGGGAAAAGAGCTGCAGACCCTCTACTGGAAGATGAAGTTAGATGTTGGTGATTGCTTAGTATTCTTTTCGATGTGGGCTTGAAATCCATCCTCTCATGGAACCTTCCAGATGTCCAAGCATGAGGGTGGCAACTGAGAGGGTGAAATGCTTTCAGCAGGATGAGGGCTCTAGGTTTTTGAAACCAGATGACAGATACAAAAGTTGGCAGCACGTCTAAAAGAAAACATCGCATGCAGAGAGAGAGATCTAAAAATACCATAAACAAAAACTGAAAGACAACTTGGAATTTCACTTGAGAAATGTTGTAAATGTTAAAATAGTCCCAGAGACTTCTTCCCCCTGCACAATGAAATTTGACGGATTTCTGCTATAAAAGGGTTTTTCCCCCCCTAAATACTGTGTCATTCCTCGCAAATTATTCATATATACGTATGTTATAGATCTAAAAGTAATGGGTGCATGTGTGTGTGCGTATATATGTATGTGTTATATACATGTGTGTCTGTGTGTAAGTGTATATATGTGTGTGTATTGTATAGATGTATATGTTTATATGAGTATATATGAGTGTGAATGTATGTGTGTGTATATGTATGTATAGATATGTTTGTGTATGTATATGTATGTGTGTGTTTTATCCTAAGAGCTTCATGTATACTCTAAACCCATTTTCCTCTCACATCGCCTGAGTACTAAACGAGCTAACTAAAGGAAGTAACCTGAGTACTAACCGAGCTGATTGCCTTTTGTGAAGCTCTCTGAGAATCTCTTATTCGGGCTCAGGGTCAGAGGTCAGCCGAGAGCCATGGTCTTCCCGCCGCGCTTGGAGTCCCTGGGAGTTCTGGAAGGTGCAGGTGGCTGGCTCCGCGCCCAGACGCTCTGAGGCGGGGCTCCCGGTCTCGGGTGCTGCGCACAGCGCCGGGTCCCGTCCGGACTGCCCTCTCTCAACCCCGGCTCGCCCCGGGAACGCCCAGCTGGCGACCGCCATGTAAAAGGAGTGTCAGTAAAGCCCAGCCGGATGCCGTTTCCTGTGGAAAAAGGGGCAAACTCCGCCGGGTCCGGAGACAGATGAAATTAATGACAGAAAGAGTAAATTATGGATTTAGGGAGAAAAAGTTTCCAAACTCTAGTATATATCATAAAACACTTCACGTTTTTTGACAGAAGCATAAATTGTAAAAACCCCTGACTCATATACATGATATATGTTTGAAGACATTAAAAAAAATAGTGACCCAAGACAGAAATTCTGATGATCCATAAATTAAGCAGTCGAAGGGAGCCATTTGCCTGGCTCTGTCCCTACCCCTAGGTGTGAGTGGGGAAGAGCCGCCTGTCAATCACTGGGAGGTGACAGTCGTGAAATCCAGATGGCTTCTTTTGAATGCATATGACACAACATAAACTAGATAGAAGAGTTTTGCAAAAATTTCCCGGAGTGACCGTAAAACCTAGTGCCCGTTCAATCATGCTGTTAGATCATAGTCAGAATGGAGATGGTTGGAGTGGGTCCAGAATAGAAGGCAATGGAATTCAAGGTAGGAAGAGCTCATTCTGGGAAGCAGGGGGAGGAGGGGGCGGGTTCACAAAGAGCTGCATGTAAATGAGGGAGAGAGCAGTGCATTGTGGGACCTGGCTGGGCCACTTACCTAATGACTACCACTGAGGTTCGGAAAGAATCGGCGGGACTTCCACCGTTCCTTCTTTCATTCCTTCTTC
Source organism: Perognathus longimembris pacificus (assembly GCF_023159225.1). Classification (NCBI taxonomy): domain Eukaryota; kingdom Metazoa; phylum Chordata; class Mammalia; order Rodentia; family Heteromyidae; genus Perognathus; species Perognathus longimembris. The sequence goes on from NC_063185.1 coordinate 23,052,794, forward strand.
CTCTTTTGCCTTCCTTCCTCCCTCCCTTTCTTCTCTCCCACTTCCTTTCTCTCCCTCTTGCCTTTTCTTCCCTGTCTCCTTTCCCAGCTGCCCTTCTTCACCCATTCCTTCCTCCCTCTGCCCTCCTCCTCCTCCTCCTCCTCCTCCTCCTCCTCCTCCTTCTTTTCCTTCCTCCTTCCTTCCAGCCCATGTGCATCTCCGCAGCTTCCCCTGCATCAGGCACGTAGTCTTCTGGCTGGACTAGGAGCTGCCGTGATACTTGGAGACAGGCATTAACTTTACCTGCAGGCCCCTTGCGGTCATTTCAGCAACGTGGATAGGAAGTAAATTAATCCAGGAAGTCGGGGGAGGGGGAGGGAAGGGGGAGGGATACTTGCAAGGATGTGACGGAGGGACTGGCCCACTGAGAGTCAGCACAGGCTTCTGTGGCCAGGGGCACACCCGGTCCCTGGCTTTCTCCTGTCCCGGAACATCTTAGCCCCTGAGTAGTGACATGGTGAAGAGAGGGTAGAAAAAGAACATGCAGTTGTAGATGCCTCAACTTTAAGATGCTCACTGCGCTTCGACGGGATTGCATTTTGCAAGAGTGGGGAGTAGGTCCGATTGAACTCAATCCTACCCGTGCTTTGACGTGCCTAGGGGAAGACGGGGCACTGCGTTTCTCTCGCCCGACACCGATGTGTCACACGCACTGTGTATGGGGGCTTCGGATGGAAATGGCGCGGGAGCGCCCGGGACCGACACAGATTGTACACGTTTGCTCTCTGATCTGAAACAGGAGAGCACCGCATCCCATTTGTTCTTGCGAGTCCCCTCGTGGAGGGAAACACGCGTCCTGCTGAAATGCTCTTATGTTATAAAAACTGTTTTGATCTATTATTTGATTGTCGCATCGTGCATCTCCATACGGAAATCTCCGCGTCTCCGCGCGCGGCTGGGTGAACAGCTGCGGCGAGCCGCCTCTGGGAAGCCCGGCCTTGGGTCTGGGCGCCTCCCGGACCCCGCGGGCCAGCTCTGGGGTGGCTGTGCTGCTTGGGGGGGAGGGGGGAAGGCTTTAGGGTGATGCGGTGACAGAGTGAGCCGAATTGGTTCCTCCTTTGGAGCTAGAATAAACTGGGAGACATGGAAGCAAAGCGGAACGGTTCCTATAGCCGCACCTCCCACCTGCAGGTGTTTGAAGTCCCTACGTAGGAGAACGTACTAATGGTGAGCCAGGGTTCTGAACGCGTTCCGGGGCATTGTGTTGTACAAGTTGACTTGGAGGAGCTCCAGCTTTGTGAGCACATAAAACGGGACAAGCGTGAGAGTCGCCGTATACACACACACACACACACACACACACACACACACACACACACACACACACACACACACACAGCTTCCCTGTCCTCCGAAACCTGCACCATCAGGATGACAATGAAATGGCAGATTACGGCCCCGCGTGTCTGTACCCCACTCTACTTTTAGGTCATGGTTTTTGTTGGCTTAGTACGCCCTTCAGGCACGGAGCACCAGCCGAAGCCTGCACCACTACACCCTTTTGTTTTCTTAGAGGAGAAGAGACACCGATCGGGCCTTCTTGCGGTTTCAGACGAACCCATTTGGGTCCGTTTAATATGGTAAATTATATACAATGTGGGTGGGTGGGCGGGGCGCAAAGATCACGTCCCGCTATTCAAAGCGAGACTGTTTCCATTGTCGCTCCGTCCTCCCAGTGACCTGATGGCTCCACAGTATTGGCGAACTATTGATGATCTATCCCGGCAGGCATCCATTGATTACTATGAAGTGATGAAATGTCCTCCGTGCCTGAAGTACAGAAAAAGGAAAAGAAGAAGAAGAAGCAAAAACAGCCTTAGTGAAGACTGCTGGGGGAAAGTAAATGGGGGAGAGGGCCGCAGGCAGGCAGGCAGGCAGAGGCCAGGGCCTTTTGGGGGGCTGGCATGGTGATGAGCTATTTTCCCGGCCCGCTGGCCTAGAGTCATGCCAGGAAAATGCTGGATCCCCCTTCAGCGCCGAGGAGGCCCCGGGGTTCCGTCTCCTGCTGTCCTTCGGGGGAGGCCAGGAACCAGGCTTAGGAGACACCCCGCCCCCCTCCCAGCTTGTCTTCCGAGGGGGCGGCCATCGTGGTGCCGGCTGGCTCTCCTCCCTTCATCTGGCACAGCCGTTTTCGTGTTTGTCCAGACGTCCTCTGCGCCCCATCTCCTCGCTCACAGCCTCGAACGGCCTTGGGGGACGCCCTTGAACGTGAACGCGGTGAGCCCCGTGCTTCGCAGGCCGGTGGGGGGGGGGGCTCCCCTTCCCACCCCACGTCTCCTCTGATCAGCCCGTATCCTCCACGTTTGCCCCCCCCCTCCAGTTCTGCCTGTAGTGACTGAAGGGCTCTGGGCGTCCTGGGCTCCCTCTCGCTGCTTTCTTCTGGGTCTCTCCACACTCCTAGGCCCGTCCGCGGCACTGGCCGCGCAGGCCGGTCCAGCCTCTCCCCTCCCAGCTTCTCCCCGGGACTCAGTTTCCAAGCTGGCTTACACATGGCCAGGGACGGTTTAGGGCAGTCGCCCACTTCCCAGGACCAATTCATCTCCCCACTCTCTGCGGTTCTCACAGAATACTACAGAATTAATTGAGTTTCTTTAAAAAGAAAAGAAGTCCTGGAGGGCAGGAGATCCGACCGGTGTCGGAGCATCAGCTGCTGGGAAGGGAATTCCGTGCTGCTCCCCGATGAGAGGCAGGAGGGGCTGGGCTCGTGCCTTTGCACATGTGCAAGAGACAAAGAACACTGTGTGTGTGTGGGTGTGTGCGTGTGCGCGTGTGCGCGTGTGTCACAGGGTGCGTGGATGGCCGTGTGGGTTGGGAAGAATGTTCACCTCTCTGAGTGTCAGATTCCGTGTGTCAACACAAAAACGAGACAGGCAAATAGAAGAAGAGGAAAACCACCACCCTCCGACATTTCCACAGGGGGTGGGGAGGGGGGTAAATGGTTTTCAAATATTATAATAATAAATTAATGAGAAAAGAGTGTAGACTAATGAAAATCTCAGCCTACACCTTCCCCCCCCCCATTTTGCTAGGATTTCTTGGCCCTCCGAAATACTCATGTTTTCAGAAAATTATTTAAGTTTGGAAGGCTAATTTCAGTCAACCCCAGAGTCCTATGTGGAAAAGAAATAGATATTTTTTAAAACTAAGAATAGGGGCTGGGAATGTGGCCTAGTGGCAAGAGTGCTCGCCTCGTATGCATGAAGCCCTGGGTTCGATTCCTCAGCACCACATATACAGAAAATGGCCAGAAGTGGCGCTGAGCAAAAAGAAGCCAGGGACAGTGCTCAGGCCCTGAGTTCAAGGCCCAGGACTGACAAAAAAAGCCTAAGAATATAGGTTGAGTTTTCCCCAGTGATGCTTTGGAGGCAGGAATGTGTTCTTCTTAGCTTGCCACCCTATTAAGACTCGTGCCTACTGCGACTCCAGCTCTGTGACGCACGCGGTAGAAACGCACGCGTCCCGTGCCCGGCTCCTGCTTTGAGCGGACAAGCTGAGTATCTGTCTCGGAGTCCGCGATCGCCACCGTCACGTTCCCGGGGGGGGGGGGGTCCCCGTGGAGTCCGCGGTGACCGCCGCCCGTCATTCCTCCCTCGACGGGCGCGTTCCCCGGGAAGGGGACCCGAATGGAGCCGTAGAAAACCGGCCTGCCGAGCCGGTGCGGCACGACGGGGCCGAATGCTTTCACGTCGTGGGTTTCCTGTCGCCGAGACGGTCAGGACAAGTGGCTTGGCTGATATTGGGGGGATAAAAAGCATTTTCTACACTTCATTAGGGTTTAACAAGAGAACGGTTTGTACTCTGAGACCAGCCAGCGTGGTGACGGTGGCCTTGAGATTCCAAGGAGCCGGACGAGGAGAGGAAGGGAATGAGGGAGGGAGGGAGGGAGGGAGGGAGGGAGGGAGGGAGGGAGGGGAGGGAGGGAGGGAGGCTGCAGGAGCACCTGCCTTCCCGAGGCCCTTCCCGGGTGAGGGCCCTGGACCTCATGCACAGTGGTCACGGGTGGGACCCGGGTCTGGTGGCCGGAGCGTGGAGGAAGGACTCGGCGTGTGCGTGGCCCACTGCCGGGTCCAGGGAGAAGGAGGAGCCCCCTGGAGGGGGGAATGGAGTCCAGAAGGGTTGGATGCGGGATAATGGGAGACGCCAGTCGACGGCAAGAAGGAATGGGTCTGGGCTGGATCCTCAAGGTTACAGGAGAGCAGCTGTTTCCACACACACCGGGGCGTGGTTCCCTTTTCTTTTCTCCACGCGGCTCTGTCTTCTAGGGTGTCCTGGGATCTGTGGTCAAAATCGCACCCCCGACATCTGCCAACGGAGAGGAAAAACCTCCCCAGTGGTGAATCTTGAATGGCAGTTCCTTGTTCTTTGTCACTCTCTTTTTTTAAAGATGATGATGATAAAGACTTTTACTTAATGTATCAGAAATTACCCCATTATGGAAGTCCTGATTCGAAAGGGTGGCTGCTAAAAGTCATGTGGTTTGTTGTTTTTTTTTCTCCCCTTTCAAGGCGTGCGCCCCACTTTTAAAGCACTTACCCTTGAAAGCGCGAATGGGGGAGTTGCGGGAACTGGCGCTAATTAGGAGTGACAAGCCGACTATACACTTCTGCCCTTTCTTCCCTCTTATTATGTGTCTCCAGTTTTATGCAAAAAACATTGGCACAAATGCTTCCTTGTGTGTGCAAACACAGACCTCGGCATTGTGGACCTGATTTCTACAGCTCCGTGTGTTCCGTGTCTGTTGGTGGATGGGAGGGGAAAGCACTGAAGTTATAAAACCCCAACCGGCAGGCGCAGAATCTGTCAGCTGGGGCTTGCCTGCCATCGCGGTTTTGTGGCGCCTACATTCCAAGGTTCAGATGTGGCCTGATTTGGGGTTTGCTTTTCCGGACTCCTCTGTCTGCTCTTGGTCAATTATACGGTGACACAATAGAGACACAGGTTTGTGCACTCTTAGTTTGTGCTCTCGAGATGGGTTTGGAGGTGAGGATGATTGAAGAGATGTTTGGAAACAACAAGTTTTTCATGGTGGATCCTAAAATGTCTTGGAGAACCTGATGAGGCTCATGATTGCTGTTTTGTTCGGTGCTTTTAATTCGCGTTCATTATGCATTCTTCGGGCCTGGCTTTGGTGTTGGAGTTTTGGATGTGATCCCTGCGTGGTGGAGGGCCTTTGGGTGCGTTTCCTGGAGCCGGCCCCACCCGCGTGGCGTGGGGTGCAAGCGAATGAGCTGACGTTGTTGGTGGAGAGTCGGGATTCCCACCACACAAGCCGACTTTCGGGGTTCACAGCCCTTGACAGTGGCTGGGGTTAAAACGGGAAGGAATAAGTGTCTCTAGCTGCTACTCCCGTGACTAATGAAACACAGGACCACTGAGTCATGCTTTGTCATGAGAGGTACTAGTCCAAAGAAGCAAAGGGTAGAAGTGGTAAGAATAGTTCCTGGTTTTCTTTGAGGGGCTGGGTGGGGAGACGGTGGAGGTGGTAAGGCTTGAACTCAGGGCCTAACTCTTGCTTAGGGTTTTGTTTGTTTTTGTTTGGGTTTTTGTTTGTTTGTTTCTTTCTTTCTCTTTTGCTAAAGGCTGGTACTGTACTACTTGAGCCACACCTCCAGTTCCAAGAACGGTTCTTACTAGAGGAACCCTGGCACCCGTAGGGCATTTCTGCTGGGTTTCGCTGAGCGGAAAGGCGAGAGGTGTCTGAAGCAGGTGTGATTGGAACCAGGCGCCAAGCCGAGCGTCCCGGGAAGAGCGCTGGCAAAACAGAAATCCCTTAAGAACCAGCGGCCTGCCCTCTCTCCTGCCCGACTACTAAAGCAAGGCTCCTGCCGGAGTGCTTTCTGCCAAAAACGTATGGGAGCCCACGCCGCGAGAAGACAAAGGGGCTAAGACTGGCGGATGGGCTGACCGGCTCAGCAGAGGGGGCTGGAAGAGGCGAGTGCTTTCACGCACCTGGGCTAATCACGAGAGGCGTGGCAGGCTCGGGTGGGAGGAGGAAGTGCAGTCGGGTTCGGGGGTGATGGAGGGTCTTCTGAGAGGTAAGGACGCTGGTGAAGGCCACACGATGCGGATTTCCAGTAGCCCCTCTCGCTTTTTGTATAGATACGTACGCCTGGAGATCTTTTCAGCCCAGATATATACATTTTTCTCCCATACCGTGGGGGTTTAAATTGTGGGGTTTGTTGTTTCTTTCCCCCTGCATCCCTGTGCTGAGACGGGATCTTTCTAGTTGACAGGCTTACCCATCAAGGCTTTTCACAGAAAAGCTTAAGGCGCTATATCAATAAATTTGGTTATACAGATAAAACAGGCTACTCAAAGAGAGAATGCTTTCCTATTACTTTACCACATAATAGGATCATACCTTATATAAGGCCTTATAAATCGCTTTTTCCCTCACCTCCCTACACATGTGCTGTTGTATATGTAACTACATGTGTGTATGTGTATAGATGGATAGCTGTTACATGGATGTCATTCTAGACCATCTGAAATGTTATGAACCGAGTATTTACTTGTGGGAAATACTACCCTTTTGTTTTAATGCTCCTATTACTGGACAACCCACCATCTCCAAACATTTTGTTTGTATAAATGGTGGCTCAGTGATGATCCATAGAGTACAGTCTCTGGGTGTTTCTTGCATAAGACTGTACAAGACCCCTCCCAACAGGCATCTGATCTTAAAAGCCAAGCTAATTGAGGCAAAGCAAAGGCAGAATCCAGACAGCTAAAGAAAGTAGAGAGCTGAAGCAGAGGAAACTATGGGAATGCCACAAAGAAATCCCAAATGGCGTTACTAAATAAACCAAGAAAGGACCACAGACAATTAAAACTCTTCTCTGAAGTCTAGACTGCTGCTAAATGGGCCAGTGAGGTGTCCAGAATAGAATCGCATGTGTAAATGCAAAGTAATTAAAAGGTGTCAATAGAGACGAGAAGGTTCTAGAAAAGATCCAAAGAGTGCCAATAGGTAAGATCCACCAGGACCGAGTTTTCTGTGAGAATGGTGGTGAAGATTTAACTACCTGCTTTCAGAAGATGGCGGAGCGTTAGAATCGGGGCACCCTTGGTGGTTAGAAATGGAGCTCAGTCATAAGGTTCTGCATCTTCTGTTAAATGCAAAAAAAAAAAAAAAAATCTAATGGATTGGGTCAGGCCTTGCTATCTCCCTGACTCAGTTTACATAAGAAACACCAGGCTATGGTTAACCAAGTCAAAAGGGTCATTATTAAAAGGCCCTCTCTGTTAGTGACCCTTCACAGGTTTCCACCAATGAAAGCAAGCCAAGAATAGGAACACTCCAGGGCCTGGAAAAAACAAACAAACAGGTGCTGGGTCCCTAGTTAGCACCCTTGTCATGCATGCAAATCACGGGAAGGCTTGTGAAATGCAGAGTTTAATAAGGGCTTCTGGTTCAGCAGGCCTGGGATGGAGGTCGATGGTCTACAGTCTTAAAAAATCGATACATCAAGGGGCCAAGTTTGGAAGCACTGGCATAGAGGTGCGGTAGGCCAGGGTCAGTCAGGTCATTTAATCGGCGATGGGCCACGGCCCAGCGTGGACGACAGGGCAGATCAGGGCTGGGTGCCTGGAGACCGCGTTCCTTGTTCTGGAAAGAGAACAGTCCCAGGTATCCTTGTGCAGACTGTGTCACTGGTCCTGTACTGATGTGTGATCTCATTTCTACGTAAGGAACTATATAATACGTGTATATTATATTGTGTTATATAGTAGATATCATCTCCTAATTTACATAGGATGAACTCCTCCTGACACATGACTTACATAAGTGCCTTTGCAGGCTCTACAGGATCATGTGTATGACACCCATTTCATCTTGTCCCGCTTGTGTTTTGTTTTTTTTCCTCTTCTCTCCTCGTCCTTTCTAGTCCCTAAGATGCTTTGAACAGAAGATGCCGGTAAATAACGCGGTGCGTTACCTTTGGGAAATGCAGATGTTGTAAGTAGCTGGAATAACAATATTCTCCTACTTTCCACATCTAATGCACCAATAAATCTAAATTGAGTGGATTCCGTTTGGAAGCGGAGGCAGCGAGCAAAGCGTGCTGGTTTGGAGGATTGTGCTCCTCAGTCCCTGGTCCCTTAGCCTTTCCTTTCTGGAATTGCTTAACATATTTTACTAACCATCTGGACACCTGCAGACTCAGGGTAAAACCAATGCCAGGGCACAAATAGTCCCGTAAACACTTTACAGAAATGAATAAAGCATAATCCCGGTCAGCTTATGCATCTTCATTAATGATTGCTAGCATAGTTCTCTTTTTCCCCTTCTTTTTCACTATGACTAACAAGTATCATCTAGTTATGAGAGGCCATTATACAAAATCATTAAAACATGCTTAACTGTACTGTGTTAATTATGCAATGATAAATTATTCTTTATTTCTTCATTAACAGTATTGTAGCAGTAGAATTAGCATTGTTTGTTCCTTTTTGGAGGAAAAAAAACATTAATATTAAAAAATGAAAATTCTGGAAACTTAATGTTGTGGAATGACAGTTTTAATTTGATTTTTAAAATCCTATTTGCTGATCCCCTCAGCTATAAAAGTTTAACCATTATGTCACTGTAATTACACCGGCTGTTTATCTTTCCTTCCATGGCTCTATCTAGGTCGCTGTTACATACTCAGGGCTGGCAATGGACTCAGAAGACCCAAGCAGCCTTCTCAGTCTTCTGCTAAATTGAGCCTAAGAGTACGACTCGACTCTTTCTCCATTCATCCTCTGTTTTCGAATCATTTCATTGCTGAAGAGTGATACACTCTTCAACACACGCATCAGGAGCCTAGCCTAGGTACTGTGAGAGGCAGGAAAACATTCGGAATACGTGTGTATATAATATATATATATATAATATTTTTTTGGCCTTGCGGTATCAGAATTTAAGCACGGAAGTGAGACATGGTCTGCTGTAATCAACACAGAACAGCTGCTAATCGTGGGCGTGTTCCCATCAAGGTACTGCTAGGATGTGGAGGATGGGTGTGTTCTGGCTGGCGGAATTGTTTGTTCATGGGTGAGCTGACCTCCAACAATCGAAACAGCCACCGTCACGACCACCACGTCACCGGAGGGTCATTCATTCTGCCCGGGTGTGACCCCAGAGGGCTCTCCAGGCCCCGAGTCTTTCCGTGCGCCGGAGATGTGTGCGAGTTAGGGACGGACGGGGTCATTCCATGAGGGAGCGGGCGCGAGGATCCCGGCAATGGCGTTGGGTCAGTGGAGCTCGGCGCCTGCTCTCGGGGCAGCCGCTTCCCTGGGAATCTTCCTGAGGATGCCTCTCTCTCTCTCTCCTCTCCCTCTCCCCTTATCCCCCCTCCTCTCCCTCTCTCCCTTCCTCTGCCCCACACATCTCTCTCCTTTCTCTGTCTCTCTCCTCTCTCATTTGTCTGTCTCCTCTCTTTGTTTCTCTGTCTCCATCTCTCTCATACACATGCACATCTCTCTCCTGTCTGTCTGTCCGTCTCTCTCCTCTCTCCTGTCTTTCGGTCTCTGGTTCTCTCTGTCTGTCTGTCTGTCTGTCTCCTGATCCTCAATCTATTGATAAGAAACTGGGCAAAGGACAGCCGTGGGGTTTTCCCAGGCCTCTCGGGTGATCGTGACGTTTGCTCATCTTCCGGAGCCACCTAATGAGGCCGGGCGGGTAGGAGGGATGGCAGGGGACCGCGTGGGGCCCCGTGGCTGTGACCCTTGCCCACGGTCCCCTCTCTGCCCCTGACCGTGTGAACCTCTCTCTCCCTCTCGGCGATTTGCCGCCTCTCCCGGGCCTGCCCTCCGCTCCCTGGTGGGTTCGCCGGTGTCCTGCTCCTCCAGGCTCCCGCAGGGCTGGTGACACCTTTGGCAGGTGGGAGCATGCTCTACTGAGGTGTGCAGCTGTGACCGCCATGGTCAGTCCTCGTCCTCACAGGCCCCTGGCCCTGCATGAGCACAGCATGGGGCGGGGGGAGGAGGGAGGACTCAGGGACCGTTGCTCCGTGGCAGAAACAGGTGTGTGTTTGTATGTGTGTGTGTGTGTGTGTGTGTGACACCCAACAGGCACCTTGTTTGTGTCTGATAGAAGAGACCCGTCCAGTCCTTTCAGCACAGGCCCTGTAAGGTGAGAGGGTTAACAACCTCACTTTGCCACAGGGATAAGGAGAGGCTGAGGCAGACTCAGAATTCAGCACAGCTAGACTTCTAATTTTGCTCCCACATAGCAAAGGGAGCTCGCGCTGGAACTCGCAACACGGGAAGGCATTCCGAGGTCCAGCTCTGGGATGGTGCTAAGCAGATTGAAGGAGAGAATGAAAAGCGTGGTTTGCTTGAAAGCGGAACTCCCGGCATTCGGCGTCCCGGTCGTTCTGGATAGATCTGGCTTGGATTTGAGTCTAACCTTCTGGAAGTTTTCCGTGTGGTGAAATCATGGCCTTGTAGCCCCGGTGCTTATCTCCAAATTATTTAACGTTCTATCGTGTCCTCAACGCGTGCCGGCCTGTACCATTCTGGTATCATTTCAAAAGAAAATAAATAAATAACGCTCCACCAATGCTGTGCACTTCTGCTCCCTTCTCAGCCAACAGTGAGAGCGAGATGGGCTTAGTTGGCAACACCTCCGTGCTGGCCAGGATCGCTAGCAAGCGGAGCGCCTGCCTGTTCGAAAGGGGCCTGGGGCTCAGCTTTCCCTGAAGGGCTCGTGGGAAGGGGCAAGCCCCCGGGCTTCTTTGTGACGTGCCCTCTCCTTTATATTTGCAGAAGGAATCAGCAGGCCGAGCTCTGGCTGCAGGACTGGTCTAGGGGCGTTCCCCTTATGAATGAATGCGTGTTATTTAGCTAAGGTTCACGTGGGCCAGACATCCTTGAGCCGGCTAGGGCTGTTTCCCGCACGTGGAAATACATCCAGGGACGGCTGGGGCACCGGGACCCCTGAGGAGGGGGCTGTGCTCCCCGGCCTCGGGGCGGCTCCCCACGGAGTGTGTGGGTCACGCCTTCCCTTCGGGCTCTGGCAGCCCCGGGAGCAGGTGCGACCCCAGCACAGCCGCCCCGCGCTGTCTTTCCTGGCACTGACCCCAGCAAGCACCGCTGGCTCGCAGGCCTGCACCGCTGCCATGGAGGGGAGGGGTGGGGGGTGGGGGGGATCCCCTCCACTCCAGGCGAGAGTCACGCCGGGATCCCAGGCCAGGGGCCTCTTGCCCGGGAACAGGATTTCTTTTACAGTTCCCACAATTTGAACATGTCCTGTGGCGGGCGTCAGCTGCGAGATGCCCGAGGGAGGTGTCGAATGAGATGGAGGCGGAGTTAATGGCTTCTCGGCCCAATGTTTTATTACCTCAGGTCTCCTAGGTGAACAGTTAAGAACCCTTCCTGTGGACACGAGGCCTTCGGTGGACTCACAGGGTCGGATCGGGCATGGCGGTACCTGCTTGTAACTCCAGCCACTCGGAAGCCAGGGGCCAGAGGATGGCAGTCTAAGCCCGGCCCAGGCAGAAGTATAGTTTCCTACGTGAAACACAGAGTACAAGGACCGGGGTGGGTGGTCCAGGTGGTGGAGTATTTGCCTGGCAAATGGGAGTCTGCGTTCAATCTCCAGTACCTTAAGAACGTGTGGAGGGAGGAGAGGATGGGAGCCGTTCGTCTTACTCCCCTTCCGTTCACCATGGTCTGCCGGGCTCCCACCAGTGGGAGGAACCAGGGTTTGACAAGCAGAGGAGACCGGGGACGGCTCTAAGTCAAGTCCATTTCAGGAAGGTCTGACTCCTCTCCCACTTCAACCCATTGAGCTTTCTCCTCTCTGAATCTCTTTATTACAACGATCATTTATCATGATTGTGAGGTGGCAAATTATCGCTAATCATCTCAAGAAGAGGTGAAAAATTCCCCTGGAATGAATTTTAATTTAAATTTAATTTTTGTTCTCAAATCACTTAAAAACACTTGGGCATAAGGGGGAAAGAGAGAATGCGTGTGTACGGGATGGGGTGCGGGGGAGGGTGGGGTAACCCAGAAAGAAAGGTCATAGAATTTCACCTTGATTAAGAGTCGCAATTCATTTTTCTTATTCCGAAACATCTTAGTACTGGAGATAAAACTTAACTTTCTAAAACTTAGATAAAGAGAGCTAGAGGGGATGTTTTCCCCCTCTGTTCTGTTTTTTCTTTCTGTCTTGCTTATTCTTTATCTGTCTTGGTGAGGACAAAGGAAGGGCACCGAAATGGAGGGCCAAAGCGGGGGCAAACGCAGCAGTGGGAAATAAACTCTACAGCTCGTGGGTGGGGGCCGGGAGGGGAAAACTGGGAGAGAGCGAGGGAAGGGATGACCACGGTCCCAAGAGAAATGAGCTCGTGACCTGACCTGTGTAATGGGAGCCCCTCTGCACGTCGCCTTTACAATAACCATCAAGAAACAGAAAGACGGTAGGCAGAGCTAACCATATGCGAAGCACTTGGTTGAAACTTCCTGTCTTTTCCTTTGCGTTATGGAAATGTGTTACTCTGTTAAAAAAAAATTAGTTGCGCACCGGAGAATGAAACCCTGTCCTATGTTGGTGGAAGACGGATGTTAAGGCAGCTCTGTGAGTGAGCGTCGAAGCTCCGCCGTTCTAATACAGATTTTTACACTTTTATACATCCTTTAACCAACTCTGTTTTAAAGAATGGGCGTAAGAGGATGTCAGTCAAAGGACATGCCGTTTAACGTTATGAAGTAATTACTGGGGCTCAGCAATTATGACATTTTTACCCCATACATTAAAAAGGATGTAAATACCAACTGCATCCTGCGTATGAATGATGATTTGGGGGTGGGGGACCCCGAGCATTTCATAAAGTGATGGGATGGGTGTCTGTCTGTCTGTGGGCGCAGTCGAATTCGTCCGTGGTCTTTCCAATTGTGGTTGCAGAAATTACATTGCTCTAGTTTTCTTTTTTTCCAAGCCCTCGATGTCTTTTGAGTTGTGGTTGCTGCCCTGTGTCTTCCACCCATCCTGCTGGCCAAATCGATCTGCGACTTTCAAAAGTCCTGCTGTTTCCGTAAAGCGTGCTGAAGTTGTATCGGAGTCGCCGGGAGCGCGGTGTCATCCCGCTGGCCGCCCCGGGAGGCGTTTGATAGAATCGGACGCGCATCGGATTCCGGCGCGCGGCCTTCATTCGCTCGCTGTTTCGCTCGTCCTTCCGGTCTAGACCTGGTGTCCCCAGCAGTTCCGAGGACTTGGGGCTTCTAGCGACCTCTTTGGAGGACCATATCCATTCATCAACCATGACTTCCCTTCCCATCTCTAGGATGTAAAAAGTGGGGGTCTTTTGAAAGTAGGGTTCAGATGGCTTCATTGAGCCTTGACTCATTCTTGCCCTTCACAAGAATGGGGCCTCCGTTTTGATCATCGGAGGCAGCAATAAAGCCAGAATTGCTTTTTCAACCCATCAGACCAGGACACAAACGTCTCTGAGCATGAGGGGTGTTGGCCGTTGGCTTGGGAAGGAACAGCCCCCTCTCAGAAGCGACCTCTCTATTCCGGGGAGTTCTTCGGGGCTGTCTCTCTCACAGAGGCTTCCATTCGCCTGTATGGAAGAGGCTACAGGTGGTAGCATTGATAGGGAGTTACACCGCAGTTACGCTTGCATTCGTTGTGGCGTTATGTTCCTTGTGAACCACAATGCTATTCGTTTGGCCGATATACTGCTTTACCTTGTTGGGGGGGTCCTTAGGAAACACGAAGATGGGAATGCATCATTTTGAGCTTGATGCTATCGAGTCATTTTTCAATTCGCATGGAATTTTCTACTGTCCTGGGCATGTCCCAATATTCTCTTTCTTGTCACCTGTGGATTTACAACGAAGGCGCAGCAGCAAAGTCTTTAAATACAGCTTGATAGAAACGAACTCTTAAGATATTTCCCCAGTTTTTTTTTTTTCAACAAGAAGGAGTAGAGTTTCTTTTCTGTGTGTGTGATTCTCTCGAACTGTCAACACGTTTTGGTCATTTAGTAAATCAGTTCTCTCCTTCTTTCTCATGAGTACGAAATAAGACACGGGGAAGTCAGGACGGGAGAAGGAGTTCTCGAAGCAATCAAGTAATGTCTGGTCATGTTGCTGCTTTTCACATGGGTATGCTGACACGCCCCAGTGCCAGAGCATAATTAGCCACATAATAATTAGCACTAGGGGGCAGGGGAGAGCTAAGAGTGAATTATACAGAAAGGTCACATTTCAAGCTATCGCCATGCCAGGACTTAACGACAAACGTATCTTCTCCAGAGATGCCCATGCCTTCCTAGGTGACAGCATCCTCTCCTTCCATTGCTCAGCTTGCTGCCTCCACGCGTTCGCTGTGACTGCGTCACTGCTCTTCATTACTTAGCACCGTCTTCAACTTCTGGGAGGGTGTTGGTGAGCCGGAAGGAGAGCAGACTTGCTCCATCTCTGTCCCAGCGGCAATAGGCACACCGCATCCTAAGTGTCCACTCCAAGGCTTTATTGATACACAGGCCAAAGCCATCCGTGGACATAGGAAATGGTCCATGGCTGGCCAGGCACCAACCACACTGTCAGGCTGAGGAGATGGAATCGACCTTATATAGTATGAAAAGAATGACTGTCTGGACCTTCTTTCCTGGCTAGTTCTGTTGGTCCCTTCCATGTCATTATTGCCAGATGTCAGCGCACGCTTCACAAGGAAAGCCTTGAAAGTGGGACACTGGTTTGAGTTTTACACGCCATGGAGTCCCAGCTCCTACTCTTTCAGTATATATATATTTTAATTCCAAGCAACCAGCTTGATTTGCTTTCTCATGAAGGAACTGGGCGCTACCTTATGTGAGAACACCTACATGCCACTGCTTTTTTTGGCCCATCAGGAACCATGTCACGAAATGGGTATGCAAGTTCTTACGCAAATCCTGCGAACGAACATAGATCCAGAAGAGTTAAGCACCCAAGAAGACAGCATTGGCGCTGGGCCCCTTGAAACCTTTTCCCATCGCATCCTCGAGGTGCCTCTGGAAATCACACGGTTATTTTGACGAAGCTAATTCCTGGGTGTTCTTCCGTGGTGGATTCTCTGGGTGCTACAGGGGGTAGATTTGCTGGCAAGAGGCAAGTCCACAAGTTGTAAACTCTCACGGAACATCTCACAGGGCATATGATCCCCATTGTACTCGTCTCTGTCTCTGTCTCTGTCTCTGTCTCTGTGGTGTCAAGCTGCCCATCGCTATAGCCATTGCCTGGGTTCAGTGAATGGAAGAATATCTGCTTACCGGGCTCTACCCTCCTGAGCAGGTAGCGGATGACTTCTAAGCCACGCCTCTTTCCCACGTCCCTTCCTTCTTAGCCCACGTGGTGCGATCTCTGCGGTGGACATCCCACGCTGTGTGTCTCGTCCGAGGACTTCTAGTTTTAGAGACACTGGCATTACTCCCGTCAGCAAAAGTCCAACACCGAGTGAGGTTGTGAGTACCCGGGGTCCGTCCGTAGCAAGTGCTCTATGGCAGACCCGTCGGAGTTCAGAAAGCCACCCCCCTAAGCGAGCCTCGCTTGGGCCAGAGCAGGGTGCTTCCCGCTTCCACCCAGACACCGCCTGTGAGCCTCCTGACGGTGGAGGGCGCCCGTGACGACAGCCGTGGGGACATCTGCAGGCCTCGTGGGGAGGTTCCCACAAGGCACGTTCACAGGCAGCCCCCACGCTGCGGAGGCCGACGCGGAGGCCCGTCCCTCGGGAACCTCCCCGGGGACCCCCATCTCCTCGGCTTCCACAGGGTGTGGTGTGTAAGTGCCCGGATGTTTCCCTCCCCGGGATTTTAGCTGTGCGAGGGTTGTAACTCACTTCCTAGACAACCCCAAGTGCAGCGCTGTGCTGTGCCGTGGTTGCATCACACAGCTCTGGCCGCCGGGCAGCTACCAGACCCACACAGACAGTGCGTGTGTTGGGAGGGGGCGCACACCCCAGCTAAGGACGTCTCTGCGCAGAATTGCACGCTCGGCGTAACCTCCACTGGGAGCCTGGCGTGGGACCGGCACGTGGAAGTATTTCTGTAATCAAAGCTGACTCAACCGTCCCTTTGACTGAGAAGCGATGCCTCCGCTCCTTCCTCGGGTGGGAGGAGAGGCCTGGCTGGCTTCCTCCCTCGTTAGGTTCAGAGGCTGCAGGCTCCTGGATTTGCTCCGCGGAGCTCCGCTCCGCTCCATGTGTTGGGTTGAGGGGAGGGAAGGGAGGGGGGGCCTTCCTGGTTAGGGTAACTAAGCCAGTGCCTGAAGGACAGCCATCTGTTGGGTTGCTCTCTCAGGAGGCGCGTGGAACCCAGAGGAGGGCAGAGGGTGTCAGCGTGTGGGGGGCATGGGGAGGGAGGGGGGGAGCTGGGGCTGAGGAGGCGGAGATCTCGCTCAACTCCCACACTCCATATTGAGAATTTCCCAGGCGGCGGAGCCTGGCCCGCTCTGCCCGCGTGGTGGATGGTTGAGATGGGAGGAGCCAGGGGTGGGAGGCCCAGAATGAGCCGCGATGGCCACGTGACTGCTGCCCTTTCCCTACGATTCCACGAAGCACGCGCCTGGAAGCCAGCGCCACTCCTGGGGTGCTGATCCCCTCCCGGTTAGGACGAAGCACGGAGACACACCACGGCATTTTACAATGCACGGGGCCCGTAGGTAGCCGGTGCTCACTCTGCCTTCACTATTTCCTGTGCAAGTGGCTGAGGTTCTCTCAGGAGAGCCCCGTGGGGCGAGGAAAGCCGGGAGCAGATCGCCGTCGTGAATTTCCTTGCCTTGTCTCTGGGTAGGCAGAAGGGTTGGCTTTTTTATCCCCGGACATATCGATATAACTGCGCAGGGGAGCAGAAAGCAAATAGCCTCTGACCTCTTATTTACTAGTGTATTAAATAACGATGGGCGCGCTCCTCCACTTTGGTAGATTTTAAAGCAGATTTCTGTGGGCCGACCCAGAGGTCACAAGGATATTCTCTCTCTAAATATTTTGGAGTGTGTTTGTGTTTGGAATTGGCCTTACATGTTCTTAAGAGAAGGCCCTGGAAACATGAGAGAGCCGGGTTTTTGTGTCCATCCGGCAGACCCTTGCTTGAGGGAAAGAGTAGAAGGGAATGAGGCTCTTTATCCCCCGCCTACCTCTCTTGTAGGTATGTTAACTTTATTTGGTGCTTTTTTATGATTTAAATTATGTTTTCATTATCTTAAAGTACTTGTACAAAGGAGTTACCATTCAGCAAAACAGTTCATGAATACAATGCACCTTTTTAAGTAAAACTTCTATTATCTCTAGTTGTATGAAGGAGCTGCCATTCAACAACGCAGTTTATGAATGCAGTGCATCTTGAGCAGTGTCACCCTCCGGAACATTCTCACTCATCCCCCCCATCCCACCCCTTCCCTTGCTTTTCTTAAATTTCATGTGATGCATCTTAATCAGTGTCACCCCTTTCATCATTCCCCCCTATTCCTCCCAACCCAATGCTTCTACTCAAGTTTCTTAATTTCATAGGCTATGCATTGACTATGTGTGTTTTATGTGAAGGTGATGTACAGAGGAGTCGCAGTTGCATATGTAAGGTAATGAGTACATTCCTTTTTGAAGTGTGTTGTCCTCTCCCTCAAATCTTCCACTCCCCCCAACTCTCCAACCCACCCCCCAAGTTTTAAATTCATTTCCAACATGGTGTCTAGTGAGTGTCACTGTTGTATTGGTTCTCCCTTTCTCCTAGCGTTTCTGGGATTCCCCTTCCCTTCTGCAAATCAGATAAACTTACATACAAGGCAATGGGTACAGAAAGCAAAACCCGTGACGACGGGGCATAAAGCAAAGGAGGAAAAAGAAAGAACTACAGACAGTGCATTATAAAACCTCTTGTTTCCTTTTCTTGGGGTTCCTTTTGGTCAGCTTCGTTTTATATGGCCATATGGACCTAGCTATTGTGATCCTCTGCTAAGAATATTACAGACATACTAATAAACCGTTTTTCATGGAGGCGTTTCAACACACGTGAGAGGAACCTGTGAATGCAGTGTTTCGGTCCCCCGACCTCTGGAGGAAGAGGCAGCATTTGAGAGAGACTAAAAGGGCCACTCATGGCCATCTTTTTAAGCAAAGACACCAGGCCTCTGCCATCTTTTAAGAAGCACGTGGGAGCCAGGTGCTGGTGGCTCATGTACATCATCCCAGCTACCCAAGAGGCTGAGATCTGAGGATCTCAGTTCAAAGCCAGCCCATGGAGGAAAGTCCAGGAGACTCTCATTTCCAATGAACACCCAGAAAACCAGAAGTGGAGCTGTGGCTCAAACCGGTAGACTGCTAGCCCTGAGCGAAAGAGCGAAGGGCAGCCCCCAAGCTCTGAGTTCAAGACCCATGACTGACAAAAAAAAGCAACCTTACCTAGCGTGTTAGCGGAGACGGTAAGATTTTTGTACAGGAGCTTTCTGACTGAACTTTAAAGAACATACGTATTCACTACAAGTACGCTCATGTAATGGAGCTTGTTACGTTTATAAAATGCACGGAGCTGTCTCTTGGATGTGTGTACAACTCACGCGTGCATCGGTCCGACGTGCACGGGAACCCACGCCCGTGGCCCGTCTTCCCCGTGAGCACACGCTTCCCCGCGGGCTACCGGCGATGAGCAAGCCCGCCCCCTCGAGTGGCAGACACTAATAGTGAGCCGTGTCACAGCCCATCGCGTCCGTTGATTAGACAGAGCCTCGCAGGCGGGCAGGCGGGCGCGGGGAGCGGGTTCTGCCGCAGTCAGGGCACCCATCTGAGCAACGGATGGAAACAGCAGTGTGAGCTCCATCCGGGCAGGAGAGGGGGGACGGAGCGGGGTGGACGGGATCCCCGGCGTGGCAGAGAGGAGCCGCTGGGGCTGCCTCCATCCCGGGATGTGCTTGCCCTTTGTCACTGGCGGGAAAGGCGGACGCTAGCGGGGCCGGGGTGGGGTGGGGTGGGGGGGAGAGTTAGGATGCTGGTTACCATCTTCCCGGCTGCTCCGAGGCCGCTTTCGTGACCTTCCGGGAGCAGTGCGTGAAAGGCGCGTCTCCTCCCTCGCACGGCTGACCTCCACGCTCGAGGACACGCGCGGAGCGCTTCCCGCGGAGTCTCACGGCACGTCCGCTCCTCCGAGGGGTGGCTGTCCAATGTGGAGGAGCGGAGTCTGGGACCGGGAGGGGGCCATCCGGTCGAGACTGTGGGGTGGGCCCTCCTGTCGCTGTAGGACTCACGGGGCCACGGCAGCCGGAGTTCAAGGCCGGCCTCGACTCCCTAGCGAGACCCCGTCACAAGCATTCTTTGTAAAGGAGAAGAAATCACACCCCCACACCCCACGACCCTGCAGGCGAGACAGAAGCCGGCGGGAAGAGGGACACCGCCTCTCCCGCGGTGCGCGGGGAGGCAGTGCCTTCGGCGTGACTCTGGCCGGCGTGGGTAGTGAATACGCGCAGCCTAGGCCGGGCGACGGCCCTGGAGGTGCAGAGCTCCCTGTGACTCGGAAATGACAGAGGAGGGGGTGGCTCGTGTCCCGGGGCCCGGGGGCCGGTGCAGCGGAGCGCTTTCGTTGACAGAGACCAGCCCGGAACGACGTGGTAAATAGCCGAGAAAGAGCAGAGGATTTGCCGACCGCGGCTCCGCTCCCCCCCCCCCCCCGCCCCCCGTGTCTCCTGACGGACCGAGGAGGCACCGAGCAACAGTAGCCCGGAGAAAAATCATGATCCCGGCTCTGGGTCGTCGTTTCCATTTTAATTAAAATTGGTATTTGTCCATTCTGTCCGGGCCTTGGCCCTGTGGTCCGTGCTATTTTGCATGGCAAATGAAATCAATAAGAGGCTATCACGGGAGCCGGGAGGCGCCGGATGGGTCGGTGGTTATTTGCTAGGCAGAAGGCTGGTGTTTTCTGAGTCGTGCGTGGCATATGCACTTGCGGGCCGGGGGGTCACGTGACAGGCCGCGGGGCGCTTCCGTGCCAGTCCGTGCCTTCCCGTCCGCTTAGCTCTCGGAGTTCAGGCTCCCAGTGTGTTCGTTTCTCTCTCTCGGCAGCGAGCATCCTTCGCAAGGAGGGGCCGGCATGGTTTAGGCTGGCGAGCAGGTGGTCGCACCTGTTGAACGTTTTGCCGGCATCCGATTCCTCCCGGCTGGACCCCCGAGGAGAGGGGACCCAAGTGTCCAGACGCAGATCGGCAAAGGAGGAGAAGCGATTGGGGTTTTGTTAGAGGCTCGGTGAATCACAGAACCAAACCAAACCAAGGGAGGGTTGGCGGTGGTGACATACGCCTTTAGTCCCGGCCACCCAGCGGGCGGGAGCAGATCCTGACCCGAGCCCAGCTCCGGGCCACGCAGGGGGTCCCCATCTGCAAAATCACTAAGCAGCAGGACGGATTGCGGAGCGAGGTGTGTCGGGCGAGCGAGGGAATAAGCCGCCCCCGTAGCCCAGGGCCCTGAGTTCGAACTCAGCTCCATGCAAAGACAAGAAGAAGGATATTAGAAGGCGGTGTGCACGTAAACAGACTGCAACAACAACAGCGCCTTCTGTATTGTTTTTCTCCAGTCCCAGAAAGGCGAGGTCCTGCCAGTGGGCGTGGGACCGTGGGAAGCCGTCGGACATATTCACAATCATGCCCGGTGACTCTTACATACTTCGTGGTTTCTTTCTTTCTCCCTTTCTTTTTTTAATTTCTGGGGTGGTTTTTATCTTTGGTATTTTTTCTCTTTCTAACCATTCTATAGCGTAATGTCCTTTATTTGTGAAAGAATGTCACCATAGAAGGACACGATCAATTTGGCTCCGAATCGCTTCGCCGCAAGATCTCGCATTCAAGTGACAGAATTATCCCGTTTTCCGCTTACATCCAGAAAACCAAAGGGGCAGGCGTGGCTATTGTTATTGTTGTTGCTGTTGTTGTTGTTGTTTGGCCGCTCTGGCCCCTCCCACCCCCTTCCCAGCACCCGTGTTCACGTGTTCAGCAGCGAGGGGGGGAAGGTGGACCGTTGACCGCGGTGCTCAGCTTTCGCAGCGATCGCGTGGGGTGTGGGTTCTTCCGAGCGCGGACCTGGGGGCGGGGAGGGGGGCCGGAACCCGACCCCCACGCCTCCACGCGTGCTCACCAGCTCGCCTTCTCTCCTCCGGCGTTCGCAGGTGTGCGGGCCCGGCCCGGCGCGTCTGACCTCGCCCGGCGGGGGACGATGGACGTGAAGGACCGGCGCCACCGCTCGCTGACCCGCGGGCGCTGCGGCAAGGAGTGCCGCTATGCCAGCTCGTCGCTGGACAGCGAGGACTGCCGCGTGCCCACGCAGAAGTCCTACAGCTCCAGCGAGACGCTCAAGGCCTACGACCACGACGGCAGGATGCACTACGGCAACCGAGTCACCGACCTGGTGCACCGCGAGTCCGACGAGTTCCCCAGACAAGGTAGGTGGGGGCCCTCCCTCCTCCCTCCTCCCCCCCCCCCCGGCTCCGCACGCCTGCCCCGGGCCCGTTCCCCGTCTGTGACCCAGAGACGCGCCTTCATCCCCCGTGGGTCGCCGCCCATGTGCGGGTGTCCCCCGGTGGGAAGCCCACTCGGGACAGCAGCCCCGGGCTCTCGAACTCGCAGTCCTGAGATCCGAAAGCAAAGGAGCGGAGGGTTCGGTTGGCGCGGGAGGACGCCTGTGGCGAGGTCGGCTTCACGACCCCGCGGGCGCTGTGGCGTTGCTCCTCCCGGTGTGTGGACGCGGGGGCGGGCCCGCCGCCCTCCCGCCGGCACCCCACCTCGGACCCACGGGAGGGCCTGGACCGGCTGGAGGGGAAGAACCCGCTCCTGCTCCGGGCCGCGGCCCTCGGCCCGCTTCTCGTGGCGCAGGTCATTCGTCCGGTGTCACCGCACACGCGGGCCCGGGAAAAGCGGCGCCGGGCGGAGGCTGAGCTCGGTCAGTCACCCCGCATCCGGCCCCCCAACAGCACGGCAGCAGGTGCCCCGCGGAGGGACACACCCTAGGACACGCTCGGGGAGGGGACGCGAGGCCGCTCCCCGCACGGCTCGGTGGTGGCAGCGTTTATGTTACGACCCTGACGTTGTCGCATTTCTTGTTCTGTGTTCTTAGCTGTGAATGTCGCCACGAGTTTAATTCCTAACGAGGTACCTTGCTCTAGGATGACGTCTCTGTTTCCTTAGCTCCTTTACGACCTTAAATGGCTTCTACTTTCTTTTTTTTTTATTTCACAGAAAACATACATCTATATATTATTAATTAGCACTATGCCCAGGATTTATACTTCTACAGAGTAGAGGTTATTCCAAAAACAAGTTTTATATAGTTCCCTTTTACGTCTAGCTCCTACCTTTCTCTTTAACAAGGATGCCGAGGAAATCAACAGAGAAACGGTTAAGATTGTTCCCCTTACCACTGTAGACCCTTGCAGGAGGCAATTTTTATTTAATCTATATTCTCATTTTCTGAGTTATCTTCATGGAAATGAAACACATACCAGAACCTCTAGTACAAGACAGGCAAGGGGCAGCTGGAAAATTGGTCCGGATCAAAATACCTTTGAGAAGGGGACGATTTCAGCACGTTTTATTTTGTTTAGTTCTCAAATAGCAGATAGCTGGAATTAGAGAGGGACAAAAAGGGAAAAGAACAAGAACCCTGCTGATGTAATTAATCGAGAGGGCCCTTGAGTCTGTGATACGAACGGTTTGGGGCACCTGCTACTTCCTCTCACGGAGATGAGATCCCGAAAGGCGAGACGTTGAACGTGGTCCGAAGCTCTTTCCACTCTGCTGCTGTGTGTGTGTGTGTGTTACACTCTTGATGCTCGTGATTCTGAAATCTTCTTCCTCTTTAGTCTCTGTGAAAGGGCGATCCTGGCTCTTCCCTGTATGGATGCTGAGTTGTCCGTTCCAGATTGCTGTTCAATCATGGGTTTGCCCGTCAGCCATTCCCTTAGTAACAGTTACATAAAAGGAAACCCTGAGCCGGGAGTTTCCCTCTCAGATAACACCCTTCTCCTCCATGCTTCCTCTTGCCCACCTGCTCTGGGAATAACGGCAGGTGCCCGGCCCTATCCAACTCGGGACTTGGCCATTCACCATTTACACATGAGGTGTGTTGTTATTGAGCCCGTATCCGTTTGTGTAATATGTTTGCATGAATTAAAAACTGTACAATCTGGGGCTGGGAATATGGCCTAGTGGCAAGAGTTCCTGCCTCATTTACATGAGGCCCTGGGTTCGATTCCCTAGCACCACATATACAGAAAATGGCCAGAAGTGGCGCTGTGGCTCAAGTGGCAGAGTGCTAGCCTTGAGCAAGAAGAAGCCAGGGACAGTGCTCAGGCCCTGAGTCCAAGCCCCAGGACTGGCCAAAAAAAAAAAAAAAAAACTGTACAATCTGAAAAGTGGAGAGGGAAAGTGTTTGCAAATGCAAGCACAACCCCTTCTGAAGACATCTCTGGATTTATGCATGGAAATGCAGTCGGAGTCTGAGTGGATCTCCTTTGATGGGTCTAAAATTGAACTCTGCAGGAAGTAAATAAGCACTTTTTCGTGGAGGGGCAGGGCCGGCGATAAACAGGCAACTTGAAGCCCAGCCACGGCAGAGAGGGTTAAAATAAATTCGACACTCCGCGATGACAACGTTGTGTGAAATGTCATGCATTTCCCCATTTTTACTTCCTTATTCATGAAATTAAAAAAAAGAAGAAAACCAAACAGCCTCGCCTTAGTAACTCTTAGCCTAGAGGTACCTCATCAAGTATGGGAGCAACACCATCTCCGGTAGTATTCTCATTTAAAACCCGGGACACCATCGCACAAGCCAGGTGCTTCTCAGATGCCGGCGGGTGTGGCAGACGCGGCGTGACAGGATTGCCAGCCAGCGAGAGGGGCGTGGGCTCGGGGTCCCCGTCCCCCCGCTCTCCTCGCCGGCCCTGCAGGAGTGCCTAATGGCAGAAGGCGCCCGGCCTCGGTGGACGCAAGGCCCAGGCCCTCCCTTCCCCAGGCCGGCGGGCGGGAAGCTCCTGCAGGCTCCCGCCATCTTGTGCCCCACTTGGCGCTCGGGGCAGAACCTTCTTCTGCCTCCTTCTATCCCAGCAGCCTCTGCGCTCAAGTAGAAACCATGCGCACGACCTGCCCGGCCTCTGTCAGTCTGCATCCTCCCTGGATGAAGGAAGAGAGCGGGTGACCCCGGTCCATGGCCACCGGAGTCATTAGTCATGAGTCAGTGACTGATCCCAGCCCGGGTCCAGCCTGGGAAGCCGAGGCCGCTTTGAATAACGCAGGTGCCCGTCCCCGCCTGCCCTTCCACGTTCCCGGGCTGCGGCCTCCGCACAGGTACCAAGCCACCCCGATAAAACCACGACACCCCGGCACGGTGGAGCCCTCGCTTCGTGTCGGGGGCCGGGCTGAGCGCCGGGCGGTGGCGGGTGACCCCGAGTCCCAGGGCTGTGGCGAGGTCACGTGATCCCCTCCGTACAGCTGGGGAAACTGAGTCAGGGAGCGATTCACAAACACTGGAAGAGGTGGAGACGGCTCTCAGACCCTGGGAGCTGGATTCGAGTTCTGTCTTGTACACCCACAGATTGGGTCGCTTGCTCAGATAAAGGAGTGGGGCGTTCCGTGAAGTTCCATCGTTAAGCTTTTGGGGGATCAACACCTTTAAATCCTACTTAATAAGAGAGGAACTATAGTCACTAGTCTCGATTAAGCACGTAACATGCCCTCCCAACCCAACCCTGCTGATTTATGTTCTTCTTTTTCTACCTTCTCTCTGCTTGTCAACAGGTGTCTCTCTTCCTACAGCCATTTGTTCTTATGGTTTTTTATTTTATTTATTTTTAGGTATTTGTATGATTCTCTTTTTGGACCAGTACTGGGTCTTGAACTCAGAACTTTGCACTCTCGCTTACCTTTTGTGTGTTGCTTAAAGGCTGGCCTGCTCCACCACGTGAGCTAACAGCTCCACTCCTGGCTCCTTGCGGATTAACCGGAGATCGGCATCTTACGGTTTTTATTCCAGAGCCGGCTTTGAACCACTCTCTTCGGATCTCAGTCTCCCGAGTCGCTGGGATTACAGGCCTGCGCCAAGGCGACCGCTTGAGCCATTCTTTCCTACCGCCCCTCTCTACCGGGAGAGATGCAAGCTGAGTGGGCAGTGCCCAGTCCCTCCCCTTCCCTGCGCTTACCACATCCCGGCAGAACGCCCACCGGGAACCGTGTTGCCATCTTGTGGGAACAGCGCTGTTCACCTGAACAGTTGGAGCTTGTTTCCGTGCCAGGAAAGGCCGGTGCACGGAGGAGCTCCCGGGGCTCCTTCTGCTCAGTGCTCTTCTTTCTGCTCCCTACCTCAGGTCTCTTGAGAGAGAGAGGGAGCGAGATTGGACTCTTCCTGTATCTCGGGCTGTCTTCTTGGGTTGAGGTTAAAGACAGAACTGGGGTGGGCATGGGATTTGTGCAAGTATGTTCGCCACCATTCAGCTCGTCGGTCCTGGAGCAATAAATAACGTTTGCTCGCTAACACGTCCCGGTACGTTTCAGAAGAAAACGCATACCCATACACATGTTAGCCCGAATCTGGACAGGCTCTTCAGAAAACTTAATTCTCATCGCAAGGATCTTTGAAATAATTTGGGCAATAAATTCTGCTCTGTGCAATTCGGCATAGTGTAAATGTAACCCATGTTAATTAGCTGAAAACTCATGAGCCGCTAGCCAGCTAGATAGAGTGTTGTCTGTATTGATTAAATTAATATTATCTAAGATAAATGTTGACGGGCTTTGGGGAACATTGTTTCAGATGTCTGTGGTTGTCTTAGGATGGCTCCATCCTCTCTGTAGCAGAGCAGTAGATATGAACGTCCTGTGTTGAAAACGCCCAGGCTGGAAATTCGCCTTCCCAGGTCAACCTGCAGGTTCTAGGGAAGGTGGACGTTTCTGGTTAGTACTTGTAACAATAAAAATACACATTTCATTTTAAAATTTTGTTCTGGACATTTGCATTTTACGTTTAAAATGTATTTATATAAAACAAAAGGAATTGTTTTCAATTCCTTCTCCCCCCGCCCCCACCCCCGGCCCCATGCCCAGCCCCCATCTTCACGATTTGAACTCGGGGCTTTGCGCTTGCTGGGTTCCTTCCACTGATATCCCAACACCGAGTCACTCCCCCCGCCGGGGAAGACGCGTGGAAATGCAGTGTCACCAGATGCAGTTCTTAGAGACCTGTGCTCCATCGCATGTAAATAAATATATATTTTAGGAGTGAGTTTAATTAAGGGAAGACTTAATCCATATAATCCTTGGATGAAAATTAATCCATTCTCATGACTCTTCATGTAGCAATTTGGAGACCATGTCATTGTGGGGGGGGGGGGAACCCAAACAAACCCTAATCTTATCTGTGTTCTCAGTGCTGGTATTCATTACCTTCCAGGAATATATCTTCGTTTTTCAATAACTCCAGCCATGCGGCAATCATCCTCCGGATGGTTAGCTGGGAGTTGTGTGTTGGGCCTCGGGCGTGGCCTTCTGGGCTCGGGCTCCGGTTTCTCCATCTTGATTTTGAGTGGCTTTCCCTAGCACAGTGTCAACTCGTGCTCTACCTACACCTGTCCCTTCTCTGGGACGTTTTCTTCTAGACCTCCACGGTCAGTGCTTCTGTCTCCCAAGGTCCTGTGGTTATCGTGCACCCCCCCCCAGCTTGGCTGGTGTTGGCAGGACTCAGTGGGGCCCCCGGCCTCCTCCTCTTGCTCAGCCCCTGTACCCCACTTGACTCCTTTGAGTCTATTTTTTTTTTGTCAGTCCTGGGCCTTGGACTCAGGGCCTGAGCACTGTCCCTGGCTTCTTTTTGCTCAAGGCGAGCACTCTGCCACTTGAGCCACAGCACCATTTCTGGCTTTTTTGTATATATGTGGTGCTGAGGAATCGAACCCAGGGCTTCATGTATACGAGGCGAGCGCTCTTGCCACTAGGCCATATCCCCAGCCCCATCACTTGACTCCTTTGAGAGATTGCTGTGTGCGGATTCCTGTGCTTAATCCCCCACCCACCGACACCCCCCCCCCCCGCCCCACTGACGGAAACGGGGCGCCTTGATGTCTTCTTTCCTGGTCCCCCCGCGAGCACCATCGAGCAGAGTCCATGTCTGACGCATCTGCCTGCCCCTCTACCACAAAGGGGGGGGGGGGCGCATCTCCGGCCTCGTCTGAGCCTGGGGGGGAGGGGTCACAGCGTGAGGGGTCCGAGCCGGAAGGGAGAAGCAGGTTTACGTGTTTGCAGGGTTTCTTTTTTTGGCTTATCTATTCCCCAGCATATTGGGGTGATGGCCTCTCGGCCCAGCCGGCATTCGTAGGGTGATCAATCCCACGATATTGCCAAGAGGCCCCCGGGGGCAGCGTAAAGGCCCTGAGTTCAAGTCCCACAACCAACCACGCCAACGAAAAAGACAGACAGAAAGAGGACTTTCACGCTTGGGTATAATGTATTTGTGGAAAGCAACTTCATAAATGCGATCGACAGGTCAATTCCAAGGGGCTGGTGGAGGGGGGTTTCGTGTTCTAAGGGGGAAGGGAGAGGTTTGAATTCCGTGTGATCGGGATTGAACAAGGCACTAGGAGCGTGAATGAGCATTCATTTCATACGAGAGACGCCGGAGGCCAGGGGACCCCCCAAAACCCGCGGGCTCAAGGCACGAACGCCACCGCCGCTCCCCGCTTGCGTGAAAGTGAACTGGAGAAATGGATGGCATTAATAAAAACGACACTAACCGTACCTTAGCTTATAGTAAATGTAAATAATTGTTAAGCGGAGACCTGAAGGGACTGCGGATAGCTAGGGACTTCCAGTCAGCCCAGTTTATGCTTATTTCATTAAGCATTGTTTAAATGGAATTAATTGTGTTATTAGTACTGACAGTAAATATTGTAATGTGCTGTAGTTGGTATTCGAAGCTTCTCCCTAGCTCACTGTTTGGAGAAAATGGTGCTCGGTTTGGCTCGGATACTGGGTATTTGAACTCGCTAGCACTGTGGTCACATAGGAGCAAGCCAGCCTTGTGGGGAGGGGGGGAGGGAGGGGGAGGGGTGGGGGGAGGGGGAGGGGGGTCAAGAACTCTCGTGATGTTTTCCTACCTACAAAGGCCATTGATAGTCGTAAAGAATTTGGGAAAAGAAACCGCGCACACACACGTGTGTGTGTGTGTGTGTGTGTGTGTGTGTGTGTGTGTGTATGGAAATTAAAACAACCCATTGTTATCTCTGAACAGCAACTGCCATTATCACCTTGGTCTCTTTATTGTCCCTCCTCTTAAGCTGTTGTATGCACGTGGAATGTATTTTAAAATCGAAATGATCAGTCCTATTTATGTTGCGCCTTGACTTTCTTACTCTGTGTCGCAAAGGATTTCCTTCTTCTCCGCCATCTTCTCTTAAAATATGGTTTATTTAACAATTACACAGTGCTCTCCTACAGATGCATTACCCTAGACCTTCCATCTACCTTTCTTTTCCTCCAGTGGAATTTTAGTCTCTGTGCTTTTGTCGTTAGAGGGACGCTGTTCTCTGTCACACTGAATGGTCAGTACTTAAGAGAAGAGAGGAAATAGAGTAAGCTTTGACATAGGTCAATGTGTAAGGCTTGCATCTAAAAATGGTTTTCAAAACAATATTGAAGTTCTACTTATAAATCGTACCTAAATGCTTCAGCCACGTCTGCAATAACCCCTTTCAGTCATATTCAAAATGGCAGCCGGTTGTGGTTGTGCGACTCTGGGCCCCTCCGAGGTATATCTTTGAAGCAGCCGAGCGAGGACCATGTATCCACGTGACTGTGCTTCAAACGCATCGACAAAAGCAGATCATCAGCTCTGAACTCCAGCCACGTTGGGGCTGTAACACTCGTATCGTTTCCCTCTTCTTTTACTGAAGATGTGTACAGGTGTGCGTAGCATCAGCGATAGAAGTCACGCGTGACCAGTGCCCGCATGACATGATCCATGTGTACGTGAAGTGGCCGCTAGCAGCGTGTGTTTGTGACCACGCAGAGCCCGTGTTAACAGCAGACAGGACGCGTGCGATCAGGACTTGGCTGTTGGGTTGTGGAGAGGGGCAGGACGGTTCCCAGGAGCAGTGGGGCTGCCCGCCCCTTCTGCCCCCTTCCCTCCCCCCCACCACGCGCCCCGCATCGCTTACACGTGATCACAGAAGGAAGTCTCGTCTTGTGGCGCGCTGCCCACCGCAGCCGGAACGGACAACGTACGTGGGGCGGAGCGGTAGAGCCGGGTTGGCTGGATTTTCCCATTTCCTTCTGCACGTGCGTGTGGCTACGACCCCTCTTCTCACGGGATGCAGTGTCTGGATAGGAGGAAGGGAGGGAAAACAAACAAAGGATGCCTCAGCCCCTTGGGAGAAAGAGATCTAACGTGAAAATTACTCTGGGTGTGTCACAACAACACTCCCCGTGTAAGCCAGAACGAAAGTGGTGAAGGGGAAAATGCGTCTCCTCCAAAGTGAGCTATCAGAACCATCTCTTCGGTTCCGCGTGGCGCGGCCCGGTGGATGGTCACGGAGACACTGGGGTGTCCACCGAGAGTTCCCAGAAGAACGGATGCTCCCAACACACACACACACACACACACACACACACACACACACACACACACACACACCCGGCAAATGCTCACATCATCGCCCCCATCCGCTTGAATTTCATTAAGTAGACTGCGGATGCCATGAAGAATCTAATATCACAGCTCCGAGGCTGCTGCGTCTCCCCAAGTGAGTGAAGAGTTACCATTTCCTAGACGACAAACTAAAAGGCCGTGAACATGGTCGGCAAGACGGTCAACGGATTTCGCAACGTTCCGATTGAAATGGGGTCATCAAGGAGAATTAGAATCTTGAATTGGGAGAAATGAGAAAATAGGCTTTAGTGTGTGATTTTGTGCAGTTGGGGTCCCTGGCATCTCCCCGTCACGTGAGAGAGAGAGCGTCTTCGAGATAGCAGGACACATTTTTTTTTTTAAAAGTAGGACATCATTGCCACATAAAACTCCTCAAATCTGGTCCATAATTTGCTTGCCTGAAACATGAAACATGGAATCTTCTAATTACAGAAACATTAGAGCATTAGCAATCATGCTCGCCGTCTATAAACTATATTCATATTTTGCATATAATATTAATTTGTGTTGTAATACCTACATTTTACCAGTCCTAACAAACCAATCTTTTTTATCTGTCCATTTTTCTTGAAGTTCTTTTCCAGTCGAGATACATTTTCGCGCACAGTCCTGACACTTGTGGGCTTTTTACCAACCATATATCTCAGTCTAACATATTGTGGCTGTTTCCCTTTCCCAATATTTGAGTTCCATTAATTAAACTGATGAGCTAAATTTCACCAAAACCATCTCCTCAATGTTGAGTAATTAGGTCCCTTCCATTTTCTTGCTCCAATAAGTAAAGATTCCAGTAAACAATTCTATATGTGTTCAGACTTAGTTCCTAGAGACAGGATTAATGGATCAAAGAGGATTAATACTTTTTTGTGGCTCTTTCAACACTATCAGACTGCTTACAAAATGGCTTTTATCATTTCCCGCTATCACCAGTAATTTAATGACAGTTGTAATTCAACTACTCGTGGACAGCACTAAATTGCATCGTTATTTTATCATCTTTGCAGAATAAATAGGTAAGATGGGACCATATGGTTGTGAACTAGTTTTTAATCAATCTGCCCTAAGAATTTCACAGGTAATTAGATAACATGACCATTTTTCTCTATTAATTTGGCTCTCTATACTTTATGATTTGACAAGAAGCAACACGCAAGGTGGCCCCCTTGGGGGGAGGGTGCTATCACGTTCTCCGAGCGGAATTCTGAAGTCGTTACAGACCTGAAATGAAGTTCACTTCGAGCGGGGCCGTCTCTGGAATTAATAGGCCTTCCATGGCCAGGAATAATATTGAATACAGTTAGACAAAGTGTTCAGAGAAACACAGATTGAATTAACAACGGATATAATGATGAGGAGACTGGTTTATTTTTTTTTTTTTAAAGTGGTAATACACGGAAAGACTGGCCCTGGCTCTAAGTATTCTCAGAGCTCTACCCTCCCTCCCCCCCCCACCCCGCCATCTTCTTCCTGAAGTGAAGAAGGGTGCAGAGAGCTGGAGTGGGCCGAATCAGTGCCTGGAACTGCAGCTAAAGGTGCGGGAACACGAGACGGACGAGGGGCTAAGTACAAAGCCACAGGGGTCGAGCGTGCACCTGTACGTTCAAGGTCCAGGTTCCACCCCAGAAGACAAAACCCACGGTCCTCCCTGCCTTTCACTCCCTTTCGCACGCTTTGTGATCCGAGCTCTCCGCGTTGGCTTGGTGACGTCCTTCCTTACCGATGCCAACGATATTTGTGTTCCCTCAGGGTAGAGAGGTTTATCTCCGTGGCTCGCGGTGGCGATCCTCGGGGCCGAGTGGAACAGCCCCGAGTAGCTGTCTAGCGGAGGGACGGACACGTGTCGTAGGGCTAACTGTGCTTCGCTCAGGATGTGGAACGCAGGCACCCCGAGTGGACAGCGGCCCCTCCACGTCTCATGCCTCTAACACGAACGTCCCCGTCGCGTACGCGGTGCCCCCTGCTCCCCAGAGCCATCCGGGATGTCACCGGGAAACACCCTCCCGGTCCGGAGGGGCTGGGGTTGCGTGGCCTTTGAAACCCACTCATTTCCCTTTGCGTCTCCTCCGCCCGTTTCTTCCCACGAGGCGTCCGCCCCACGCTCCGCGTGCCGCCGCCATCTGTGTGTGTGCGGTTAGGACAGATCGCAGGCCCGCTTCCGTCCTCCCGGAGAAGGAAGCAGCCTCGCCTCCTGACAGGCAGCAGGGATCAAGACGTCAAACCCGGACGCAATCGCCGGGAGATTTCAGCTCCTTTTGCCATTTACCCTTCGGCCGGGAGACGGATTCCTGTGCAAATCTCCATTGTCCCCTTTGTGTGTTGTGCCTGACGGACGCGTCCCGCGCCTCCGTCTCTGGAGCTCGGCTGTCGAGGGCCATCTCCCGGGCGCCGCTTTCTGTGGGGATCATTGCCAATGTCACTGAATTAAGGTAATCAGGCCACATTCATCGCCTATATCGGAGCAGAAGCCGACACCCCAGGTGGAACTGCAAATGCTCCGCCATGGCCATTTCAGTGTTGGCTTCCCGTGCGTTCCCTAAAGTGCATTTGCTTTTGCTTTTCCTGCTCGCCCGCAGAGAGCACGGGGTGGGGGTGCGCGGTGTGGCACTCCAGAGGAGAAGTTGCAAAGGGGAGAGAGGGAGAGGGGGGAGAAAGGCCACACAGCTGGAATAAATACACGCAGACACAAATAAATACACGCGTGGTGCACTAGCAGGCCCTGCTGCCGCGTCTCCGCCACGACACCGCGTGTCCCGATCTTGTCCCTTCAGCCTCGGGATCCTCAAGGCTGGGGTGCGGGGGAGACCCCCAGAAGGGCAGACCCACAGCCCCGTGAGTTGTCGCGGCACACGCGTGTGCGGATGGTGCGTTCGCTTCCGACGCCAGCGTCGCCCCCGGGGGCTCTGTCGGTCACGCCGGCCGGCGCCCAGGCTCACCGTTTCGTAGACCTCAGAGTGGGCTCGACGGCTAGTAGCTTGTGGAACTGCTCCCCTCCGGGTAGCCAGGGAGCGGAGAGACAGAGGCGGGCGGGCGACGGAAAGGACGAGTCCTTCTGGAGCTTGCTGCCCATGGCTTCCTCTGTCTGCATCTCGCCTTCTACTCTCCATCACCTCCCAATAAGAGCATCCAGTGGTGACCCCATCAGCGACAGTTAACCCCAATAAGAGCGTCCAGTGGTGACCCCATCAGCGACGGTTAACCCCAATAAGAGCGTCCAGTGGTGACCCCATCAGCGACAGTTAACCCCAATAAGAGCGTCCAGTGGTGACCCCATCAGCGACAGTTAACCCCAATAAGAGCATCCAGTGGTGACCCCATCAGCGACGGTTAACCCCAATAAGAGCGTCCAGTGGTGACCCCATCAGCGACGGTTAACCCCTGACAGGATCGGAGGCCCCACGAGGGCAGGCTGCAGCTGCTCAGGCACTCAGAGCCCAGCCCGCAACACCCCAGCCCTCGGGGGAACAGTTCAGGCTCGAGCTCTAACGTGTCCCCTCAGCATTCACCGGACTTTGTGTCTGGGAAGACAGGCTACCTCGGCGTCAGCCCCGCGTTGAGTTCTCACCCACCTAGAAGCCGTTCTGTGAGGGGGATGGCAGGGCCCGTTAGTGCCCGTGCCGTTGGCGGTTGTACTGAGCAAGGTCCCCGGAAGTGAAGCTCGAGGTGCCGTCGACCTTTGACCGCTCCCTCTGCAAATGCTCATGAAGCGTCTCTCCGGGGTGTGCCGGGTACTCCGCCAGCAGTGACGGTAGTTAATACCGCCAACGCCGACGGTGCTTGAGTCGAAGGCTGAGAGTCTTAGAAAATGAGAACGGCGAGTCCTCTTTCATCACGTAGAGAAACATCTAAAGCAGATACGACCCGGGTCCCCCTTCCCGACGGGGGGCCTGCGGGGGGAAGCGTCGCCTCGGTCTTCTGGCATGCTGTCGTTGCTCATTAAACTATTGTCTAATGGGGATGCCAGGGTGGGAATGAAACATCCAGGAAAAGGCGAAAGCCATAAAAGTGCGGTAGGTAAAATAAAAACAGCCAGACGAAAAGGTAGGTAGGGCTTAGGGACTCCAGGGAAGTGAGTCCAGCAGGATCCGACGACGCTGATGACGGAATACGCTTGTCCGTCTGGGCTCTCGATGCTCGCACACCAACCGCAGCCCGGCCTTCCAGGAAGGAGCAGCAGCCTGTCTCCCTGACCAGGGGACCTCCGTGGTGTGCTTGCCTTCTGTGTCTTGCCCATTTGCAAGATGGAGGCCACCGTGCCTCCTTCCTCCCTTAGAGTCGCAGAGATGGGATACGAAGGCCTGCACCCCACGCCGGGACCAGTGTGCTCCCCCCCGCCCCCCCCCCCACGTTCTCCCTCTCCCCTTTACCCCTTGAGAGTAAAACAGAAAACATCAAAGCACCGTCCTCCAGAAGAAAAACAAAACCCAATGGCGGGAATCAAGGATTAAGTGATTAAAACCGGGCCCTTCCTTCCCTGTACTTAGCCAGTGGGTCATTCAAGGAGCTTCACTCTCTGCTCAGGAAACCGGTCAATGCCATTAGTGGGTCATCGGCCACTGACTCGGACACGAGAGTCTTTCAAACCAAGCAGATAGGGAAATCATCTAAATAGCCCTGATCAGGTCGACCTGGGCCACAAGGCCGGAGTGACAGCCGCGCTATCCCTCTCATCAAGACTGAAGCGTTTCCTGCAGTGATAATAGTTCACCGAGTAGAGCCGCGGAAGCGGTCCTAGTGTCGGGGTGCCGTGCGATTTCACCCTGAGAGACGGAGCGGAAGCGCGGCTGCGTTGCCCCCCTGCCTCCTTACCCTCCCTGTTCAGGAAGGTTCGGCGCGTTCCGATCTCGCCTCTCAGTCACCCTCACGTTGACAAGGGCCTGATGCTTAGAGCCTTTCTGGCCTCGGACCCTGGAGAGGGGTTTGCACCATGGCGGGAGGCGCAGCGGTGGACCGAACGTTTCCCGTGACCGGGTCTTTCCAAAGTCCTCTGATCCCACGTTAGTTCAACGTATACACAGACAAGGCCCTGCTGTCTCCACGCACCGGGCCGAGGGGGAGACGAGGCTCAGAGACGGTCCCCCCGGAAGGATGAGGGGAAAGAAGGAAGAGCAGATTCGGAGCCTCAACCTTCCGATGGATGAAAGAGAGGAGGGACTCCGGTATCTGCATCCATCATTGGCAACGGTCGTCACGTTACCAGTCTCCTTGGCTTGCATTCTAGGAGAGCACCTGTGTGCGGGTTTGCAGATATTCTGCCAATACATAATATCTCCATGACGTTTGCTTAGATGGTGTGTGTGTGTGTGTGTGTGTGTATCATATAACTATCTATCATTTATCATATACCTAATATTTGTTCCCCTCCTTGAAGGAAGGACTGAAATACTGAGTTCTTTATATATAATCTTATAACATATAATATTTATCTTGCGAATATATAACTTTTCACTAAATACAATCAGCTGTCTGCTCACCAACCAGAAAAATAATATGTGTTCCTTGTTGAAAACTCAAGCAATTCAGAGACTGAAAGTTGCCTGGAAATCCAGAAGATAATACCTGTAAATAAGCTGATAAAACCTACAGGGACATATTTCAAGTTTCTTCAGAGTATTCATTTTTGAAAGGTCAGTGTTTACGTAGCTATCTGTCCACAGTTACAGTGGACCCCCAAATAGGGTTTATGTAGCTATCTGTCCACAGTTACACCCCCAAACAGGGCGTGCACCAGGCATTTTCCAGAAGTGACCCGGGAACACATGAAGGTCACCTGTGACCTTGAACACCACGATGGGTCGTTTCTGAGGTCAGCCTCTACCCGGGCTTTGCAGAGCCAGGGGCTGGGGGGGGGGGGGGTGGGCTCTGTCATGTGAGCCAAACTGGGTCTTCTGAGAGATAAATGTGCTGAGAGCCCAGAGATCAATGTCGCGCACCCAGGGGCCCGCTGAGGGTGACGGGTCTCCAAGGCCTTTCAAGGCAGCTCTGGGACAGAAATGTTTAAATATTGAGAATTCACAACTCACACCGCAGCCAGGGCAACACAGTCCCCATCCGGCTCCGCAGCGGTGTCCCTCGGAAAGAACCCGGAGTTCTTCGTCGCCAACGAAATCCTCTTTAAGATCATTTTTTTTCCCCCAGAGCCTTTTAATTTATATAATTTGAGCCAGTCATTCTGAGCAGAGGATTCTCGGCAGACAGCTTGAGGTTGATCATAAACATCCAAACTGCGAACGCGAGTAATTAAGGTATACGGGATCCAGTCTTCTCTGTTCACATCCACAAGGAAGATGGCAACCCACCAGGTCCTTGCATCCCTCTTGCAGCGAGGAGTAGCGTTTATCAGGACCCCAACGTATCTGGATAGAAACAAAGGGGGAAAAAAATGAAGAAAGTGAGATGGATACAGAAGTATGTCTGTCTTTCCGGTTTTCTTTGTGATGCTTCAAAATATTCATCTGTGTGTGTGTGCGTGTGCGCGCGTGCGCGCGTGTGTTCGACATCCAGGCACACTGATTTTTAAGGACGGCGAAGCTGATATCAGTTACGGGGTACCGGGGATACATGAACTTAGTAGGGTTCTAAGGAACGATGCTGTGGACCTGCGGGAGCACCCATAGAGTCTGCGTCGGGCTCCACGTGCCCAGAAGTGGCAGAACTCAGGGAAGAGCATCCGTCTCTCGTGCCTCACGCCTGGCCGCTCCCCCCCCCCCCCGCCGCCTCACCCCCCCCCCCAAGCGGCCACGCCACGCCGCACGCATCGTGTAGCTCGCCTTTCCTTGCTTGCCCGCGCCCCGCCGGTTTCAATCACCCACAGCTGAGAACGAGTCGCCATTAAAAACCTTCAACGCTTTCAGAATGATTTAAAAAAAATAATAAACCAATAAGATGAAATAACTCGACGACAATATTTAAGTAGGAATATGATGGCTGATAAATTCTTGGAGGTTTACAGCTAATGGCCACTTGACATTTTTAAATAGAGCATTTCAGTAAATCACTGAAAATTAGCCAACAAGAACTTATATTCCTCTATTTAAATGATACTTATAAATAAGTAAATAGGATTTAAATATAGTTTGAGTGATGAAGGCGTGTATAGAAGCCATCCCGGTGTTGGCTTTTTTTTGTTGTTCTCATTTCAGATCCATTCGGCAAACTTGTATACGTTTCTCAAGATCCAGGAAGTTTCCCGCTTCCTGGGAAAAGAAAAGCCCACTTCCATCAATCGAATGACTCACTGGCCAGAGCCAAACCTGTCAGCCATTTTCATTAAAAAAAAAAAAATCCTTTCCTTCTCATTCAGAAGAGGCTCAGGAAGCACAGGGCTGCCGTTTAGAACAGCCTTTAATTATACCTTGTGGATTTTTGGCTTACACACAGTTCAAGAGCTATACACTGGTCAATGGTTTGTAATAAATGTCGGGGGCACGTTTGAATTATGTATGCATTAATTCATTCATCCCACAAATATTTATCATGCATATTTTATATCTTGGACAGACCTGAAACCATGGAAGGTAGGAGCAGCGAACGCACAAAGATCTTTTTTGTTTTTGCTCATCGAGCTTACGATTGATAGGAGGGAGGTCCGTAGGGCATACGTAAATCATTAAATAAATCGAGAGGAGGGTCGTTGATGGAAAAAAAAAAAGAACAGAATGATGGTAAAGGAAGCGTAGCATTGCCGAGGGATGTAAAGAGTGTTGTTGTTGTTTTTTCCTGCAGAACAGACCACTAAGAGGGGGGCTGTTTGGACTCTAGCCTGGTGGAGAGTGGAAGGGGAGCTCTGGTGTGAATAGCCACCCGTGGGTCTATAAAAAT
This sequence comes from Perognathus longimembris pacificus, assembly GCF_023159225.1. Taxonomy (NCBI): domain Eukaryota; kingdom Metazoa; phylum Chordata; class Mammalia; order Rodentia; family Heteromyidae; genus Perognathus; species Perognathus longimembris. The sequence continues at coordinate 23,090,289 of NC_063185.1, forward strand.
AAAGGGGTCCCCAGTGCCCTTTGAGAGTAAGGCAGGTCACCACGGTCCCTCCACAAGATGGTGCTGGTTGAGACATAAGAACGTAGCTAGTCACTACCGGCGGCCATCGTCTTGCTATTTCTATGTTGGATGGTATGGAAGTCAGTGAAATCCAAAGTACTGAAAATGTGATCTACCTGACTGAAATTTCTGGGCCTATGAAGAATCTGAATAATTTTATATCTACTTTAAAATAAAGTACCAATATAATTGTGTGTGTGGAAAGTATGCACGATGTACTTTTAGGAGAAAGGTTAGGATAAAGATTAAAAAAAAAAATGTAAAGATGAAATACTTTCAGTTTAAGTAGTGGGGAAGATCTTCAAGTTCCGTTAGAGAAGCAGATATATGGTTAAAAACTCCTAACCCAAGCCTTTACAAAACACACAACAATGAGCCGGGTCTAAGTAACTCATGCCTATAACCCTACTCAAGAGGCTGAGATCTGAGGATTGTGGTTCACAGCCAGCCCGGGCAGGAGAGTCTGAGACTATCTCCAATGAACCACAAACAGCCAGAAGTGGAGCTGTAGGTCAAGTGGCAGAGTGCTAGCTTCAAGCACCAAACCTTAGAAACAGCGCCCAAGCCCAGAGTTCAAGCCCCAGAATGGGCAAAACCATAAATCAATAAAAATCAAAACACACACAGGCACACACACACACACACACACACACACAATAATGATGGAGAAACAGTTTCTGTCTCATGAAAGCTACATGCTACTGGGGAAAAAAAGGAGCTATTTATAATTACCTATGTTATAAAATTTTAATGAAAGAAATTCTATATTAGAAGCCTAAAGGAAAAGCCAGCAAACTCTGAGTAGCATTAAACATTCATTCTACAAATATGTTTTGATTGTCTGCCACCTATCAGAAAAGGATAGAACTGTGAGCAGAGCATATCTGACTCTTGCTCTGACGGAAGCTGGAGTCCAGTTTGGGAGACAGGAATTAAAAATTAAATATAGTCTCCAGTCAAGATAAATGCATGTGGGAGACAGACTCCGGCAGGTAGATATTCAATAGATTCCAGTTTAATGCATGAACGTGTTAAAGAAGAACAAAGCCAGGAACCAGTGGCTCACGCTCACAAAATCCTAGCCACCCAGGAAGCTGAGATCTGAGGATCGCGGTTCCAAGCCAGCCTGGGCAGGAAAGTCCCCATGAGACTCTTATCTCCAATAAACTACTCAAAAAAAAATCTGCAAGTGGCGCTGTGGCGTAAGTGGTGCAGGGCTAGCCTTGAGCACACAGAGGCTTGGGGATAGCGCCCAGGCCCCGAGTTCAAGCCCCAGGACCACCAAGGAGAGACATACCTTACACACCATCAGAAAGAATAGACTTGGCCAGAACACGCTATTTCCACCCCGTGGTCAGGAGGAAGTGAGGGCCTTTGTCATTCAAAAGATGAGGAGATGAGGTTGCTCCCAGGAGGAAGTCAACTGCTTCAAGGTCCAGAGGGGAGGAACACTCTAGAATGTGTCCACACTCCAGAGAGATGGCGTCGGGACCGAGAAGGGATGACATGGCGTAGAACGCAGACGGCGGGCGCTCCGTTATTTTCGAATTCTAAGTCAAGAAGGCAAGTGTTGTAGAGTTCCGTGTGTCTAAAAGATGACAGTGTGAAAGAAGCACCATGTAGACAGGTGGACGTGGAAATTAGGGGAGGAAGGCGTGGTCAGGACATGACTCCGTTAATCCAGCCAGGAGACACCGTGCGTTTGATAGTGAATCAAGGCTCATGGGACAGCCTGTGTTCTTGGTAGGGCCAGGGCCGGGCTGGGCATGGTGAGGCTCCACTGCCCATCGCGGGAAGAGTTCACGACGCAGAGCGCGGTGAGCTGGGTGGTGGGAGTTCGGTCCTCATGCCACTGGCTCCTCGCAAGAGAGCCGCCACCTTGGTGACCAATGGCTCCCCCCGTGAATCCCCCCCAGGTGACCCATGCCCCGAAACGGCGGTGGAATTCAGTGACGTGCGTGTACGTGTGTGTGTGTGTGTGTGTGTGTGTGTGTGTGTGTGTGTGAGACTTCTGAGCACTTGCTAGGCAGGCCCTCCACCTCTTGAGTCACACACCTAGCCCTGTATGCCTCCGTTATTTTGCGGAGAGAGTCCCACGCTTCTTCTTCCTGGGCCCTGGGCCTTTTCCTTCCTGGCCGTGCCCTCCCACACAGCTGGGTTGACAGCTGTGCAATTGCAGCCTTCTCCATCCTCAGCCCCAACAGCACGTTTCAATACCCAACATGGGGGGCTCCTACTGAAGGAAAAAAAGGACCGTGGTCACTCAACTAACCTCAGAAACCCAGCGAGGCCACAGGAGAGAGGCCACGGAACGCCTCCCCCTCCTCCTAACTAAGAAAGGCTTGGTGCTAAAGGCAGAGTGTTCCGTCACCTCAAAGCCACGGAAGCTGAAACACAGTTTTCTGTGCTGGGCAGCTGAAGAAAAGAGGGGGAACTCCTTGCACATGAACGATATTTTTTTTCCCCCAGAATCTGAGAAATAATGGGGACATATGTGACAATAGAAGACCGGCACTGGAAAGGAAAAAGTACGTGGTAGAAGTGAGACCCATTAAATGTGCCTGCCACTGAGTCTAGCTGCATATAATTATCAGGAAGATAATACCCAAGCAGAGAATGCCGCTAATTCTTGGTCAGAGGTAGGGTGGTGTGCAAAACAACGCCGAGTACATTACTCCAGCTTTTATGGAAGCCATCACAATGTAAGATTGAGGGGGCACCTGGTATTAAATACTGTATTTACAGAAATGCAGTAAAAAAAGAATCAAGATAGCATTTAGGGTATTGTTCTCCTACAAAAGAGAAAGAAGGGAGAAAAAATTGCCTTTATCGACCAGCATATTCCAATTATGATGTTTTATTTAAATAATCACAAATGGGCAATTTGTTCCAACTTATTTCTATATTCCCAGCATGAAATAATCCTTGATCCACTCAAGTTTTTCTATGAATCTAAGATGGGATAAGTAGAAATATAATTACAGGAGGGGGGGGGGAATTGGGGCGTAGCAATCGCCCTCCCAAACGTGAGAGCCTTGGTTTTCCTGGCCTCGAAGGTTGAGACTCTCTTTTGTTGATCGAGGCCTCTCTATTTTTTTCCCCCTCCTTCACTTTAAGGCACCTTTTCCTTACGGTATATTTTAAATTAATTATCAATACCCTTTTGTGCCTTTTTCCGTTTTTGTTCTACATTTGTATGGCCGGCTCTTGCCATTCTTTGGGAAATTGCTTCCTTCCCCTGTGAACCGGGTTTGCTTTGCAAAAGAGCTAACACCCACGGAGGGAAAAGCAGCCTTTGTTCTCCCTGAGAAAAGCTGGGGGACAACCCAGCCAGAAGCTTCTGGGCTGCGGGGGAGGGGCCAGAGGGTGGAGATCGCCGTGTTCAGCACTAGGCACGCGGAGGAGCCGCCGGTGCCCCAGGCTGGGGGTCCTCAAGGTGACCTTGCACCTGCGGAAAGAGCCTGTTGGCCCTGTGATGGTGTTCATCACTGCCAGTCACCGAAGAACTGCGGAGACGGAGCGCTGGGCGTCTGGGTGCCCGTGACGGGTCTGTCCGGGCGGCTGATGGCGCCCGTTTACCCTAGGGACTTCAGGTCCTATGAGTTCCACTTAATGGAGACTTGGTTCTCCAGGAAGCCAGGCACGGAAGGTTCCGGATATCGTAGGGGTGGTGTCTGAGTCCCAGACTGAGGAGGGAAACGGCTTCCGGACGCTGGGCAGAGGCTCAGGAAGTTCCTCTCACGCCGAACAAAAGATGGAAAGCGAGAACCGTGCGGGAAGGGAGTACTCGCTCGCGAGTCTATCAGTGAGCACCAGGGTGGAGGAAACATCGGTTCCTGCCTCAACTACTCAGCGACTTGGGAAGGAGAGATTTGGAGGATCGTGGTTTGAGGCTGGCCTTGGCAAATACATATATATATATTTATATGTGTACGTACATATATATATACATATGTATGGATATATGTGCGTATTCTATGTTATTATCAGTCATATTATATATATCGTATTCCAGGTGCAGGAAGTGGATCCGTTATCATGACAAGAAGGCTGTGTCTCTTAAGACTTGGGTCTGTAAAGAGCAAGGCTGACCTGGAGTTAGTCACCTAGGCAAACCGAGTTTTCAGGTTAGCACTGACGAGGATGGCGGCCTTTTAACGCTTCCGGAGAACTCTGAGAGGCACAGAGAGCCCGGGCCGTACAGGCCGACCCCTGGGAGACTCAGCCGCACCCCGTTCTAGCGCTTCCTCCACCCCCCAGGAGCTCAAGCAACGCAAAGCTTTTTCTGTTGCTATTAATGTGATTAATTGGGGGTATTCATAGCCCAACCAATCAAACCAATCAAACCATTATTCGTTGTTGGTATAATCAAAGAACTTTTAACTGCGTCTTCTCGGAGGTCTAATCAAAATATCACCTCCCTTCGCTGCCGGGGTGCCCTGTGCTGAGTTCACTAGAGAAGGCTCTGGTCGTGTAAGGAGCTGCCTAACAGGGTCCCCACCGGGAAGGGAGGGGATCGGTTTTCTCCCTCCGGGTAGGACTGCGGTCTGGGGACCCCATTCCTCCCCTCTCGAGTCTGGCCCGGCCTGGGGGGTGGGGGGAGGCGGGCGGAGGACGCTCATCGCTGGGTATTTTCACCCAGTCCTTGGAAAAGCGTGTGTCACGCCACAACACAACACGTGCAGGTTTTCAGCCTGCTTAAAATATAACCACAGACCAGAGAGTCGTGAGGTTCAGGCCGGAAAAACGCCGTCTCAAACAATTACAACAGCAATTACAAAAAAAAAAAGGATCAGAGACCATAACAGACGTGCCATGAGATGAACAGCTAAAGGAACGAGGTGCCGTGGCAAGAAGACACCTGTGAAGTGCTTGGGCTTCTACCGGGGTCGGCGATCTTCCCTATGTTCTCCCCCCCCCCCATATATTATATTTTCAAATTAGGGAAAGCAGATTTAATTTAATTTCTATCTTCGGTGACACGGGCGGTGTTGAGAACCGCTTCCCTTGTTTGGAGAATGGCTAGGGTCGATGAAATGTGTAAAGGAAGGAAGAAAGAAACGGTTTGGCCCAAGCGCCTCGCGAGCATGGATTTCTGAGCTCAAAGCCAAGAGCCGTCACGAAGAGCAGTAAGAATAAGTGTTATTTAATTCATTGTTCTGACGTAATTGTTTTAGTTTCTGGGTTGTTTTTTGTTTTGTTGTGTTGTGTTCTTGAAGGAAAAAAAAAACCCCTCCGTTACCTTACTGTACCTTTTGACAGACCTGACTGCGAAATACATTGTCGTGAAAGGCAGTGGGCAACGCATGGCCAATTTCACTGGGGCAAATAGCACTCATTACCTTGCAGAAATTGCTACCTTAAAAATATTACCTTGAGAGCTGGAAAGAATCTTAAAACTACCTCCTTCAAATGAACCATCTCAATGCTGAGGGCAAGGACGGCCTGGTGCACCTGACGTCAACCCAATGCCGGACGAAGACTGGACTTGTCCGCAGACGGAGAAATCCCACCTTGGGGGAAAAAAAAAACGTTGGACTATTTCTAAAACTCCTATCCCCACTTTCAATCTGCGGCCGAGTGTTTCACGGGGCTCAGCGAAATACCCACCTTCTGAATCCTAAGCGTTTGTGGAAATAAACCTCTCTGCTTTAAACTAAACGTGCCAAGTAGAAACGAACCTATTTCAGTAGCTCGCTGGGCTGGTGGTGGTGACATGGCTTGTGGTAGGAATCTAGGGTTTTCTTTGTGGCCTCAGAAAAGCTTTATGAATGTTATTTGGAGTCCTTGGTGGAAGCCGCCCAGTACTGGAGCTAATATTCCTTTAAACTATAGCTGGATGAACCAAAAAGAGGAGGAATCACTATGGTGTGTGAGCGTAGAACGCAATGTTATTTGGGAACCTCTTCACCCCGCTGAATCTTTTTTTTTGGAGAAGGAACTTTTTGCTCCTTATCTCTGAATATAATCTGATGAGGTCTCAGTTAATTCAGCCAGAGGACAGAGAGGACAGCAAGAGGAAAGAGGACCGGGAGCTCGCCATAGAGCTTGTTTCCGAATAAACTCTCCCAGGAGGACGCCGTCGTAAGTATGGCGTCAGGGATGTGTTATGAGGTTTTTCCCCGGGGCTGGCACAGAAGGACTTAGCTTTCCTCTCGTGTGTCTTCCACTCAACCCTGCAGAACCCATCTGAGAACAATTTTGGTCTGTCTTATTTTTTTTTTTTTTGAGAGTGCTTTCGACGTAAGGGAAAAGGAAAAACACGCCTTTCCCACTTTCCTCGCTCTCTTTGATGAAACAAATACTTTTGACTCTGTTCGTCGTGGCGGTACCGGGGCTTGAACCCGGGGTTTTGTGTCTTGCGAGGCAGCCATCCATCCCTTGACCAAGCCTCCAGTCGCACACAAACCACTCGGATGGACGGCGGTCGACGCGTGCATTCGTTAAACTCTGCCCAGCAACGTCTACCCGTGACAGGTGCGCGCCGTGGCAGACCAGAGTTTCCTGTCGGCACAGGATGGCCTCTCCCCTCCGCCGCTGCCCTTCCAGATCGGACGGGGGTAGAAGCGAGCGGCCATCGTTAGCCTGGATGGCCAGCCTGTGGTTGCCCCAGGAAGTCTGTTTGAAGTGGGCCGGCGTCTTCCCCAGGACAAGTGATATGCAGGTTTGCCCCTTGACCAGAGCTGGGGAAACAGGCCAAGTGCAGAGAGGGGAGGGAGGGGGACTCCCCCCTGCAGGGGGGGGCGAGGTCTGCCCAAGTCTCGCGCAGCTGGACGGAAGCCACAGTAAAGGCAGCCCGATCGTTCCTCATGGCTGGTGGTGCGTGCCTGTTCCCTGGCTCCCAAAAGCTGCTCCCCGCCTTGGTGGGAGGGAACCACCACCTCTGTCTTCAAGGGGTGTTTGTTACTCAAACATCTGTACCAAGAAACAGGACACCTCAACCCAAAGCGGAAGCAGTCCCTCTCTTCCTGTAAGCTGTGCCAAGACCCCTAGAAAACGGTCTCTCTCGACAGCTTGGGGAGCGGCTACCGGCCCAGCATCCGGTGGCCCTGGGGAGGGATGGGGTTTTGTCATGAGGAGAGGCGGCAGGTGCCATCGTGGGTCTTGGACGCGTTGCACAACGGCTCTCCTGGTGCTAACGTGACCGAGAATCGGCCACCGGCAGGCACAGGGGCGGTCGCAGGGCCGCGCCTCCCTTCCTCCTTTCTCCCTTCCCGCCGCTGCTCTAGCCCTGGGAACAGGAGCCCAGGGCGCTAGCGCCCTTCGTGGAGACCGAGCCCTGCTTCTTCCTGCCTAGCGCGGATGGGCAGCTAGCTCCCAGGTCTGTGGCTGACGGAGCACTGAGCGCTCCCCGAACCCACCACCCCTGGGGGCAGCCGTCCACCTCTCCTGATGTGCCCCCACCTGTCCCAGAAGAGAGGAAAGGCCAGGTCACCCCCAAAACCCTGGTATTCGGACCAGGGGACCCATCCCAGGGCAGACTGGGCAGTGCATCACGGGTCACGGGCCGTGTTTGGGAAGCCCCTCAGGTGCCATTCCTAACGATTCCAAGTGTTTAATTGAAACTTCTTTGGGGACGGAAGTCGTCATTCACTTAAGCATCCTATTTATATTTGTGCACGGAGGGAGGAAGTCAGGGGGCTAATAGACCCGGGAGCAGCACGGCTGCTTTTCAGCGGCGGGCCGTGACAAGCGCCAATTCCCGGCAGAGTGCTTATCCCAGCGACAGCTGGCTCCGCTCGGCCTCCCGAGACTCGGGGGGAGGACAGCGGGGTGACTGACAGCTGGGTGGGGTTTTTTTTTCCCCTAGACTGAGGCAGAATTCATGATCCCAATACAGCCTACTTAATCAAACTATTACCAGTCTAGAGGATTAAAAGATCTCGAGATGGAACAGGATTCTGCTATAGGTGACTTCTGTAAAAGGCGATTCTTTTGTACCCTGGAGGACGGATGTGTGAATCTCAGGGTATCCTTGGCTTCATGAGCCACTATTGTCATAGGGGTAGGTTAATCACACACACACACACACACACACACACACACACACTCACACACCCGGTAATGGAAACCAAACAAAGTGCCCGTGTTCAGACAGACATAGCTTCCTTGGAAACTTCTAGTTTCCCACTCCCTTTCAAGTCAAGACACAAGGAGAGGGGGCGAACCTCGCCGATGGTGCTCGCGTCTCTCCATCTTGCTTCTGCTGGGACTCTCCCCGGTGGTTCTCGAGTTCTTCCGGCTTCTCCCCCCACACGCAAAGCCTTCGGTGCAACCTAGGCCAGGCCTCATCCATTCTCACCACTGCCCGTTAATCGTCCAAAACGCCGGGCGCACAGCTTTCCTGAGCAGCGATGTGCAACTGGTAAAATGTCCCCCACCTCCGGAGCAAACCTGAGGATGTCAGCCACTCCCGGAGCCGTGTGCCCAACCCACGGGCACTGTCGCGTATGTCCTTCGCCTCGCAAGAGGTCTCATTTACTTCCTCCAACCTCCCTCCCCCCCGGGCAGCTTCACGTTATGATGGTTTAGGTTTTAGCACCGAACTGGTCCATCCTAGATTCAAGGGTGAGCCGTAGCCCGCATTTCTGTCTGTACTTCGTGGAGCTGTATGTGTACCATCTGTATTGGTTATTGTCGATGTTCTTATCCTTATCTTACAAATGAGGAAATTGAAATCCACAGGGGTCAGGAAATTTACCCATGTCCCCGAAATTAAGAAGCTACAGAATTTGAACTTTGTTTAGTCTCCTTCCAATTCCCTTTGTATCAAACCACACAATCTTTGCTAGTGGGAAACTGAGCCAGTTGTGAGCCTCATACGTTGGGGATTCATCGCAGATGGTTCTTCTTGAGTATACAAACACACACACACATACGTGTACATACATGTCTATGTAGACATATATGTTCAATATAACATATAAGTATATGTATGTTATATGGCTATATGTAAACTTGATGTTAATAATTATCATTTCATAGACCATTCAGTTCTCTTATTACTATTCCTATGTATGAATACTATATCCCACATGTATATAATATATACATATTTGCATATATCCCATGTATATAATACATACATATTTGCATATATGTATGTATATCCTCTCTCTCTCTCTCTCTGTTGGTCATGAAGCTTGAACTCTGGGCCTGGGCACTGTCCTTGAGCTCCTCAACTCAAGTCTAGTGCTCTTTAAACCACAGCGCCACTTCCAGTTTTCTTGTGTCTAATTGGAGATAAGTGTTTCACAGACTTTGCTGCCCAGGCTGGCTTTGAATTATGATCCTCAGATCTCAGCCTCCTAAGTAAAGAGGAGTTCAGGCATGAGCCACCAGCACCCAGCTCTTTTTATTTTGGGTGGTTATGTTAAAGCTTATTGACTTACGCTTTCTAACGGTCGCTAGAGAATGCATGCTTCATTTCATTCTAAAACGTTATGCGCCATCTTTCTTTCTCGTGTCAGTGAAAGCCTGTGCTTTTCAAGGCTGAGGGCATGGTTCACGTGGTAGAGGTCTTGCCTAGCAAGCAGGAGGCCCTGAGTTCAAACTCCAGTACTACCACCAAAAAATAATGTGGCCTCTCGGTAAGACGTTCCTTCCCTTCAAAGGCAGTGTTCGTATTGAAAGTCAATATTACAGATTGACCAGCTCATTCTGGTGTCAAAATATTTCTTTGATGGCACTTGTATTATTCACAGTTGCCTTTTTAAAACTCATGGTGCAAATAATCAGAGCTCTCACAGCTGACGGAGCGATGCTGAAGGATAGCAAGTTGGGCTCGCGAGATCTGTAAGGAACGTTCCGTTGCCAACTGTTGACACGGCAACAAATGGCAGAGAAGGGCAGTGGGAAAGTGCAGGCATGTGCGTGTACACACGAGTGTGTGCGTGTGTGGGAGCAATGCTGACTGAACCCTCGGACACGCTAGATACGCACGCTACCTGCTGCCACTGAGCTGCCTGCTCGGCACGCAACTTTTCTGGAGCCTCCGAAACCTGCATTTGAACCTCCGCTTTCCTATGTGGTTGAGACCTGCACTTGCAATTTGGTAGAAAATGAGTTTAGCTAAATGACAGTTATGGGCATTCATGAGTTTACAGTAGGGTATCCCCTAGAAACCGCATCTTCTAGCAGCTCAGTATTAACTGCATTATTTTTGATACATCGAGATGAAACGGAAAACCCGGTTAGATAAAGTATGGATCGCATCCAAAATAAATTCCGTCCACTTTGTGGTGTGGAGCCAAGGCAGGGAAAGGGCCTCGGGTTCGCAGGACTTGTTGTTCAACCGAGGAAGCTGATGTTCAAGATCAAGGTAGAGGGGCTTTGATGCCACGGAAGGGGAGCGGTGATTTCGGGGGATAGTCACCTCTCTCGGACACTCAGACTCCGTCAACTGGGCAGGAAGTCAGTGATGTCTTCTGTCTCTCTTTCTCTGCGGCCCAGCCTGGCCTCCGGGTACAGACTGCGTCCCCTCAGCCTCCCTAGGGCCAGGATTAAAGGTGAGCCCCACCAACACGATCTTTCTAACCACTCCCGTCAGCCCTCGGGAGACCGAGTCAGGACGCCCGGGCTGTACCGCCGCACTGGCTGCGTGTATAGCGAGACTACCATGGCAAATCAAGAAGTTTCCCGACCCACAATCCTTACTTCAATAGCAAAGCGCCATTTCTGTGGTCAGAGGGCTGAGTGTCATCAGACCCCCTCTCTCCCTCTCCACCCCGGAGTCCCCATCCCCTCATTTGAACAATGACCGCACAGAACCATCCAGAGCGGAGACAGCGGACGGCGGCCCAACGACATCTTAGGTGGGGGTTCCCTTCTTGGTAGATTGCCCCAAAGCCGTCCCAGACCAGCTGCCCCCTCCGGCAGGGCCGCCCGGCTGTCTTGAACGGCAGAGCTCTGCCAAGGCGGGGAAGGAGACTCGACCGGCTGTCCACCCCGCCTCCCCCGCGTGGAACGGCACCGGGGCTCCCCGGCACACGGCCGCTCCCCGCCGGGCTTCCAAGAGCCACGGGCGCTCGTGAAACGAAAGGAAAGCCACGCAGGTTCCGTGGGAAAGGCTCATCTCCCTCAGGCCGGCGGATGATTACCTTTAAAAATGTAGGCGTCAGAACCGTCTGGATGTTCAACTTCCGTTCCACCATCTTGCAGCCTATTGTCCAGGGAATATTTGGCGATGTGATTTTCTTTGTCCTTGCTGGAGAATTTCTATTTGTGATGCCAGCAGCAATCCATCCTCCCCTGCCCACCTCCCTCCCTGCCCCCGTTCCGATGGCAGGATTTTAGGTCTCTGCTATGAATGAGTTCATGGAGTTATTTTGTTTTTTCCTCCTAGCCGACCAAGGGTCTACATAGCAACAATTCAGACAAGAAAGAAGATGGCACAATTTTTTTTTTTCTCTTTCTCTTTGGCAATCGTCTTCTTAGAGTTGTAGCTAATAATGTCTTTGCAAGAACATGTTGTCAAACTTTGACATATGTCATGGTTGTCAAAGGCGGCATTAACGCAAAATAATAAGTTATTTAATATAGGATCCGACTTTATTATTTTTTTTCAAGTCAGCTGTCTCTCACCAACTTCTGAAGTGGGTTTCTTTCAACTCCCCCTGTCTCCAGAGGAAAGAGGGAGGGGGGTAGAAGGCAGTGTGTCTGGACAGGGTCTATGACCCATTATGTCAATCAAACCCCACTTCAGAAGGGAATAAAGAGATTTGTATCTCAAAGCAGTGCATAACGATCCCTCGGCTTTTCATTTCATATTTATGAGCGGTTTACTTTGAAGTGTTTATCAGCCCATGCGCAGGAACACGGGAGAGAAATGCATAGAAATGCCTGAAACCATACTCCCGACTAATCCGTGCCTGCTTGCTAAGCCGGCGCTGCCTCCTCTGACCAGGCCATGCAAACATAAATATACAAATCAACTTTTTGTTATGTGAGGTCTGGGAGCCATGTCTTTATAAGAGCTACCTTTTTTCTTAAAAAAAAAAAAAAGGAATAAACAGCGCTGAACATTTTGAAATGGGTGTGACACAGGAAAGTTGCCTCTACGATGTGCAAAGGGATGAGGCAGATAGTTTCTTGGTTCAAACACCTGCTGGCGTGCAGAAAAAAATAGAAAGGCAACTGGTCTACCATGTGAGCTATAACTCCACTCCGGGCATTTTGATGGTTAGTTGTCGAGAAGAGTCTCACAGACTTTTCTGCCTGGGCTGGCTTTGAACCACAACCCACAGATCTCTGCCTCCTGAGTAGCTAGGATCACCGGTGTGAGCCACCTGTACCTGGTGAGTTTACTTTACTTTTCTGATGAACAGAATCGGTTGGCTCCATCTCCCTCTTTTGAATCTACCTGCGTCTGACTCATTCAGCAAACTTTTGTGCATGAAAGAGGAGCAAGAGACTAGCCCCGTGCCGTGGGCTGGGGAGGGCTGGGGAGGGCCGGGGAGGACCGGGGACCTGAGAGCCAGAAGCCGTGGTGTGGCTCAGCAGGAACAGAGACCAAGCCCATCTTGGGGCCTCGTTCTCATTTACTCGTAGCAAAAGGCTCTGCTTGCAGTGATGTAAGCCGAGGTCCAGAGATATTGCTCGGTGGTAAAGTCCTCTCTAACCATGAGCAGAGCCTTGATTTTGATCCCCACCCGTGAAAAGGGAGAAAAAGAGAGAGACAGACAGACAGACATGAGTGAATGAAAGAAAGAGAGACAAAGAAAAGACAGAAAGAAAAGGAAGCAACAAATGAAAGGAAGGAAGGAAGGGAGGGAGGGAGGAAGGAAGGGAGGGAGGGAGGGAAGGAGGGAGGGAGGGAGAAGGAGGGAGGGAGGGAAGGAAGGAAGGAAGGAAGGAAGGAAGGAAGGAAGGAAGGAAGGAAGGAAAAAAGAAAGAGTCTGAAATGAGTTGTTTTTTTAGCTCTTCTTTGTATGGCATTAGAACTGCTTCTTTTCTTTGAAGCCCTCGTTTCCTTATGGTTTTTCTATGAAGGTTGCTTGAAGTTGTGCGTGGAAAGTGTGTGTAACCCAGCCGTGTCGCCTAGCACATGATCAATGAAGGCTAAGCCACAGACGTTAGTCAGACAGGCAAACACGCCCCTCGCACGGCTTCTGCTTCCAGTCTTTGATAATCAGAAGACCCCCAAAGCCTCGGGGCAGTCACGTGGCCTCTTTGCACTTACACACTCCTCCTCTTGTGTCAGGTTTTCCAGAGGATGAAAGACACAGATAACCTTACCCACAACTGCCAGGGTGGGCAGGAAACAAGCTGATCGGGCTGAACTGCCATCTCCTCCTCGTATGTTCCTCTCCCTCCTAAACCTGCACCGTCCCGAAAGCCGGAGCACGGAGTTTCGCTGACTCCGTAGCCCCCGTTGGCACCTGTGCCCCTGGGGCTCTGTGTGCAGCGGAAGGGCAGGTGTTCCTGGGGGAGGCTGTGCATCAGAACAAAGCACCCTAAAAACCGCCAGGTCGGCAGCAACGTCAACCCGAGCCTGCCCTCCTGATTCTGCTGATGGCTGGGTTTGGCTGGAGGGCCGGTGTTGACTTTCTTATCCAAACGGGGATTGAGCTGAGCACACACAAGAGAAAGTGATGTGGAGGCGATGCTGAGCGAGGGGAAACTGACGCCCGAGAGAGAAGCGTGTGAAATATACTAATCGGCCGTCGATCCCCAACCAACCAGCATCGAGGGCACGGGGGTTCACGAGCCCCCTCGCCCCTCTTGACAGAGGCAGACGGAAGCCGGGCTGGCAATTTCCGCAGCCGTCTGACGAGCGCCAGAAGGCAGCGGGCAGAACCACTGTCCCCTTGGATGGCGGGGCTCTCCTGACACGAGGGTGGCGTCGCTCCGCAGATGGACTTTCCTGAAGCCTAGACCCTGCAGCTACTTTCCCGAAGGCCCCGAGATGGCGCCCAGCAGAGATGTCTCAACAGGGAAGAGTTGCGGCGTTGGGTTTCATTATGCATTGTTCCAGAGAGGGAGATGATGCTTCGCTAGGGAAAGGCGGCATTTTAGTGGGGGGAAAAGCAAGAACCAGACCTGCTCCCCACGGATGGTAACAGAGCGGGCTGGAAGGCCGCGGCCGGTGGCTCACGCCTGTCGTCCTAGCTGCCCAGGAGGCGGAGGTGGGTGACACAGACCTTCCTTGTTCACTCCATGTATTTCACTCTCTTCCTGAATTCCCTGGCTGACGTGTGGCCTGGCGTGACTCCACAGCTCTGCCCGTCCACGGGGGCGGTCCCGCTCAGGGCCGCCGGGGCCGTTCGTGGATCCTCGTAGTCTAGGACCTGTGTTTGGAAGCAAGGTGGGAAGGGCAGACGAGGCAAATCCCTGACTCCACTTCCGTTATCCTCTCTGTGTGCCAGGTGCTCACGGGCCATAGGAAACTGTGGTCTTGCCATTTTGGGGGGGGGGGGGGTAAGTGTGCTGGTGAAGGATGGATTCAGCCCAAGGTTCGAGTCTTCACAGTAGCTGGTGATAAAGCTGTCAGTGGAAGGAGCTGTTCTGCACACAAGGGCTTATCATTGAACACCCCCTCCCCCAAATACCGGATCTGGCAACGCAAATCCTGGATAGTCACTGAGTCATGATATCCATCGGGCATATACTAAAAAAAAAATAAGTATCTGCTGTGCAACTATTCAAAAGTATCCGATCCATCCATCTCCCTGGAAGTCAGACTGGAGACGAGTTAATTAACTCTTGAGATCTAGAATAATCGTCCCCTGATGAGAAAGCCAACATGGTTTCCAAACATCGAGTCTAGGATGGAAACAGGGTCCGGGCGCGGGCTGGGAATGCTAACGCGCTCTCACCGCGAAGCTCCGTGCGGCCATCCCGGCTGAGGGACGGGATATTTCTGTACTCCGGAAAGGTCCTGACCTCGGGGATGAGCGTTAACGATATCAAAATACAGGGAGCTTAAGGAGAAACTGCATTCCCTTCACAGTGTGATCCAATCAACCCGAACGTGGGATTTTGTTTCATCGGCTCTTGCTTCGTAGTTTTACACTTTCTAGAAAATACTAGTAATAGTAGTAATAACTGATGTTTATTAAGGGTTGTTTTTTCTTCTTTGCAGTAGTGGGTTTGAACTCACGGCTTCGCGCTTTCTGGCCAGGTGTGTGATATACCGTGTGAGCTACGTCCCTGGCTCCTTTTTTTGCTTCAGCCGCTTTTCAGCTAAGGTTTGCCTTTCTTGCGCCTTCCTTGACGTCGGATGGTGACCCTCCTAGCTTTGCCTTCCAGAGAGCCGGGATTCCCGGCATGGAAGCCGACTCTGTCCAGACCGTGGGTTAAGCCTGATGTTCGTTAATGTCTGACCGAGGTTAGCCTTGCACCAGTGATCCTCACGGAGAGCGGGAGTGATGTTTGCTGATGACTTGTTTTATCCTCTGTTCTTCTGAGTTGACGTATGCGCGTATCAAACGGGGCCGGTATGAGGCAAATGTCCTAGTTCCCATCTCATGGTTGAGACAATGGAGACATAATAGAAATATTATCTAGCTTGACCTGAATAGCCACCAACTGGCCCTCACAGAAAGTAAAAGAAGTCTTGAGGCAGCCGAAAAATAATCAAATAACCAGCAAAGAGAAAACAAATTAACCTCCAGTTAAACCAGCAAAAAGCCAGAAATAGAGGTGTGGCTCAGGTGCATGAGTCTCAGCCTTGAAGTGAAGGTGTGAGGACCTGAGTTCAAGCCCCAGTCATGGCATAACAATTCTGTAGTCATACTAAGCCCATATGCGCGTATAAAGTGGCCTTAAATAAACCTAACACATGCATTACAGAAATCCCCAGTACCACAGAAATTTCTAGTACGTATATCTTCAGTGGCTGATAGTTTTACAAATACCAAGTTAGATGCAGTATTCAGAAATGCATGGCATGAAATGTTTATAAATAAATGGAATAAAAACTTAAAGGCAGAAAAATACTGAGTGAATTCAAAGAAAAGGAAAGGTTTTTGTTTGGGGCTTTTTTTAAAATACAGTATATGTATTAAAGTAAAAAAGAACACACTAAGACCATAGAATCAGAATAGAATTTGGGGGGAGAATGCTGGAAGGAGTAAAACTCCTCCACATGCATCGTACTCATAAATTGATATATCGAATTGGACCCCTTTGTTCAACGATAAAAAAATATTCTGAGCAAGAAAACCAAGAATAATACAGTCTTGTCAGGCTGAAGGAGGAAAGTAATCAATAGCGGAAGCCATCCAGCGAGAAGAATATAGAAATAATAGTAAATCACAGAAGTGAACACAGAACAGAGGCTTCTGCAAAACGAGTGGCCACAGAACTTAAAGCTCAGAAATCCACGGGTAACTGTGTGACCGCCCATTTGAGTGGGAGTGGGGGGGACCCCCCTTGAAAGTCACAGGGCTTAGAAGCAGTCCAGTTGGCTCAAAAAGCAGGAGACGTCAGTCACCCTGGAATCGAGACGTCAGTCACCCTGGAATCGAGACGTTGAACGCTTCCTCAGCCCGGTGACGATGGTGGCTCTACCGGAAGCGTGCGGCGCTGACCAACGCTCCCGCCATCTGACGCAGCGCGGACCCCAGGAAGGCAGGAGAGATTCCATGTGGACTGTATCAGGGAGGGGACAGAAACTCAGCAGGAGTCATCAATTCTAAAACTGTTATGCCTAACAACTATTTTTAAAACAGACGTTCTAACTCTCTCTCTCTCTCAACCCTAGGTTAGATATATTGACTATTTTATAGGTCTTCTGTCCTAATTAATTGGGAAACTGCGTAAAATCATTGAGGACCGTGCCTGCCACGTGATGTAACACTCAGCAAATGGAAAGGAATCCGCTTGCCCTGCTCAGAAAACAACTAGACGATTAAAGCTAATTCCTGGTTGTCCATTTTCCCCCTGTGAATATATAATATATATGTATATATGTATATACCTACATATGTATATATAGTGTGTATATATATGTATATATAGTTTGTTCTTGATAATCAATCCAATATATCTATTGGAAAAGCAGGGTCTCTGTTAGTTCAATGAATGCATGCGTTCTCCCGCAGGATAGATGATTGATACACTTTTTAATACAGGCATTGGTTTTCCATCTTGTTGGGATTTCCATCCTGGAAAGCAGTCTGCAGCTCCGGAGGCTCCCGGACATTCTGTTTCTATTTATTTTTTGCCTCTGGTTCAGCAGCGCCTTCTGCTGTGACTGCTTTTGGGCTTTTCCAAATGGGGCTTTGTTCTGTTGGGACGTGAAAACGCCGCGTTCACCTTGCGCTTTGGGAGTGAGGCAGCCGCTGGGGTCTCTGGGACCCGGGTGGCTCTCTGGGCTCTCCTGGCCATTTTGATCAGGGTTCTGGGTTGTTGGGTTTTTTTTTTTTGGTACCCAGAATACTTCATACACTTACAAACTGTAAACATTTTGGTACATCAGATATCCATGCAGATTAAAATAATGACTGTAACCGTTTACAAACACGATAAAAAAAAAACCATTTTAGGTGTTAACACATGGAAGGAAAATCGTGCTTCTTAAAGCACATTCTTTGAAATATAAATATTTGGCTTAAATTTTTTATGAATAATAATGCATGTCTACATATTCTGCAGTTTTAAGCTCTGGGATCTTTTGGTGAACAGTTTTGTCAACATTTGAGAAAATATCTGAATGTGTAAAAGCAGATGAACTTTAGAAGGGCATTAAGAGACAGTTTACATGAAAATTTTTAGTAAATGTAAGCATAGAGCATTAGAATTCCTAAACAGATTCTTTAAAACTGTGATCATCGCTCATTCCAATGTAGAGTTGTTTGTATTTTTACAAAAACAGTGTTTTAGATAATCTTAGTAATTGCGTAAGACTGATTATTTTATGTAGTCCATACGTAGGTATAATCACTGAATGTTTCAATTCAAAATATTTATTTTAAGTAATAAAAACCCAATTGCTAAGGTAATTTGGGTAATCAAAAAGAAATACAGTGCATACTTTATTACGTGGATCTGCCATACTTTTCTTGCTGATGTTCTATTTGACGAGAGCAAAGGCATCCGTCCCAATGAACTATTCCAGCTGTTACAATGAAAAGGAGCTGCCGCATACCCACTGCTATCATTGTTCTTAGGCACCTCCGAAAATATTTGGAGACCCTATTTATTCCTGACATGAGAGGACGGACCTCACCATTTGCTCAGGAAAAGACACCCATGCTTGTTTACAGAGGTTCACGTCCGGCTGGCCTGCCACCCAAGGGGGAGGAAGTGAGGAGGGACCTCCTCCAAAGACACCGTAGGGGGCGGGGGAGACTGTGTGCGGCCGGCCTGAGCCAGGACGCATGCGCTGCTTGTGATTCTCCCGCCCCAGTCATCGTGGGAGGGGAGGCTTGCGTCCTAGCTTTGTGCCATCCTCTTCTGTCAGCTCCCGTCGCTGTGTCTCATTGGCCAGTTCATTTCCATCCTCAAATCTAGGATACTTGGGGCGAAATTCAAGCCAAGGAACCACTGTCGGAGGGATACATATATGTATATATATTTCATATATATTTCATATATATATACATATATGTATACACTGCTGCGAGAGAGAGAGAAATAGAGGGACAGACAGACATAGAAGACAGAGACAGGGTAGGGAGGGAGGGAAGAAAGGAGGAATAGGAGAGAATATAGACACTTCAGTGCCAAGAAAGAGAAAGGCGAGAAGGAGTGAGGCAATGTATACAATGCAATACTGATGGGAGGAGGGGGGAGAGAAAGAGAAAGAGAACACACACACACACACACACACACACTTCTGCGCAGAGACAGGGGAGAGAGAGGGCAATGTATATATGCCTATATTTACACACACGTGTGTGCGTGCATGTGTGCACACACATTTCAGTTTTCAATGCAGAGAGAGAGAGAATATATATCCTTTAATACCCACTCCCAGCTGACCTACTTTCCCCAATTAGGTCATACCTAGCTGACTACCCATTCCGCTATTAATTCACCGAATCCATCCACGGACAAAGCTAGCGCCCTTACGATGCAGGGAGGGTGGGGGGGTTGCTGCTTTTTATGTTCACACAGTGTGGTTTTCTGTGTACTGCCCGGGATTTGTCCTGCACCCGGGGAGAGGCCCCAGGGGACCCATGGCGTGGTCAGATGGGCTTGAAGAAGTTTCCTCCTCTGGCTCCCAGGCTTCGTTTGGATTCTGTGCCGCTGCTCATAATGCTTTTTTTTTTTTCTCCTGGCGTTTATTGACCTTAGAAGAATCTGCAGTAGCACAGACATGACAGTCAAGAGCGCCGTGGCAGGCATTGTGTTTCTCTCTGCTGGTAACAGTAGTTGATGGTTTAGATACTGATGTCCACACTGACATCAGAAGAGAGGCGAGCAGGAAGCGAGCGAGACTGGGTGGGACTCCGTGTCCTCAGTCACCGTGATGAGGTGATGGCAGTTTTTCCCTTCTCGATGTGAAATTTCTCCTTTGCCATTCGGGGGGGGGGGGGCTTGGAGGGTAACATTGAGATAATAACTGTATTGCATTCCGCCCTGTACTCCGGTTAACTTTTATCTTCTTTCCCTCATCCTAGAAAAAAAAAAATCTGCTCAAATGCTGACATTTTTGGTGCTATTTGTACACCCTGGTATTACGATGACATGATAATTCTGACTTAGCTACATATGCACTTCTCCTAGTTAAAGGTTATTCCAAAGTGTGAGAAGTTGGTAAAAGAAGAAGAGGGGAAAAAAAAGACCCTACAAAATAAAGCGCGGACACAGCTTTCCTGGGACGTGTGTGTCCAACAGGAATTTGTAGGCGGAAGGACAATGCTTAATATTGCAGCTAAATTTCTCCCTACACCAAACTGTGGCGATGTTATGGATGCGTACCAAGGAGCTGAGCAAAGAAAAGGTAACTGAAACCCAGAGTCTTACCAGGGGAGTTATTTCTCAAACGACCTCTCACTGTTCTGATCACCAACATGAACTTTTCCCCCAAACCTTAAAGCTTAGTGAAATTCCATGATGTAGATTTCATTTGTCCGTAAAGAGCCTGCCTGTGTTCTTGTATCATGCTAGGGAGCAGCAGGGCACTTGCTGGAGATGGGCATAAAAACGTGTATGTGGAGGAAACGATTATTGGGGTGCCCCTACATTCAGCCCCATGAGAGGAAGAGGCGGCAGATAGAGGGTAATGGTGGTGTACAGATTCTGAAACATTGTACCTCCTTTTTATATTTCTATGAGATAGCCAGAGAAAAAAATGAAGTATCGACTGCTTTCCACTACAAATCTTAGCTTTAGAGAATCACAGAAATGACTGGTCTCTTTCTTCCATTCAAAGCCGCCAATGGAGGTTAATAAAGACATAATTATACAAGATGAATTAGAGCAAAATCAGTCTCCCATCAATGAGCAAAGTAAGTGCGAAACAATAAGTTGACCTGGTAATTTTTTTTTTAAACCTCCCACAGTTCTTTTATGTGCTGGGCAAAAGTGTATCCCATGTTGTCAGGTGGCCTACCGGGAAAAAAAAAAAAAAGATTTCTTTTTGACGTCCATGCACTCAGAAGAACACATGGAAAATCTGGGGGTGGTCGGAGCGAACGGAAGGCGTCATCATTGCTTCCACGGGAGCCAACCTTGACCTTGTGCCAGCTGGACACAGGGTCTAGCTGTGAGCATGGAGGTGGACGGGACCTAGCTCCGTCCTTTCGCTCCAGCCCCTTGACGACCGCATCCTTTGCACTGCATTTCCGTGCCTCCTTGATTCGTGTCTCTTTCTCCGTGAGACCGTATTTCCGCAGTGCTCACCGTGGCACCCCAATGCCCAACACGGCTCTTGGAATGACAAGTGTTTGTTGAAGGATGTAAGAAGCGATTGGCCGGGGTTTGCTCTTCTCACGTCTGTGTAACCAGCTCACCCACGTCCACGGATGGGAAGCCACAGGCCCAAGAGGCTTCGTTCGGAACCTCTTCCGGGGCAGTCGGAATGAGGTTTCCTCTCCTCGGGTTAGAGGGAAGCAGAACGAGTCCCAGCATGCCGTCGTGGGGAGAAGAGGGGCGCTGGGAAGAAAGTTCTCATCCGAAGATGGAGATGAGTATCTGCAAGGTAGTTTTTCCGAGGCAACCGTTTTGCTTTGGGAGGGAGAGCGATCTTGCGTCCCGTCAGACGGTGCGAGCCGCCTCGTCTCCTCTCTCTCGGTGGGGTCGGCCTCGCGTGGACAGTCTTCTTGACGGCACTGTTCATTCTGTGGGGAGGAAGCCGCGGGCTGGAAGCTGAACGCCGATGAGCACAGTTTTTTCTTTCCCCTTTTGCTAACATCTGTGGTTCCTGTGAAAGTGTGTGTAAAGTTTTCCTGGATCCGCGGCGATCTCAAGGCGTTTCATGCGCTGTCGCCGGAGACGCCTGGTTAGAAGTTCTTACCAGAATACATTTGGTTCCCAGAGCGAGGGCGCCATGCTCGTGTCCCGGCTTCCCACGGGCCAGGCCTGCTTGATGCTGTCCGGGCCCACCAGCACTCGGATCAAACAGACCACAGGACGCCCTGGCTGAGCGGCAGGGCCTCGTTGGCTCAAACAACTCTTGCTTTTCTTTTTGCTTTTGTAACCCCAGAAAGTCCTTCCACCTGAGGCTGGACAGTAAGAGGAAGAAAACAGAGAAGAACAGTGACTTCCTTTTCCTACACCCCCTATTTAAGATGTGACTGCGTAGCTGAAGATCGACGTAGGCAGAGCGGAAAGACAGCATGGTTGGGGTGGGCTTCTTTTTCTTTTTCTAATCGAGGGGACATGGAGCAGCGCACTTCACACAGGGGGCCGATGGGAGAATGTGAGTAGCAGACCTGGTTTTCTAGTTGCTCCCGTAAAGCGACACGAGAGAGAGAGGGGTCTTGCCATGACGGATGAACCGTGAACTCAGAGCCTTTCACCTTGCAGACGTCCAGATGGAAGTCTGGAGTTCAGTGATGATAAAGGTACATGTAGGAAAACCTAAACCTGGACACTCGAGGCCCGGGCCATCAGCTGGGAGTGATGGAGCCCACGTGGAGAATTCCAGACCAGAGACGAGCGAGTCTCCAGTGCCACACCACCGGCGAAGTCCCCCCCCCCACCTTCCCCACAGTAGCAGAGAGAGGAGGGGTCTCCCGTGCCAACTGGCATTGGGGCTTGGGCTCGTTCCCAAGTGAGCGAGTCTCACGCCGCTCTGACGGTCACGGCTGCAAACCGGTCTCCTTCCACGCGCACAGTCAGGGAAGCCCGCGGGACACTCGCAGTGCGGGGGGAGAAACACGAGGAAAGCGGCAAACGAAAACCCACGCTCGGTGGGCGCGAAGAGCGGCTGGCCGCCTTCTGAAGCCGGGGACTGGAGCGCGGCGGCACCCCGCGTGCGAGCCACGGCCCGTCGGGCGGCGTCGGGAGTTGGGGTGGCAGGGCCGGGCCCTAATGCCGTCGGCCCACAAGCCGGGGGGCGGGCCTGGCGTGGGGGCTACCGGCAAGATGATCTCTCTCTCTCTCTCTCTCTCTCTGTCTGTGGGAATGCATTTCTTCCCTGTCTTCTTCTGTTATGCATTGGTGAAAGACAAAAGGCATCAGCTTTAGACGCCAGCACAACAGGGGCCTCTGCGATCCCGACGTGCACTGAAGCCTGGAAGCTACCCGCGGGGCGCCTGGTGTGCAAAGACGCGCGATGGCCGGGTGGATTTCCACAGGGGGGGGGAGGGGGCCCAGGTGCAGGGTCTGGGCTCGCAGGCGTGGGTTCCGGATCTGCTGCCTGCCCGTCTGTGGCCTTCGAGGCCAAGTCCCCGCCCTCTGTGCGCAGCAACCTCTTCCCCGCCTCCTGGGGTACCCACCCCACGCCCCACTCGGGCACGTGGAGGGCTCGGTGAGCACCCCCCTACCCGGCGCCCGACACGCACCACGTCCAGGCCTCCGGAAGCCAGCAAGCTCCTCCCCTCTTTACCAAACTCCCCCCCCTCCAGGTCTACCCTGCACCCCCTTTATTGGCGAGCACCCATGTTCACCGCGGGAGCCTCCTGAGGCCTTCACATTGCATGAGCAAAGAGACATGCTTGTACTGATGGGTTGAGTTGGGTGGGCCCTGGGGCTTGAACTCCCGGCCGAGCCACTGTTCCTCACCTGAACTCTTGTGCTGGGGGTTAGCTAGCACTCAGCTCCACTTCCGGTTAATTGGAGATAAGAGTCTCGTGGCCTTTCCCTCACGGGCTGGCTTTGAACCGCCATCCTCAGAGCTCAGCCTCCTGAGTCGCTAGGCCGACAGGTGCGAGCCGCTCCCTGGTGCCGGGCTTCAAGAGACACGCGTCGATGTGCTGTAGAAGCGAAAGGACTCGCTCTCTCCCCTCCATGTAGCTCCTCTTTGGCCCGCCACGGTCTCACGGGTCCCCACAGTCACTAGAAAGAACAGGCTGGGGGGTGTTAGCCGGCCGTGGCCAACATGGAGGGGCGTCAAAGGGACCGATGCCCAGATTTCACGGACCAGGGGACCGGCGAGCTAAGACACTCCCCACACACCGTCAGCGGCGGGGACACGGACTCCGCCTCCCCCGCCCCCTCCCACGTGGAATCAAAACTCTGTGACACAGAGACGGGCAAGGCCGGGGGGGGGACCCCCGAGACTCACGGGCACAGACATGGGTGAGTCCGTGACCCTCTGCACCCCTCGGTTGACTCAGCAACCACACGGTGCTTGTTATACCCGCTGTGAAAAGTTACAACACACACACACACACACACACACACACACACACCAAGTAAGTGCTGGGTGAAGAGTCGCTGTGGGAACAGTATCCTCCCCCCCACCCCCCCCGCAGGCCTGGCTTCTTCAGGGTTTTATTGTCAGCTGCATGAAAGAAAGAAAAGAAAAGACACCTCTGCACTAAGACCTGAGGGCCCTGTCTTGAAATGCATCCCCGTTTTCAGTGTGTCCCGGGCTGCAGGGGACTCGTGCTGGAGATTGCTACCACGGCGCGCGAGACAGACTTGTTGTTGGCTGTTGGCTAAATGACAAGACTCTGTGTGTGTGTGTGTGCGTGCGCGCGCGTGTGCAAGCATGCCTCCGGCCTCTGGACCGCCTTTCACGCCCTTCCCCCTTCTCTCTGTTGCTGTCACTCCAGGGAGTAACTTCACCCTCGCGGAGCTGGGCATGTGCGAACCCTCCCCACACCGAAGCGCGTACTGCTCCGACCTGGGCGTCCTCCAGCAGGGCTTCTCCCTGAGCGCAGGCTCAGACGCCGACTCCGACACCGAGGGCGGCTTGTCTCCGGAACACGCCATCCGGCTGTGGGCCCGAGGGCTCAAGTCCCGCCGCAGCTCCGGCCTGTCAAGTCGCGAGAACTCGGCCCTGACTCTGACCGACTCAGACAATGAGAATAAGTCAGAGGACGAGAACGGTAGGCCTCGCTCCTTCCATACCTTTCCACGCCACGGCTGCTCGCGGCTTCTTGGGGGGGTGTGGGTTTTATGAATAAGGACGTGTGGTCCAACCGGTCGTTTTCTTCTCGCTTGAGCTTGTCGACTCTGTTGTGCACTGGGGGGGGCGGGGGGGGGGAAGTGGGGAGGAGAAGCCAGCATCCCTCCAGCACAAATGAGAAGAGAACTGGAAGATTCCGTTGTGAGGATCACGCTGCGTCTGGGGACAGTCACGCGGGTCTCGTTAGCCAGCGCATTACGCCGCGAGAGAGGGAGGCAGCTTGGTAAACTACGACTTACATCTTAGCGAATGTCCTCTCTCTACACGTTTCTAGATCTTGGTATTGGTTTCTCTACACTGCAAATGGCCACGTGGGTTACTATTATTGTGTGTGTGTGTGTGCACGTGTGTGTGAAGATCTCTTTCAGAATCATACCTTATCGTAGACTTCCATTTTCTGGCAGCAGTGTCTCACGTCCGTATTGAAGATCGAATGTGAGACAGGCTCTGGAGTTTCAACGTGACAAATAGCAACAAACTTGTCTCCACAAAAGGCATCCCGTGGCGGGTTTCCTTTCCCTGGGTACCAGTGGGGGCCAATAGCTTCACCCAGCCTCCATCCCTCATCCGGCCGACCCTAGTTATCCTGCAGCTTTGTGGGTGAGTTCTCATGAAACGCAGAAGAATAAATGCTTCTAATCATTAAGCAGAAAAGTACAGGGGAGTCTGAGCAAGTCATTACACAGATAAGGTTCTCACGGGTGGATTTCCTAGTGGCTCAGGACCCTGCTTGCTTAAATTCGTTTTCTTGAAAAGATAAATTACATTAGGTACAGCTGATTTGTGAAGAAAGCATCACGCGCTCTGCAGCTTGGTGTGAATGGATTGCCTGCTTGCTCAAAAGACTCATCCTTAAAATGTGTACAAATAGAGCAGAGGAGAATGTGGGTCTGAAATGCCACCAACTTCGGCAAGCGCAACTTTCCCATCTTTCTCCTTTGAAAAACGCAAAGAAGAAATCTACAGGCAGGCAGTGGGTAGTGAGTGCAAACACATCAGCTAAATAGCATTTCTTCTCACAACAGTGTTTGGGAATCCGTTTCCTGGGAATGTCTCGGGGAGTCGCAAAGATGTCTCTCTGGTGCCTTTGAATTTGTCTTTAGTCAGGGAATCGTTGGTTCTTCAGCGAGGACAGAGGGGATGTTTGTTACCTGTGGTTCCATTTGCGTAGCTAATCGAAGTCCACTCTCAAGGCCAAATTCGCACCCGGCTCCTGTGGAATCTTAGCCACATTCTGACCGCGGACGCCTTCCACATTCCAAGGCGCTTCCTGGGTAGGAAATTACCTGGAGAAGTTTCCATGAAGACGTGTATCCATTGCAGGTCAGCGTGCGATCTAGGTGAGGGGAGTTATTCTTGCATTTCAGGAGTTGTACGAAGGAGTTTTTATTCAACACGTCGGTTTATTAGTACGACTTTCTAAACTTTCTTATTAAGTCGTTGTACAAAGGGATTCAACAACTCTGATGATGAGTCCAGTGCCTCCCAATCAGTGTCACTCTCGGTGCTGTTCTAGAGGTATTTTAAACATACGGGTAGAATTTCCTTCCTGTCTCCCCTTGAGGGATTATTCACCGTGTCACATAGGTAAATTGTACACCGGTTGCACGTGCTCCGGCCATTTTTCTGGCCAGAAACACAACCCCAGAGTGTGTTACACACTCTGTCATGACGCGCGGGCGGGGTAGCAGGGGCGCGAACTTCGGCAAACTCCCTGCTCTTCCTGACAACGTCGGTTCGGCTCACAGAGAAATCGATGCGTCCTCACCTGGCTGGTTTTATGAAGTGCGGGAATGTATTATCATATAGATTGACGGCTGCTCCCCGGCCCCCCTGCCCGGCAGCCCGGGCCCTCACAAAGCCCTCGTTAACTCCACACTCGTACCCTTCCTAGGCCGGCACTGTGCCCTTCAGATCCAGATCAATAACCTTTTAGGGCTGGCTGTCCTGAAGGACCGGCCGCGCTACGCTGGGGGAGGGCAGCTCTCGCTTCCACGTCGTCGCTTTTAGAATTATTTTCTTTTAAAGGATGCATGGTCCTAAAAGGAATCCCCCCCTCTGCCACCCCCGTGGGGTTCTGTGTTCTTATTTCCCTCACCTGGGAGGATCTCGGAGCCCATAGGTCATTTTGTTTGGGGCTTTGTTAATTTCCCCAGTGCTTCGGGGAAAGCTCCCTTCCGAATTCTGACCCGCACGCCCCACTTGGGGCCTAGTTAGCAAGGGAAGGTGGATCCTAGAACCCGACTTCCTTTGCCCCCCCCCCCCGTATGCAGGGTGCGGCCGGTGTTCAGAAACCATGTGGTAACCCCCCCCCCCCCCCCCGATGCTGTTCCCTGCCCAGACGCCCCGCTAGAGCCTTGTGGATGGGGCTTCCTCTTGTGACTGAGCGCGGGGAGGGCGGAGAGGGCGCCCCGGTCCCGTGGCCCCGACCCCATGGATGGCCTGGAGCCAGGCTCCTTCCCTCTTTCCCAGGGCTCATGGAGGCTTGGCAAAGAATTGACCATGCAGGTTGAGAAGGGAGGCCAAGTTCTGCCCAGTGGAGCTCAACGGCATGGCTACGAAAGGGCGGGTTTTAAATTAGACTTTAAATTAGAACCATACTACCTTTATTTTTTTCTTTTTGCAGTAATAAATGTCCCACTTAAATGCGCTCGTCTTCCAGGCCCTGGTCACCTGCGTCCCGGGGAGGATGGAGCCAGGAGCTCCCGGGCTCGAGAGGCAGGAGGAGCGGAGCACACAGGCGGTGCCTTCCTTACTCCCTTAGGCACTTTCTGTTTTAAACCATGAGGACTTAAAAATATCCTTGAAATTTTTTTCCCCACTATATTTCAAGTTTCAGTTATTTTATTGGAAATCTAGACCAAAAAAAAAACTCAGAAAAGAGAGAAAATGGAAAAAAGGAAAAGGACAAAAGACAAAGAAAATAAACTTGGCCATGGGATAGAAGACCAGAAATTGCAGAAAACGAAAGGCGGCCTGGTTTACAGCTTTCAAATATTTATTCTCCCTGTCCCTTCTCTGTTTCCACCCAAAGTAAATATGAGCACTGTCCATTTCCCTCTGTTGCCCACTGGGAAATTTGTCATCCTCCAAAATGTACTTTGAGTTTGGAAATACAAAGGAGGGGGGGAATCCTAAAGCCTTTCACACAATGCATGGGTCAGGAAAGCGGGCTCTTGCAGATGACGGGCCTGGGTTGAGTGCTGTTGCTGTTGTTGTTGTTGCTCCTGATCGTGTGTGGGGCCTCTTTGTCCACAATTCCCAATGTAGCTTCCACATGCTGAGCTCTTCACTGCTTGTGAACTTAGGCTGAGCCTGAGCAACGAACCCCAGAGACGGCAAGGTTTCCCTTAGTACCCGAGACTTTGCAGGTTGCGACCACCAACCAAATCACATTCTTTTTGTTTTTTTTTTGTTTTTTTTTTTATATATAAGAAGTGAGGTTTCAAAGTCTTCCTGCTTTCTCTTCAAAACCATCTCTCCAGTAACTTTAGCACGGAAGTGATCGGTAAGCAAATGCAAAGAAGACCCAAGGTGGGCTGTGCTTCTGACCCATTTTATCACTCTTGCATTCACGTAGTTTATTTTGTATTTCATAGCCTACTCTCCTTCCCTCATTGTCTCACCTGCAAGAATTCCAAAATGCTCAGAACACACACACACACGCACACACACACACACACACACACACACACACACACACGGAGGCGCACATGCAAAATTCTATCTATGGCAGAAGTAAACCAAGGTTTTCTTTTTGCTCTTAACCAGAAAGGAAAATGAAGAGTCTGACAGTAGAAGAAGTAGCTACAGAAAGAAAGAGCACAGCCTAATGTTCAGCTGTGTGTTTGACATGGGACATAGGGTAATGGCTTTTCCAGAGAATTTCCCATGGAACCTAAGAAACAACATACCGTCTTAATCCCTTAAAAAACAAAACAAAAACCATGAAAAGTGACACGTTCTCAATTCATTTTGGCAATACTTATTTCAAATCGGCGGGGGGGGTGGGGGTGGGGGGCGGGGGCTCCCAGCTCTTTTTTTTGCACCTGCAAGGTTTTAAAAGAAACATAGAAGGATGCGTGTGAAATGAGTTATGATGAGTGGACAATCTGAAGGACAGGAGAAGCAATGTTGCAGGTCTTCAGTCTTGGTCTATTCCGAGTGAAATAATGACCTCTTTCTACAGACAAGCTAGCACACTGATAGAGGCTACTGAGTCATCTTGGTTTTTGTTTGTTGTTTTTTGTTTTGTTTTTTAAAAACAACAACAACAACAGATTATTAATGGGAGTCTGATTGACTGCAATGCCCAAACACAGCTGATAAAAACATACAGAGAAAGAGAAAATTTTAGGCCTCACACCCAGTCACGTGGCATGATAATCTGAGCAAGAAGTATAAGTGAACCTATATGAGAATGTAGACATCCGTGTGGTTTTGGTGAGTGAAGCGGAGCTGTAACATAGAACAGAAAAATATGGAGAGCGCCCTGTATTTCAGGACCGCATGTTCCAGGTTATAAAGTTTAGTGGCATGGTTTTTTCCTTATTTATATACCTTTTTTTTTTCCATTGGTGGTTTCTTTCATGTTTGTTAATGCTCCCAGGGGCAACGGAGGAGCCCTGGCTCCATTCAATAAATACAATAAATAAATGGGAGCACTAAGCCCCACTTCTGGCAAGGGCAGCCTGATTACTACACGTGTAATCTCCAGGCCTTGGGGGAGACATTGGGTTTGGTGGATAATCATTTCATTTTTTTAAGCCGCCGAGCTCCTGATATCAGTACTTCAACTTTCAGGGCAGCAGGTGCCGGCGGTGGGTGAGCCAGCTTTCCGACAAGGGGAGCCTCTTCCATCAGAAAACTCGGGCTCCTTGGTGCCTGTGAGTTCAGTCAAGGTTTTGTTTGGCTGCTGTTTGTCAAGGATCAGATTCGATTTGGGTAAAAGATGGGAGAGCTGTACCGTGCATCCAATATTAGGGCCATACACAAAATGGATTAGAGCTGAGATTAGTATTAATTTCCAGCCGACTAAAGGAATCAGGGCAAATTTGGATAGAAAATAAGATCAAACCGAAATGGATCGGAGGACAACGGGGGAGACCGAAGGCGATACTGCGATTAGAGAGTCTGAAATGGGAACACAGCGGGCGGAGGGGCACATTTTTAAGTAACAGATCTGTCAACTGTCGGGAAATGGCGTGTGTGCGCGTGTGTGTGCGTGTGTGTGCGCGCGCGTGCACACTCATGATGTAATTCTTAAGATTCTTTCATGTTAGCTGTGAGCACTCCCCAGAATGTTTGCCATTCCTTCACCACTACCACTGAAATCACTGAAGGAGGGACAGGAGTTCACTATCATCATCATCATCAGAACATGTCATCCTCTCCGCCATTGTCATCATCATCATTATGATTATGACCGTTACTATCATTAGTGGTCGTAGCCTTGATACAAGCAGTACTGGAACCAAGAGGTTTCAATCCAGCATGTCGTTGTATGGTCCCATGCATCTTGATCACCGTCGCCTCTCCCCTCCTCTCCCTCTCCCTCTCTCTCAAACCCACCCATCTCAAGTTACTCCGTTCCGTTCTCATGCACATCCACGATGATGACCCTCTCTTCCCCTCTCTCACAGACTGGTTTTAATTGTTCAGTATTTTAAAAAAATTAATGTGTTACCATTGTGAAAATAGGAATGGTGGGGCTGGGGATATGGCCTAGTGGCAAGAGTGCTTGCTTCGTATATATGAGGCCCTGGGTTTGATTCCTCAGCACCACATATACAGAAAAAAAATGGCCAGAAGTGGCACTGTGGCTCAAGTGGCAGAGTGCTAGCCTTGAGCAAGAAGAAGCCAGGGGAGGTGCTCAGGCCCTGAGTCCAAGCCCCAGGACTGGCCAAAAAATAAAAAGAAAATAGGAATGGTGAGAGTCAGAACTTCTTATTTGCACCTATTCTAGAAACATGAGGTCCCTCCGCAATACTAGTCCAGGCCCTCTGGACAAATCTGGGCTGGAAACATGATGGGAAGATCTAGGTGGGACATTAGATTTCCTTGCACGTCCCTGGGCTCCCTTCACCCTTAAGATGTGACTTAGACCTGGTCTGTGTGAGTGTGATCAGCTCCAACCCATGTACCAACTTGCAGTAGATCAGAAATATTGGAAATGGGAAGAAGACAGGTGGAGTAAACTGGTGTGTAACTGGACATCTCTGCTCAGGCAATATTCCTTCCTTTCCGTTGAATCACCTCCAAAGTGGGTTGAAAGTTCTTTCGCCAAGATTCTAAAAAGGGATCGAAGGCATTTTGAGTTAAACACGTCTGATAAAATTAAATGCGATGAAAATCCATTGAACTTGGAGAGGAACGGACTCGTTGCCGGTACGGTGGCCGGGTGGGTGTTCTGCCAGCTGGGAATCTTTGATTGAACACACACATCGAAAGCTGTTTCTGTGCAGAACTACCTGGGTAGCTTCTAGAAAATGGGGGCAGGATCTCTACTGTAAACACTTGAACTCCTTGGAGTAGGTGGAGAAATCCCAGGAGGGAGCCCGTTACAGGACGAGCAAGGGCTTCGTGTGAATAGCGTTCAGCACGTGTCTGTGGAATCGGAGGGGGTGAGCGTCGATAGAGACAGGGCGAGAATGCACAGAAATTCCTGCAGAGACCTCCAACGCAGGAGGCCTGGAGGAGTTAGGAAGCAGCGAGTCCAACCCAGACCTCCCAAGCCACGGCTCGGCTAGCAGAGGCTAGGCTGGGGCCCGGGGACCTGGAGCCAGGCATGTTTGTAGAGGAGGAGAGATCATGGACATACGAGCCTGGCCGCTGGCGGGAGCAGGCTGACATGGATGTCAGCCTGGGTTGGGGAATGGTTTGCTCCGGGGAGGCTTCCTGCTCTCGGGACTGGAATGAGTCCACACCATGGTGACGTTTCTGCTTGTGATAAACAGGAAAGTGTGGCTACGTCCACGGAGAAAAGGCTCGGGACCACAGAGGCAGCAGGCATTATTTCTTCAGCACACACCTTAGGTGCGAAGTGTGCTATCACGCGCTCACTCATCTGAGAGGTGGATGTGTTGAGGGGAGCGCACATGGGTTAAATGGACACATTTAATGAAGTGAACAAAACCCGTGCTTTGCGTTACTTAGTAATGGATTTTAAAAGAAAAGTATCACAGTTAAGGAGACTCTTTGCCTCTTACCATACTTCTAAAAAGACGGGGGGTGTGCCTAGTCCTGGCTCAAAATTGTGCAAAGCTACTCTGTGTGTGTCTTTCGGGGCTGTGTGTCTCCGTCCCAGGTACGTGGCAGGCAGGTTCTGTCAGGAGATGGGGAAAGATGGACATCAGACTTTAAGTTGAGACAGCACCCAGTGGCTCACGCCTGTCATCCTAGCTACTTGGGAGGCAGAGATCTGAGGACCTCGGTTCAAAGCCGGCGCAGGTGGGAAATTCCGTGAGACTCTTATCTCCAGTAAACCACCAGAAAACCAGAAGTGGAGCTGTGGGTCCTAGTGGTAGAGTGCTAGCCATGAGCAAAAAGAGCCCAGGGACAGCGCCCGGGCCCTGAGTTGAAGCCCCAGGACCAATGTAAAAAGAAGAAGAAGAAAAAAAATTTAAGTTGATCGTGTTGGGAGGAGATAGCAATATATGAGTGTCATAATGACTGTTGTGGTGTGTGTGGGTGTGGGTGTGTGTGTGTGTGCGCGCGCGTGTGTTTCAGAGGAGGGAGATTTGTAGTCAGCATCATTGGACTTGAACTTCCTTGGTTGTCCTCTCAAAGAGCTTCCTCTTTAGTCCCAGGAGTCACCGGTTACACGGCCCCTAATGCAGGTCAGAATCCGCATGGAGAGCCCATCCCCTCTCCGGGCTTGCCTAACAGCTTTTGCCTCTGGGGATCTCTGATTCCGTTTTAGTCTGTCAAGGAAATCATATTTGGCCTGGTAGGGAGTCTGATGATTTCTTTGCAACAGAAGATATAACCTTCTATACCCCCCCTCCCCAGCTCTTCCAAACCCCATCTCTTCTCTCAGACCTTGAATATAACCAGGGCTCTGATTACTTCATCGAGAACTACTGTCGTTCCACTCTTAAAATGAGTGAGACCAAGCCTCCAAAATATGGTTTGGGGTGTCACAGACATGGTTTGCATTATCACTAGAATACAGAAGAAAGATTCAGACTTCTATCCGTGTGAGTGTGTGTGTGTGTGTGTGTGTGTGTGTGTGTGTGCGTGTGTGGATATCCATCCATCAACACACATATCCTTTAAAGTTTCCATTTTAAGTATGTTTTATGACATATATCATATTTCACTAAATGCACATCACTTATGACAGATGACATAAGTGCAGAAATGTATACATTGGAAGTGTGTCTGAAGTCTTTACCGAGTTGCAGGTGTGTGACGGAACGCTGGGACTATTGTTTTAGACGTTTTATTTCCCAGGAGATGAAGACTAAGCAGCCCGTCTCCCCTTGCAATGTCTGGCTGATCCATTATCTCGCAGCGAGCGGTTCAAATGTCTTCCTTGCGGTTCATGGCCGTCTGGTTTGATCACGTCTTTCTTCTTCTTTTTTTTTTTTTTTTTGTTACGACTCTTTAAGTTTTCCTCTGAATTCCTGTGCTCACGTTCGCTATTTACACAGATAGATTATTTAACTTTGTTGTTTGATAAAGAAACCAAGAACCTTTCTTGCGTTCATAGAGAAGTTCCTGCTTCCATGGAAGCCACAAGAAAATGCAAAAGGCTGGTGTGGCGGCAGAAATGGGATTCGAAGGACCCCAGGATGCTTGGGGGGGGGGTCCGGTTTTATTTGCATCTAGGTGTGGACTTCACACGATGGTGGATCCTGCCAATACACAAAAAGCCAGTTTGGAGAGGTGGGAGGAGGGCAAGGGGGTGAAGGTTATCAATATTTTTTTTCCAGGAGACAAAGTCTTCCAGAGATTTGAAAGTCTGGTCAGACGACTTGGAACGTAGTGATTTGACTGGATAGTAGTAGGACTATATCAATAGCTTATGGGCTAGCCGGATGGCGGGGAACTGTGTGTGTGCAGCCTGAGGACCTGAGATCTGGGGGAGTCCCCCCGGAGGAGCTACCGCGTGTGGGTTTGATCAGGGAATAATGCTTGCCAAGTAGCTGGTCAGAATACCTGTAGCCCACCGCCCCCCATGTGCATACATACTCCCATGGATGTGAACCAGAAGGCGCCAAAATGAGAAGCAGGGATGGCTGAGAGAGAAGAAATCCATTCAGTTCAGGTCGAGGGCCCCAAGAAAGTTCTAGAAGATGACATTTCTGCTCCTTGACATTAGAATGCAAGGGGGGGAGGGCATTATCCCCTAACTAGCTGGTGAACGTTGAATGTATTTGTACTGCAGATCTTAAAATTCGAGGAGCCTCTGATCTGACGATGGACGACAAGCCAGTGGGAACAAGTGGCTGATTCCATGCCACCAGGGCGGGTGGGGGGAGGGGGGAAAGGAGGGGGGAGGGGGTGAAGGGCAGTCCTAATCCAATGTCTAAAGGAGCCGTTAGGGTGGTGTCGGTGGACAGGAGCTCAACCTGTCCACAGAGTAATAGTATCTGAGGGTTATTTCTGTTTCTCTGTAGTTGTTGCCCTGTCCTACGTCACATTTCAGCAGCATCTGTGTACTGGATCCAGAGAGAGAAAGAGAGAAATGTGGGCTTGGTTTCAGATATATATATATACATATATATGTATATATATATATGTATATACTTTCCCTCCCCCAGGAAACATACTATGAATGTTCCCTATGGCATTACATATTTTTATAGTCTTTAGCGGTGTGTAATACTCCCTTCGCGGGATACCTTTCCTCCGTTTTCTCTCCTTGAACCCTTGATTTATTTTCATTTTAGGTGCAGTAGCAAAGCAGCGTGATCAACAGAGGCCATGCGGCTGAAGTCCTATGCCCATCGTTGCTCCTTTTCCTAGGATAAATTCTGCCAAACATGAGAACGCGCCGGTTTGCACAGTTGTGACCCTTTCCCAACCTCTCCCCTCACAGGAATCCTTCTTCCTGCCCGACTTCCTCCCGGGAAACTGACCTTAGCACCTCTCCAAGTGAAATCCAGGTTTTCCTCCGGGGAGGGTGCATCGCGTGGGTGTTCGCCGTCTGTGCGCGTCCGCGCCTGGTCACTGGTGACTCTCCTCTCCAGCAGATGCTGGGCTGACTCCTTTGCCTTTTTAGTTTGCATTAACTTTTTGCTGCACGAAGACCAACGCCTGTGTCCTGTTGCGCCCTGGAATCTGTGTAGATGTTTACAAACATTCCTTTACAGGTGTGAAGAGCACCTGGCTATATGTTCAAAAGCCAGGGACTTATATCCTACAGGATGGAACATTCTATGTATGATGAGGAGGAAAGGAGAGAGGAGAGAGGGAGGGAGAGAGAGAAGAGAAAGGGACCACAAGACAGGAAGAGGAAAGGAAGGAGAGAAGGAGGGAGAGAAGGGGGAAAGGGGAGAGAGAGATAAGAAAGGGAAGAGGGAGCAGAGAGGAGAAATTCAGTACTTAGCTATCTAGATAGAAGTCATTTAACATGGTTGCATTAACCAGAGAAGGAAAGGTAGCTCTATCGAAGCTGAGTTGTTGTTTTTTAATTTTCTAGGATTAAGCATTACAGCTTATGAAGTCCTCAGAATGTAGAACTTTATTTCATATTGTTCCATTATAACCAGGCAAGGGTGGAATTGCCTTTTGCATGATGAGAGGAAATTCACATCTACTAAGATAATCTGCAAGGTACCTGGAGAAGATAGAATTGACCAAATGATGTATTAAATACCCTTAAAACCTTCTTCATCTGTGGCGCCTTTGATTCAAGGAGGTTAGCAATCATAAACCCAGTGGTAGGCCTACTATTGGTATTTCTTTTTTACAAAATAGGTAGTTCTGCCTGTATGATAAATATCTCCATGCATAAGAAAATACTCTGAAAATAATCCTGTGGAAGCAATTACTATTATAATAAGACTACGACTGGGCTAATATAGAGTATTGCTTAATAATTGATGTTATCAGGGGGGAAACAAAGCAGAAAAAAAATCCGTTCACATGGTGTGATATCTCTTTGCACATCGAGAGTGGAGAGTCCCCGGTGAAATGCACAACCCCTAAGAGAGCACAATGGTCTTTCATTTCCGCTCATGCACATTTATGGCTGCACAGAGCAAGGCACACTGGGAAGGCAGGAAGTCCACGGGTCATCCTAACCTGTCCCACCATGGTATTCCAATTTTATGTTTTTAGCCCCTGCTCCCACTTCCAACCTAAATATATTTGCAAGGACTACCAAGGAGACATTCGAGGGGTCACAGAGAGGGAAGAGGAACCGGGGCTCACGGATGCAGAGCCCCCTGTAGAAAGGTCAGGTGGACAGTTGTGAACTTGTGAAGACTGGGACCTGGGAGAGAGACGTAGCAGCAACTAACACGGGATAAACCCCGGGGCTCACATCAGGGGCACAACTGAGCACAATGTTGGACAGAGAGGAGGAGGAAGAGAGGCCTGAAGCAAACTCTCAGAGCTGGAATCCCAGCTGCCCAAGGGCCGGACATCTGGGGGTCGTGGTTGGAAGCCAGCCCGATCAGGAATGTCCCTGAGATTCCTACCTCCAACTAACCAGCAGCAAGCTGGAAACGGAGCTGTGGCTCAAGTGGTAGAGTGCCAGCCTCGAGTGGGCAAAGCTAAGTAACAGCGCCAAGGCCCTGAGTTCAAAGCCCTAGCACTGGCATTAAAAATCAAAAGGAATGTGAGTTCATAGGTGATTGTAAACCCAATACTTCTTTGAAACCTGAATTAAGAAAACGTGAGTGAAGATCATAGGGTCTAGAACCCAGTAAGTGGTCATTCGTAGTTTCCACACTTACTATTATGTTCCCTGTAGAAACTGTGCTGACCCAGATCCAGGGACTTCCTTCTGCTTGTAACTTGTTCAGATGAAGGAAGTTCAAGGGTATTCCCTACAAGCACAGTGAAGATAGAACATCACAACTGCTGGAGAGCTCGAGACCTGGCTCCTAAGCCACAGCTCCACCACTAGTAACCCTGGGGGTGAAGCCTCGGAGCTCATCTCTCTAGTGTCAGGCTTGCTATTTAGCACAAAAGTAGGATGCGTGGTGACCCATCCCGAGATTGCACAGTCAGCTTTGCTGCTGCGCCTTCGCTCCGTCTGTCAACCTGACGCCCAGGCTCACGAAACACCAGGCTCCGCCCGGTCCCGCTCTCTCCATCTGTGGAATGGCCACACGCAGTACAGCCCTCCCTTCGCATTTCGTTTGTGATTCACTCAGAACATGACACACCTCAAGCTCTTGGCAAACTGCTAGGCACCGGGTGAGCCCTGATTATTTTCCTGTATTCCTGTGTTAAAGCAATAGTCTTTGTTGTCATATTTAATCAGTGTAGACTGCTTTTAAAGTTTGTAGATTCATCACAGGCAAGTCATTAAACATGATTTCTGTGTCTCCATCTTAACCCCGGGCCACGGGGTCCCGGGGCGGGAAATGTAAATCCTCGCATTGATCTGGCAGGGAGGCCAGGGGCGGGGGGGATTAGATCATTTTCACTTACCCCGGCCGTCCTCGGCTTTCTGGGAAGCTGTCGCAAGCAGGAGGTATGCCTTGTATATCAAACAGGAACTCTAGAAGGTGAGCTCCTCTCTTGCTTTTATTTTGTTCTTCAAGGGAAGGGAGTTAAATATTAATTAAGAAGTCTCACCCAGTAAATATCCAGCCGCAACCATCCAGACGTGCGGAGTTGATGATAAAAAAAAGAGTCGGGGAAGGGATGGACGCCAATGACTGAGCCAGGATGAGCCAGCAGAGTGGGGGCGGGGGCGGGGGGGAGGGGCGCGGGAGCAAAGTGTGCAAGGAGCTCCTCGTCCTCTTCAGGGCGGAGCAGGACCCCGCTGGCTGGGGGCAGGCTGCGGCATCCTTCATTCCACACCCAGGTCGTCACACGTCTGTGCAATATGGACCCCACGCTGAGGACTGTGACCCAGAGATCCGTGTCTCAGAACCCTAACCCTCCCACCTCCCCATGCTCGCAGAGCAAGCAGAGCGGCGTGCAAGGAGAGACAGCAGCCCAGGAGAGAAGCCATTAGGCACATTCCCCTGAAGTGAGAGTATCGGGTGCTAAGGCTCCATCCTGACACACACACACACACACACACACACACACACACACACGCGCGCGCGCGCATGTCTTTGGATTGTGGACAATCACTCCTCATCCCGATCCCCCCATTGTTCAAGTGGAGGTCCCTGAGATGTTTGGAATGAGGTCAGTGGCCTGCTCACCACCGGGCGCGGGCGTCCCTCTGGGTGTCATCGTAAGATGAAGGATGGCACCAGGTGGCTGACGTTTGGGTAGAAAGAGGAAAGGCGACTCCTTCTGCCATGTTGCAAGTTCAAAGAAGAAGCGTTAGTGGATGGATAGAAAATGAGAAGCAGGGCTGGGATGTAGCTCCGTGGCAAAGCGCTTGCCTAGCAAGGGCAGCATCCTGGGTTCCATCTCCGGTACCAACCAAAAAAGAAAAGACAACAGGAAGGAAGGAAGGAGGGAAGGAAGGAAGGAAGGAAGGAAGGAAGGAAGGAAGGAAGGAAGGAAGGAAGGAAGGAAACAGTGAGGACAGTCAAGGTCAGCTTGGACAAGAATTTCAACGTTCCAGTGAAAGCCACTGAGATCATTCCTTAAAGCAACATCCTGATGAAGCTTACCTTCGTGGTCTACACTGGGGAAATAAAGACTTGAATCTGAAAGAGGAATCAGAAGGCTGTTAGTGAACAGTGGCCCGGCATTCGGAGCCATGGAAGTAGTGAGAAGAAATTAGGGACGAGGGTTTAGTCAGCACCTGAGCTCAGTGCACAGAATGGAATCACACAGTGGGAGGGAGGGAGGGAGGGAGGGAGGGAGGGAGGGAGGGTGGGTCCAAGCATGATTCAGAGGGCTGAGACAGGAGAGAAAATCTGACAGGGGAATACTGGGAAGACCTTGGGTTTCAGTGTGAAGATGTTGAGTAGACACTGATTAGTGCTACAGTGGAAGGAGGACAAGGAAGAGGAGGGGAGGGAAGGAAAGGGAGACGACATTGATGTAACGTTTGAGAAACAGCACAGGACACAGATCTCACCAGCAGAATCCGTTTGTGTGGTACTTTGTCATGTGGTACTATGTCTCCTTGTAGCTTTACTGGTCTTTGTCGGTGCCCTAGTGGTAGAGAAGAAATCGGGGTGGGTAAATTTTGTTTCCCACTTCATTTCACCTCTCCACCCAGCAAATGCCTAGTTAATGATCCTTCCCTCTTTTCTTTGATTCTTTAATAGAACATGTCACACAGTCCAATAGCTCTTTTATAATCCCTGTAAAATAAGACAACATTAGCAGTAGTATATTTTCAAGTAATTGACAATGTGAAGGCGTAGATTCGGGGTGCAGATGGACCTGAGCCAGGATCCCATGTCTTCCACTTAAAAGCTGGCCAATGTCTCCAACTTACTGGGAATTCCCTTTTGTCACCGGTAAAAGGACCACAGGAAATGTAATATGTAATGCGAGGATTATGTCAGTTTGTGCATGTTATTGCATGGACCGTGTTCTTAGGCTCTGTACCCAGCTGTGAATGCAGAACTGTAATCACGGACTGAAACAGTCACCTTGGACAGACACCGTCCACTCCTTAGCAGAGCATGAACGGTTTTGTGAGCCCAAGAGTGTGTCGATCCAGAAGCAAACATGGGTGTGGATGGAGGTAGCGTTTAGAGACGCGTACAGTGAGTGAGGCAGAAATGGCTTGCCTGACTTAGAAGCAGATTCGTGTCTCCCTCCCCATCCTCTTTCTGCTCTTCTCTCTCTCTCTCTCATGCCTGCCCTCCCTCCCTCCGTCCCTCCCTCCATCCCTCCCTCCTTCTCTTCCTCCCTCCCTCATCCCATGAGAGAAGGGAATTCTATTTCCATGACTGGGATATCACGAGAAGCCAAAGGCATACCACAGCTGGCAGTGTTTAACCACCGCTTGGTAAATCGCCTTGAGCATTTTAATGCCCTTTGTTCTCCAAGTGGCAGGAATTTTAAAACACAAATGTTCTGTAGCTTAAGCGGGTCTGAGGAGCTTGCGGTGGAACCGGCAGTATCGGAGCGGTGAGCCTCCAGACCTTGTTGTCTAATCCACCCCGAGGTGACCCTGCTCAGATAATGCAACCATGCAGGACGATCATGCGAGTTAATTTGGGGCTCTCTCTGCAGTCCTCTGAGAGCTGTATGAAAGGAACATATGCTTAAAGCTAATACATATAAGGCCTAAAAGCTCCAAATTGTGCAGCTTTGGGTGGATTTGAAGTAAACCCTTTACAAGGAACAAGGGAGAATGGATTTGGTTATGGGTCTAGTTTCTTTCCTCCAACAAGATTTATCTGCTTAGAAAAGGTGTGTGTGTGTGTGTGTGTGTGTGTGTGTGTGTGTGTTTGAATAAAATGATTACCTTAATATATCCCTGGTAATTAAGATAAAAATATTGTTGTTTTGGGGTGTGTGTGTGTGTGTGTGTGTGTGTGTGTGTGTGTGTGCAGTCAGGGCCTGTGTATTATCTGTTAATTTTTATTTATTGATTTGCTTAAGCCTGGTGCTCTTCCATTTGAACCACACCCCCACTTCTACCTTTCTTGACCGGTTAAGGAAAGATTAGAGACTCCCACACTTCCCTGCCTGAGCCGGCTTCAAACCTGGGTCCTCAGACCGCAGCCTCTTGAGTGGCGAGGGTGACAGGCGTGAGCCACCGGCCTGTGATGAGACCGTGCCGGTAGGGATGCGGAAGCCGGCTGACAGGCCCGCCCCGGGATTTCTGGTAATGACTTCAGAAGGGCTCCTGGTCGCCCGGTGTCAGCGGCATAAACCGCCGCCGTTCACCGCCGACTTAGGCCGTGCTAGCACGTTCGCCATAGGCAAGAAGCACTCCCGACGAGCGCCCTCGCCCTCTGAACCGTTCGGGGAGCTGTCTGGACGCGCCTGCTCGGGGTTCGGTCTCGGCCCCGCGCGCGTCTTCACACCTTTCTCTGCACGTTCCCCATGGCGGTTAGGTCCACACAACCACCACCGCCGCCGCAGGAAACCTGCGTGAACATGGGCGAAGCTAGGGCTGGGAGACCCTGAAACCTCGCTCGGATGTGCTGGCGTTGATTTCTCAGAGGAGTCGAATGCACGTGGTAGCTTCTTCAGAAAGAACTTAT
This sequence comes from Perognathus longimembris pacificus, assembly GCF_023159225.1. NCBI lineage: Eukaryota > Metazoa > Chordata > Mammalia > Rodentia > Heteromyidae > Perognathus > Perognathus longimembris. The sequence goes on from NC_063185.1 coordinate 23,131,083, forward strand.
TAAAGTTGAAGTATAAGGATTTTTAGATCAAAAGGATAATGATTTTTTTTAAAAAAAAATCTTTACTATGTGATAAATTATTCCTCAGGCATTATAAAGATGTACAAACTTGAGCCAGGGAATAACCTCGGAAGCTCTCGGTGACTCTGAAATGAGGATAGATCAACCTCCACCCAGCCCCGTCCATGTGTTTATTTGGCTGAGAAGCAAAAGTAGTGTCTTTAAGGAAAAGTGATTTTCTTATCACGGAGGGATTTTTTCCCCCCCTTGAGGAAGAACGTGGCATTAAAAACAAGCTGGATGTGTAGAAACACGTGAAAGGCAAAACCTGCAGCAACAGTTTCCTCCCGTTTAGAAACAATGGTTTCCTAGAGAGCTCGCAGCTATTCTCATCCTCTTACTGGCCTTTCTCGGAGAAGATGACGCCTACATTGTCAATCAGGGTAACTCTCCAGATGACGCGTGATTGGTGGCTCTCCGGTGTCCAGGCCAAGAGGAGATCATTAAAGCGGAGGTGGGTGGAGGAGGGTACAGGCTGGGGAAAGGGCAATTCCTCCACCACGGCTGGCGGGATTCTTCCTATCCCACTGCATGAACTGATTTCTTCTTCAGTGAACATGTGTTTACACACAAGCCAGTTTCCTTGCAGGGTCTCCACTTTGCATACATTCCCCCCCCCCTCCATCTGTTGAGACACCAGGGTTTGACAAGCTCAGCAGGTGATCCGGAATGTCACAGCCCCCCCAGAGCTAAGCCTTTTCATGTCTTGAGACCTGGAATGTCACTATGTGAGGTTAAGAGTCTCTTGTTTGGGTTTCAACCTGAGTAGAATGCAGGGAGTCTAAACCCAGTCCTGAAGCTGTCAGAAAGAAGCTAACTTAATAGTCTTTCCCTAGAACTGCTAGACCAAAGAAAGAGAGAGAGAGAGAGAGAGAGAGAGAGAGAGCTTCTAATGAGCTTACAAAAGGCAGAATAGACTCCAGTTTAATTAAACTTATGTGTAAAGTTTGCTCAGAGTTTGCGCTAATTCACCTTGTCACTCCCCATTCCTGGATGTTTAATGATGGGTTTTCTTTCGTTTGCAAATCAAAATCAGCGTCTCCCTCTTTGCAGCCTGACATTAGGCACCCTGTGGAAATTGTATTATTCCTCACATGCATATTCATAGAATTAAGTATTATCGATGGACTTGAAGAGCTCAATTATTTTTGCAATTGCATGCTTAGTTGCATAGTATGCTGAAGGAAAGTAGATTGCATATTTCAGGGCCTGGTCAAATCCTTGAGATATAAAATGTGAGCGACTATCAGCAGGCAACCACCAGCCTGCCTTTATCAGTTGGATTTTTTTAAGACAATTACCATCAATATTATCCTTTGATTTATAGGTCATGAAATGTCTTTGATTATAATGAGCACAATTCTTGGTGTGTTGGCTTTTTTTTGTTTTTTTTTTTTGGGGGGGGGTGCCCCTCTCTTGAAACTCTGTGAACAACAACAAGGTAAAAGCCCAAAACATTTTCCAGATGAGGAAACTGACTGTCATCCAAGGAGAATATTCTGGAAGATCACGAAGTCCCTAAATGCCAAAGCCAGATTAAAGTCAAGATACTTCTGACTGGCTCCTAATTTCATTTCCTGCACCCCACTGTGCCCCTCTGTCGGCAGAGGCCAGGTTCCGGGGGTTCCCCCCTCTCCCTGCAGGCCCCATTGCTGCTCTAGTAGCCTCAGTTTCCTGAGCTGACCACTGAGTCCCAGGGACATTGGGGGAGCGGACAGAACATTTCCAGAGCAGCATTTCCAGAGGAAATGTAATTCCCGATTAATAATTTAATAAATAAAAAAACAAGGTGTTTGTTTACAATATTAATTAAACATTCCGGAAAAACACACACCAGCAATTCATTTGAGAAAACACTGAATGCAAATAGGAAAACAAAAGAAATGAGAATAGGTTAATTCTATATGCATTGGAAATATACCACCTGCTTTGTCCTTGCTTCTGGGACACTCGAGTTTGTTTTCCTCCGTTGTTTTGCTTTGCTTTTGTTTCTGTGGCCAGGGTCTTCATCGTCATGTTGGATTCATAAGGGCGGCCGGTGGGTCGGTGCACGGAGACCTTGAGAACAGTGACCTCAAAGTCAGGAGCGTGCTGGGCACGGGGTGCTCAGGCCTGGAACCTTAGCCACTGGGAGCCAGGCTCAGGCAATCCTCCGTGCGGGGTCCATCTGGGCAGAGAGTTTGTGAGCTTCCCCACGCCCCTCACCATCTCAACAACACCACGGAAAAATGGGTGACATAGGATATGCTTGTCAGTCACCCAGCTACAGTAAAATGCGTCAAGAAAGGGAAGCACCGCGGAGGCCAGCTTGGGGAAACCAAAACTCAAGAACGGCCACAGTACTGACCGAAGGAAACAAGTAAAGCTGCATATCACTATGCATGAGTAGTCACAGGTGTGTGTGCGCGCGCGTGCACACGCGTGTATGCACGTGCGTGCAAATGCGCTTCATGCGAGGGAGCACTGGAGACTTGTGGAAGGCTCTGCTCTCCTGGTTGTGAACACCTGGACATGAGTGGAGAATTCCCGCAGATCTTCTGATGTTGGGAGTCGGCAGCCGCGCCCCGCCCCGGTTCTCTGCGGGGTGATGGCCCGTGAGCCTGCCCTGCAGCGAAGCCGCCGGACGCAGATGAGGACAGGGACTCAGGGGCGCGCGTGGGGCGGCCACGGGGCAGGGGCATTGGGGTGCCGCTCTGCTCCGACTCCCGGCGGCTGTGCCCCCGGCGAGCATCCTGGAAGCGTGCTACACGCCATGCTTCCCACCCTCCCCCTCCCAAAATGAAAAAGACCAAAGCCGGGATGCAACCATGTCCCCCCCGGCACCCACTGCACAACGGTGCAGCCAACAAACCCCGAGCGGGACCGACCTCGCCAGCCGGGGCTGATGGCGCAGTGAGGTTAGGAACCTCTTCCTATGGGGCTCACTGGAATTTAAGAAGACTCAAGCAGAGGCTTTTGTGGGGGGCAAAGCCAAAGCCCAGGCTGACAGGATCGGGCCACTGGCCCTTGGCAGCCATGGGAGAAGCCGCTGTCTTCACGCCGGGGTCGCGTGGGTGAGACACGGGGCCGGTGCATCACACTTTACCCGACCCGCTTCGTTCTCTTCTGGGCAAATGTGGAAAGCCGGCGTCTCTCCTGCTCCTCCGGGATGTTGTATTTGAAGACATGGAATCGAGCAAATTTACCATGAAAACGCAAACACACTGGAGACACACCGGCAAAGCATGACGGAGAAAGGAAATTGCTCTCTCCCAAGTGTCATCGCTTCAATCATTTCCACCCCCACCCCTACACACACGCAGAACGGGGGGCAGCTTAGAGTGAGGTTGTAGGCCTCTGCTTGGAAACGCCATGGCATAAGTCTTTCTCCAGGCCGTGGCTCCCGTGGCTGACATTCGTGTCTGCTCGGGGCGTGGACTGGGCTCAGCACTTGAGTGGTTTGCCGCCCCTCCCTTCCCTCTTCTGTCTGGAGGAAGGTTCCCCCTATTTCTTGGTCCTATTTCTGAGGTGCCAGAGACCGAAGTGATAAATGACATTTTTATCCCTGACATGCTACTTTTTATTATATCATTGAGAAATAAAGTTCAATAAGTGACTTCTGATAATACTTTGCTGCAGTCTTTATGAAAGATCGATTCCATTAAGTAGGTGCATTTCAGTTGCTATTACTTCAAGTGATGCAATAATGTACTCGAGATGCAGTCTTTAGTTAATAATAGCAAGCTTATTGAATGTTTCAGAGATGTGATAAAGTACTTACTTTGGGGCCAGGTATCAGGCAAGAAATTGTATTTTAGACGTGCCTGCTTTTGATGTGGTTTTTTCCTCCCCCAAAGCTTCTGTATAGGTATATGTAATTTTAAAAATAGTAATGTACATGCAATGATCCTGTAAGACTTTGTGTTCTGCTCCTGAGACTTGAACTTAGGGCCTGGGCTCTGTCCCTGAGCCTCTTTGTGCTCAAGGCTAACGTTCTACCACTTAAACCACAGTACCACTTCCAGTTTTTTCCTGAGTAGTTTATTGGACTCATGGACTTTTTGGCCCCAGGCTGGCTTTGAACTGTGATCCTCAAATCTCAGCCTACTGAGTAGCTAGGATTGCAGGCATAAGCCACCGGCTCCTAGCTATCCTGTGGGATTTGTTACCACTTGATGAACAGAAGAAATGTCACTGAGAAAGATGTTAGTCTATCATTTGGAAAATGTTGGATAGACTGGACTGTGTATGAACTCTGAGATGTCATTAGGAAAGAAGCAGACAATAAAAATAATTTACTTTAAATAATCTACTTTTTTTTGTAGATTTGTTGAGCCACCGATCTGCTTCCAGCTTTTGCCCGTTAATTGGAGAGTCTCATGGACTTTACTGGCAGAGCTGGCTTTGACCTAGACTCCTCAGGTGCCAGGCATAATCAACTTTTTGAAAGTTATATTCCCCGAAGACTAAACATTAGGTGTGGGAAAGAGGTACGAGTATGAACTGAAGATGGAAGTTGGTTTTCATTCCTCTTTTAATACTCAGTGAAAGTGAAGGGAATATCTAGGCGAAGCAAACTTAGAAGAAAAATGTCCTCAAAACAATAGAAGAAACTTTCATATCCTGAAGGGACAATTTTTAAAGTAACTGAAACTTTAATAACATAGGCAAGCACTCATCTATCTATTGTTACATTAATAAGCAGCCTAACAATTGGCCTACACATTACAGAACCAATTAAGCTTTTAAAAAAAGGGACAAACACATAAAAAGCAGACTGAAAGTATGTGACCAAGAATGCTGGCATTGCTATGCATGTAGAATAGAGTTATAGATGATGTTTCTGTGGTATTCCAGTTTTCTGATTTTTCTACAGAAAGTACAGTTTTATACAACAACACATTTTAAAAAATCGTAACTGTAATTAGACAGTTGTATGGAATCTGCTGAAGACGATTTTATTTAGTCAGAGTGTGTGTGTGGAGGCGGGGGGGTGTTGGCGGTGGTAGAGAGCTTGAACTCGGGACCTAGGCGCTGTCCCTGAGCTCTTTTGCTCAAGGCTAGCACTCTACCATTTGAGCCACTGCTCTGCTTCCAGTTTTTTTTGAGGGCTGATTGCAGGTAGGAGTCTCACAGACTTTTCTTCCTGGGCTGGCTTTGAATTAGGATCTTCAAGTGCCAGCCTCCCGAGTAGCTAGGATTCCAGGCGTGAGCCCCGGTGCCTGGATTGAGGAGGTTTTCTATGAGTTTTGCCCTGCAGCTCTGGCACCTTTAAATCAAGAAACACCAGCTGCATGGATGATTTTGTGATGGAATTTTCAGCACCAGTGATGGGATGTCTTGGTGTGGTGGTGGGGTTTATTAGCTTTTTTTTGAGGTAGAAAGAAATGCGCCGTACGGAAAATATCAATGAAGAATTGAGGGCAGAACTTCTTCATTAATATTAATTTCATTATTCCAACTAAATGCAGTCTAAATTCCAGAGTTCCACGGTGGTGTGCCCACAGCGGACGTAACTTCCGCTGCCTCGCTGAAAACGCTGGTCTCGCCTCAGAACGCGAGGCCCACGCGTTGCCCGTGGGTCTCGTGGGAAGCGTTTGTGGGCAGCGCGGGAGTCTGACCGTGGCGATACCAGTGAATACCTCAAGACGGAATGTCAGGCCTGGTTAATCAGCCTGTGGAAATACATTAGGATCTGCCTTGATTGGGAAAATAGCAACCTAAGCATTCGAATCTTCCCACTTGATGAGACAGATGGTCTCTCTTGATGAAGGCAAATATCCAAACACAACAGCCCACTACCTTAGCTTTCAAAATATGGTGCTCGGAATCATCTTGCGGGGGGAGGGGGAGGGGGAAAGAGGTATGGAAGCCTAATAGGCCATATGCTCCAGAAATTCATGTATTTATTTATTCTGGTCTGTGGTAGAGACACAAAACTCATTTTTGTAACGCGGTGATCGTATCCGCGTGCTCTGTGTCTCATCGATAACATTCCAAAGGCAGGGGAAGCTGGATGGGAGAACCCAGCTCGGGGGGGATAAGGAGACATGAAATGTATTGAAACGAACCATCCCTCAGCTCATTTGGCAGAAATTCTCCCCGTAGGGTTCTCAGTGCCTTTGGAGATCAGATAAGCTAAGGGCCTCCTTGCCATACACAAAGCAGTGTCAAATGACCCCAGAAAGAATCCCCACAGGAAGGTAGCTTTCCTGCCAGGCTTATTTATTTAAGGTACAGCCAGGCTGTGGGCTGAGAGGGGAAAAAAAAATGCCATGTTTCTGGGCTCTTAAACCAGTCTATTCTTTTAAATTCAGGTATTTTAGGCATGGGTTCTATTTTATATTGCAAAGACTGTTCTCTCAGAATTAGCTGGGTGCCAGTAATCCTAGCCACCCAGGAGGCTGACTGAGATGTGAAGATTGTGGTCCAAAACTGGCTCGTGCGCCAGAGAACCTGGAGACTCATCCCCACAAAGCAAAAAAGGAAGAGAGTCAGAAGTGGAGCTACGGCTTGAGTGGCAGAATGTTATCCTTGAACAAACAAACAAACAGCTCAGGGACAGCGCCAAGGCCCTGCATGGAAACCCTAGGACCAGCACAGAAACAACCCCCCCCCCCCAGAAACCACCTGTATATATTATTTACCCGAGGCCTGATCTGTAATCCTTCCATTACACACAAAATGTGGAGCCAACGTTGAGTAGACCGTCCATTGTTCTAGATATTACATGCCCGTGAGAAGTTCTCTAAGCGTATGCCAAGATGAAACTATCTGCTCACCGCGCAGAGGCTTTGGTTCGAGGTGAATGAAGCTGCTCTCTCTCCTTGGCGACCGACGAAACTCTAGGCCTAGACCCGGGAGGCGCTTGTCTGGGTGCCACTGGGCAGGAGAGAGCCGGGGAACCAGGCAAAG